>NC_072800.1:82861893-83164924 GCF_028583425.1 Eublepharis macularius
ATCTATCGTTGGTACATGACACCAAAGAAGATTGCGCTAGGGAATTTGAATACTTCTAATAAATGCTGGAAATGTAAGAAACATGAGGGCTCCCTCTATCATATGTGGTGGTCGTGTGAGGTAGCTAGGCAGTTCTGGGGGGAAATAATAAGAGAAATGAGTGAAATTTTACAGTTTCAAATAAATAAGAACCCAGAACTCCTGCTGCTAAACTTGGGAATGGAGGGAATTCCAGCCCATCATAGGACGTTGATTTTTTATATGACTGCAGCAGCTAGACTTTTGTATGCGCAGAAATGGAAAGTACAAGAAGTACCAACTATTGAAGATTGGATCTACAAATTGCTGTATATGGCTGAAATGGACAAGATGACAAGAAAACTGAGAGATCTGGACTCAGGGCAGTTCAACACAGACTGGGAGAAGCTGAAACAATACCTGGAGAAGAAATGGGAGGTGGGAGGAAAACTGTGGCAGTTTGAGAACTACTGAAATATAATAAAAGTATAAAAGAGAGGGGTGACTTTACCGGGGGAGGAAGAGAAATGTGAATTTATAAGCAGTTAGATTAATTGATTGAGATATATATAGATATGTATAGGTCAACTGATAGAGAATAATTAATGATAAGGTTTAAACATGAGGATTGACTAACTAACAATATTTTCTTTCTTTGACAAGATTTATATGCACCAAACTGAATGTATAGAAGAGTTAAATTGATTGAGTATCTGAGGAGTTATATAGAATTACCATAAAAAGTTGAAATGAGTAATATATAGAGAATAAATCAAATTGTTTGATTTAAATGTGGGAAATTTTTATGGTTTATATATTTTTATAGGTTTATATAGAATTATTCAAAACTGGAAAATGGGATAAATTGTTTATCTAAAGACGTATAGTTTGGGTGTATAATAATTAAAGGAGTTAATGATGCACTGCTTAATATAATGGAGAATGTATATCTGTTTTAGACAGAGGAATTTAATAGAAGTAAGGGAAAAGGGACAGAGGGTGGGAAAGCTGTTGGAAGTCAACAAAAGGGGGGGAAAGGGAGGGGGTTAGAAACGAAAAATTAGGGGAAAATTGATTGTAATGTAAAAATAAAAATGTTCTAACCCAATAAAAAAATTTTCAAAAAAAAAAAAGAAAATGTCCTGTCCCTTCAATGGAAGTTTAAAGAATGGAAATGGGCAGCTGGAACTTTTAGTGGCTTAGAGATAAATAATATCACTTGATATTTGCAGCAGGCAAACTGATAGTAGAGGGGCAGCTATATGGACCAGTTTAAAAGCTGGCAACCCCTGTGAGGGCACTGGTGGAGGAACAAGAGGGAAGGCACAGGCTTAATCCCTCTGGTAGCTACTGAGAGTTTCAAGTGAGAGGCTGGGTTTCCAGGTGGCAGCCAGGCAAACCTAGACCTAGTTGTCCTAACAAGATGCTAACTACAGTGGACAAACGGGTATCATTTGAACCCTCACTAGGGCTGCTGGTGGAGGAAAGTGCTGTCAAGTAATAACCGACTTATGACGAACCCTGCTCAAGTTTTCAAGGCAAGAGACTAACAGAGGTGGTTTGCCATTGCCTGCCTCTGCAACCCTGGTCTTCTTTGGAGGTCTTCCATCCAAGGCTGACTCTGCTTAGGGCAGAGCTACAAGTGACGAATGACACTTGCCTGGCAAGTGAACAGACTCCCGTGTATTCCTCCCTGTTCACTTGCCATTCACTTGCACTCCACTTGATCAAGTGGTGCGCAAGTGAACGGCAAGTGAACAGGGAGGAATACACGTGAGTCTGTTCACTTGCCAGGCAAGTGTCATTCGTCACTTGTAGCTTGGCCCTTAGTTGCTAAGATGCCAGATCAAAATGTGGAGTTCTGTACTTTCAAAACTAAAAGCAGGGAGGCTGCTCTTGTGGTCCTTCTTGTGACATCTCTCCCCAGCTCTTTTCTCAGTCCTGCTCTTTCCCCTGCTGCCGTCAGCTGCACTCCTGTTGTACCATATCTGAAAGGAATCAACACAAGGACCAAGGAAGGAATCCCTCAGGAGAAACCCCAGCCAGGCCATCTTCTGCTTAACTGGTAGTTTTAAAAGGGACAAAACAAAAGTGTGACCTGACAACCTTAGTTCTTACTGAACAGGCAATTCTGTCTGGATGAAGAGAGAGATGGCATTTTCGCTTCCAGGAATCAGACAAGAAGTGTTTATTACTGAGCCGAGATGGGATGGGAGGGGAGATCACAGAAAGGAAGAAGTATTGCAGACTGTAAACAAGAGAAGAAGGAGGGGTGTAGGCCTCGGCTGCTCTCGAGGCTGGATGGCTGGGAATAAATCTGAGTCTAACCCTGAAAGACCTTATCAAAGAGAGGCAAACTCAGTAACGTAGCTTAGCTGCTGAGGGGAAAAAATGATGGCACATTTGCACCCATTTGGGGGTAGTGAAATGAGAACATAGCACTTCTGGGGAACAGAAGTCAGTCTGATGGGGAAATCCAAGTTGTTGCCGTGACAACGCTTCACTCTAACATCATTTATTTTTCTTTTCTTTAAAAAACAACACAGCACTTTAGCAAGGGATTATCTGTAGCACAGTATGAAGGGAAACTGCCAGTAGAAGTGGAAGGTGTCAAGATTGAAGGCAAGTGCCATTTATTAAAATGTTTAGTTCCTGCTTTCCTCCTAATGAAGGGACGCAAGGCAGCTAAGAAGACAGAAAATACACCTGGGCACAGACCCTCCCATGTACCAATTAAAACCATTATAGGTAAATAGATTTATCCATGGACCACACAATCCAAAAGCATTAAACATAGCTGCTCTAGAATGAATAGCCTTTAACTATAAGAACCAACACCTGGAATTGAACCTTTTTTAAAAAGCCAATCAATGAAGATATTTCTAAAGAAGTGTAATATGGTCAAACCAACATGCTGCAGTCACAAGACGAGCAATCACATTTTGGACTATTTGAAATTTCTGAGTTATCTTTAAAAATAAACACATCATAATTAAGTCTCAAGTTTACAGATGCATGGATTAGTATCACTGGATCAACTAAGGATGGAAGATGAGATAACTTGCATACAAGATGTACATGCGGAGAGAAGAGAAGCCTTCCTTCCAAGTCCAACCATGGTCACTAGAGCAAGATTTGGGCCCAGTAGCACCTTAAAGACCAACTTCCAGGGTATGAGCTTTCTAGACTCAGAGCTTTCACTCCCAAAAGCTCAAACCTTGGAAATCTAGTTGGTCTTTAAGGTGCTATTGGATCTGACTCATGCTCTTCTACTACAGACCAACACAACTATCCACCTAAAACATGCTGACTAGATTTTCCAGCTGCAAAGCTAGGTCCAAAAATATGCTCAAGCTTCTGACTTATTCTGTGATGACCAGGAGGATCAATTCCTTCCAGAACTTCACCTCCATCTTGACTGGATGCAGCTTTGCCTTGTTCTCCTTAGCCACTTGACGATGGCCTTCTGGCAACGGCTCAGGAGGGATAGCAATGTTTGAAGGTTATTTAGTCAACATGGTGACACCTCGTCCCCAAAGCTCTGGACAAATTCACTCGGGCTGACGTATATATTAAATAATATTGGGGATAGCATGGACCTCTGGGGAACCACACAGTCTAGATTCCACAAGGCAGACTCATTCTTTCCTATAACAACTTTTTGCATACAATCAGAAAGAAAATGAAACCATTTCAATACTACACCTTTAGTGCATGCTCTAGTTTCAAGGTGCATTCACAGAACAGAATGGTCCACTGTAGAGATGCCACAAACTTCACCATGAACATGCTGGATAGGCAGACTGTGTTTGACACTTGTGATAGGGTTGCCAGCTCTGGGTTTGGAAATTCCTGGAGATTTGGAGGTGGACCCTAGGGAGGGCATGGTTTGGAGAGGGGAAGGACCTCAGTGGGGTATAATGCCATAGAGCCCACCTTCCCAAGCAGCCATTTTCTCTACTGATCTCTGTAGTCTGATGTACTTCCAGAAAATCTATAGACCCCACCTAGAGGCTGGCAACTGTAGCAATAACTGATGAACCAACCCTTCAGCCTGTATAGCTGTCCCGTCTACCTCCAATGGCTGCCAAAGAGCATTGTAACTGGCCAGTAGCTGTGGTGATGGAGTTTTGTTTCCTTGTGAAAGTGGGATTTTGAATTATCATAGAAGGAGAGCTGCTTCTAGCCAGGGTCGTGGATGGTTGGGTCATTAAATGATGGATGGGGGTGGGGGGGACACTATGCCTCCCATAAGGCTGTGTGAAAATGTGCATGCACAAAATGACATTGATGATCTGGATTTAAGTGAACACCAAATGGTAACACTAAAAAAAGGCTTTTATTTATAATTGCAGGCCGACTGATTAACTCTCTGCTTGTTTATATGATTGGCTGCCAAGTGGGATTCAGCAACAACAGACCTGTGGGGGAGGGGGGAAATCAGACAGCCACTCAGCTGTATGAGAACACGCATGCTTAATATTATTAGGACTGCTTGAATATATTATGCTCCTCAACAAAAACAATCTCTGGTTTCCATATTTCCAGGTCTTGGGATTTTTAAAGCTTTTCTGGGAGCCTTGTTTTGTTCTCAAATCAAGACTTAGTTATTTGAGTGTCATTAGGTGGGGAGCTGTGTTGGTTCGCAATGGAACGGCAGGGCTGGAGTTTGGTGGCACCTTAGAGACCAACAAGATTTTCAGAGTATGGGCTTTTGAGAGTCACAACTCCCTAGAAGGGAGCTTACACTCTGAAAATCTTGTTGGTCTCTAAGGTGCCACTGGATCAAAATCGTTATTTGAGTGTGTGCCTCTTAAACCAGACAGCAACTGAGGGCCAAGCTAGAAGTGACGAATTACACTTGAATAGCAAGTGAACAGACTTGCATGTATTCCTCCCTGTTCACTTGCACTCCACTTGCACTCCACTGATCGAGTGGAGCACAAGTGAACAGGGAGGAATACATGTGAGTCTGTTCACTTGCCATTCAAGTGTAATTCGTCACTTCTAGCTTGGCCCTCATAGGACTGCGAGGTGAAAAGGGGATTTTTCCTTTATTTTCCCCCAGAGTGAATTTGAACAATATTGAACGGTGAAACTCCTTCACCCCAGCATATGTCTAGAATGTATGTTTCTGCCCATCACTTAACCCATACTCAGTAACAACAACAATTGCTTTGGTTTAGATTTATTCAACACTGCCATCTCCAAATTGTTTCCATCCTTACAAGTAAGCGAGAAAGTGCCCTTGGGATGCAGTGCTGTGCTGTAAAGTAATGGAAGGGAAATAAATACAGAATATTTCCCCCGACAACCACTTTTCCACCAGAATGTCCTCCCTTGGCCACTTTTACCCTAAATTAAAATGGGTCCAAATCTCTGGCAGGGGAAAAGGGGAAAAATAGCTGGGGGAGAGGAGCTTCAGGGGGGAAAGTGAGTAGCAAGGGACGTTCCTTTTTGTATCTTTTCTGATGAAAATTGATCACTATGGAGAGTGCCTTGCAAGGTAAAGGGAGGTCATTGGGATCTGCCTTTCATTATTTTTGGCTGCTGCTTGCCAGGGGAGACTGTTCCACCAGGGGCTGATTTCTTTTACTGCTCAGCACCACCTCCTGTTTCTGTTGTAGTGTGATTTTTATATTATTTATTTTCTGTAAGCTGCTTTGCATTTTGCTTTACAAGAGAAGTGGGATAAAATATTCAAATACATACATACATACACAGATGCATACACACACACTTCATTGGAGCAATGTCTGTGCTTCCTGAGAACTCTCCAAGGTCCTGAAAACACTATTATCTGATCCTTGAAGTCAGCTGCCTCGTGCTCCTTGACTCCTGCCACTCCTCATTCATCATCCCAAAGCTTTCACAGGTTTTAGACACAGCAGTACAGGAAAACTTCCAAAACAACAATTACGTGGACATACTGTCAATGATTCAATGACATTTATAGGCTGTGATTGTGGTCAGATCTGTCAATAATTCAGAGAAAATCTAAGTGCAAATTAAACTTTCCCAGCAGTCTGTCTAGACGTTTAGGCCTTGCAGTTTCTCTGGCAGTTTGCACTTGGAAGAAGGTGAGAAAACAGAATAAACCCATTTTTATTCCTTCCGGTTAACTCTTTCATCTTAAAAATGGTTTCTGTGTAGTGGAGTTTCCCAGTCACTTTTACAATAGCTCAGAAGAGTCAGATAAAATTTAACAGAGTAACACAGAAATGGCCTGATGAAGATCTACTTGAAAGGGAGTTTGGTTGGCAATCCATAGTTTCTTCATGTATGTTAAGTCCTTTTCAATGTTTCTTCTATGCTACGTTCACACTGTTTATTTTTCTGTGTATTGACACACTTCTCAGTGGTATACAGAGCATTGTTTACAATTGTATGCTTGTCATATTTTTCATATTTTGGGTTCAGGTGGAGTTTTCATTTTGTAATTTACAGTACATCCCTCCTTTTGATATACCTTCTTGTACTTTTGGGATGAGGAGCTGTGTTGGTCTGGTGGAGAAGAGCAAGAGTTGAGTCTAGTAGCACCTTAAAGAACAAGATTCCCCGAGTATAAGCTGTCAAGTCAAGCTCCCTTTGTCAGGTATCTGTTCCTCAAGGTCTTCAAAGAGGCAAACAACTTATATATGGAACAGCACATTTTCCAAACAATGGATAACTTTAATGTTATCTACAAAAGCAGGATGCAACAGACCTCACAATGTAGCTACCTCTGACATTCAGAGCTGAGCCATGAAAAGCCTGGCATAAAAACCCTTTTTAATTGGGATATTTTGGAAACTCCAATAGAATATAACATGTGGATCAACACCATTGCTTGAGTGCACATAAACTACAATGAATTGTGAGTTGGCTGCAAATGGACCGGTCTTTCTAGGGTTGATAGGTCCATGTGGGAAAATTCCTGGAGATTTGGGACCTAGAGCCTGGAGTGGGTGGAGTTTGGGGAAGGGAGAGACCTCAGCTGAGTATAATGCCATATAATCCACCATCAAAGCCAGCCATTTTCTCCAGAGGAACTGATTTTTGTCACCCGGAGACCGGTTGTAATTCCAGGATATCTCTAGCCACCACCTAGAGACTGGCAACCCTACGTCTCTCCCTCTCTTGGCAGGTCTGATTTCATATAAATATGACTTAGCTATTCATTGCACCTTGGCCATAAGAAATGCACAGGATGAATACTTCGTTCTCTTTCTCTTCTTTGCTTCCTAATTCACATTCAGATCCTATTGCTATCAAGTGCTCTCTGCACAGCTTTCTTTTGGAAACATGATTTTCCCTTTGATTTAACTCTGACTCCCCTTCCTTCAAGTCCTGGATAATGACATGCTTCATAAAAGCTAAGGCATGATTAGTGGCTTGCACGCATGCAGTGCGAGAGTGAAGCAAAACCGTGGCCTGCAATCACTCCACAGCACAGTATTTGCGAGTGATTGAAAAATCAATCATATTCCTGGGGCAATTGTGAAAACCCAGAGATTTGCAAATCCTGAGCGACACAACGTGTAGCCGAATCTGTTTCAGCTGAAACAGAGTACAGAAGCTTAGTTTTAGCACAGCGGTGTCCATTCCCATCATGGGGACCCTATTCTGGGCAGAAAGGTGGCATACATGTTTTAAATAAATAAATGAAATAAATACTAAGTCAAGAGTGTTTTCTGCTATGACTCTGATTCGCATTGCTATTGTAAGGCAGCCTGGAAAGCAAATTGTTGAACCCCACTTCTCTCCCTCAGTCCTTCTCTGTGCGTCCCCCTTCTCCCAGGCTGGAAATAACACTGTGAGAGAATCATAGGAGACTCTCTAGCCAGAAAGAATAGAATATTAACTATCTGATATTCACATATCAGGTAATTGAAGTTTGAACCGAAAATTCTATTTGTTGATATAGTTGTTGTGATTAATTTCTTTGTTGTTAAATGGCAACCTGGTTCCTGACTATCTGGCTTAGAGTGCACAAAGGTTAGAGGGGACATAGGGTTGCCAACCTCCAGGCGGTGGCTGGAGATCTGGAATTACAACTGATCTTCAGGCCACAAAGATCAAGTCCCTTGAAGAAAATGGCTGCTTTGGAGGGTGGACTCTATGGCATTATACCATTCTGAGGCTCCTCCCCTCTCCAAACCCCGCCTTCTCCATGCTCAGCCCCCCCAAATCTTCTGAACCTGGAGCTGGCAACTCTCAGCAAGGAGAGGGAGAGAGTGATTTAGTAAACATATAGGGGACAAAGACATTTAGCCAGATCCTGCCACCAAAGAAGATAGCACTAATAGGTCTCTCCTTTGAAAGTGTGTCCAGTGTCCACCAATCAAACTGCTAGCTTGGAGACGAGGCTGATTCTAAATGAGCAATAGCTCCTGCTTCCTGAAGCCATTCTGTTTTCCTGTGCGGGCACCTGGTAAGGCACAGAACAAACATTTTGCTTGCACAACCTGAAGTTTGGGTAGCACTGCCAATTGTGGGAAGGGGACAGAGGGGGGTCCTATATCATTCCCCTTCCTGTGACAGACAGTACTATTGCTGGAGGACAGATAGAACAAGCATTTTTTTTTTGCATCCCTAAGCAAGCAAGTAAATGCAACATCAAGACACCAGGCAGTGACTAATGACTTCTGTCCATGTGTATGCACTGTCTGTGATTAGTAACCGAGATGGCAGCAACACAGCAGGCATGGCTATATTCAATTTAAAAACATACAAAATCTCTTTTCCGACTCCAAACCTACATGCAACGTGCAATTCTGCCCTTAGAGAAAGGAATAAAAACTTCACACATCAGTGTCACAGAACAGGCAATTGGGTTGGGTGGTGTGTCTGCAATCTATACCTTCGCAAAAGCCCAGTCCCTGCGTTCCTCCAATGCTCCTTCTAAACATGCTGCCTGCCTCCATGGTATTTTACACTGTTCTATATAGACTGGTATGTCGCCTGCTTTCTCTGGTTGCCCGGTGCAACCCTTTTGCGCGTGCACAGCCATACCACCAGCTTTTGGGGTTGCTTTGCCACAAGCCTCTGTCGCCCTCTTGGCCTATAAAATGGGAACACAGTCTCCTATGTATTTGAAATAGGGCACAGACGGTCCTTTGGGGAAGGAGTACAATCCCTGAAAATTTCATTCCGTTTTGGGACTGGAGAAGTTACAAATTGGAAAATGCGTTTCCCAATGGAAATCAAAAACACAATTGGAATAACTATGATCATTTTAACAAAGATTGTAATTAAACCAAGGCAAATGTTTCAAAAAGAAAAAAAACCTCCAAATTATTTTAACTCCAACCTAAATGAGATGGTTGTCGTGGATTTTCCGTGCTGTATCGACGTGGTCTTGGCATTGTAGTTCCTGACGTTACGCCAGCTGCTGGCGAAACGTCAGGAACTACAATGTCAAGACCATGGCGATACAGCCCGGAAAATGCACAATAACCATTGTTCTCCAGCTGTGAAAGCCTTCGACAATAAATGAGATAATTTGGAAGGAAGTTGCACTGAGTTCCATGTCTTTTGCTTCATGGTAATGGATTGCAACTGATAACATAAAAGTATTTTCTTTTGCATTTTTGTAAAAGTCTCATCTCAAGGCCAACAAATGCTATCTCATGCCTGAAAATTCTCCCCTGATCCTTGCTAATTCATGCATATTCTCCCTCATAATTCTGCATTCTAGTAAGCAAACCCTAAATCTCTGATTCACAGCCAAGCAACAAGGTAATGTTGGCCTCCCATCCTTCTGGGTGATGCCAGAATTATTGATTTTGATAAACATACTTTCATATTCCCCCAGTGCGAGCCATTTTGACACCGGAGCTATGAAATATTTCTCAGGTCAGCTCGGAGACAATTTTTTCCTGATGAGAATGTCAAGTCTCATCCTTTCGTACTTCTCAGAGGAGACAGCGGGAGTCTCATCAATTTTGCTGCAGCTCTCCATTTCCCTTCTCTGAAATTCACCTCTTCCTTTAACTCCTTCGCCATTCCCGCTGTTGCTCTGGAATCGCTTCCGTGCTTCATCTTATCATTTCAGCTACATACAGGACTATCCTTTTATTGCAAGGTTCTCATTTTAATCATTTGCTTTCCTGGAATGACTCATCCTGCTGAAGACACCAATCATTTTTATTCCCTCGGTAGACGGACGCTGTACAATGGGGCCAGTCTTTTAATAGTCACTGTGCCATCACCGTGTCTAACGGTTACCAGTATTGCAAACAAGTCAGTAAAAGTTTCCAGTCTGTACCAAACATTACTGCTTGCACAGTAACGTTCGGATATCAAGAGCCAACGAATCAGGAATAGCGGCGCTTCTTTTTTCCAGTTTACAGAAGCTTGCTAGCCTTTCTCACCTGATTCCTGGTGGTGGTGGACAGTGCCCTCAAGTCACAGCTGACTTATGACAACACCCACTGGGGTTTTCATGGCAAGAGACTAACAGAGGTGGTTTGCCATTGCCTGCGTTTTTGTTGGAGGTCTCCCATCCAATGACTAGCCAAGGTCGACTCTGCTTAGCTTCTGAGATCTGATGAGATCAGGCTCACCTGGGATATCCAGGTCAGGGTGCTTAATTTGTATTCACTTGTATTTTCAAGCCAAACATTTACAATTTGTTCTGTTCTTCCTGGCATTGGAGCAAGGCAAGACACAGCAGAGCAAAAAGCAGGTTTCAAGACTACAGAGCTAGGAGACCAGGAACGTTCAGAGGGACCAAGAACCAACTCCCTAAACAAGCAGGCAGAAACTGTGCGGGATTTGTCCAGCCAGGTGGGAAAGTTCAAAATTAGACTCCATGACTCAACAGTCCCAGTGTATTAGAATTTTCACACCCCGGTTGTCTGTTTTTCAGCAGAATGCAGAGAAAAGTGGATCTACAAGCTTTTCCTTTTAGTACGTTGACACCTGTACTGCAGTAAACTGTGTCTTCAAAGTACAGCCACTTACCACATACACTTTGCTTTCTGAAAACAAAAAAGCACCCCAGGGAAAATCAGCCATAGAAATGTTGCCATTGAAGTCGTTTTTTCACCCTAGCCCATGAAACTGTTAAGGGATTTTTATAATCATGTAGTTTTAGCTGTAAGTTTTTCTGAGTTTGGTTCTTTTGTAGGGCATTTTGGGAGTGAGTTTCAGCTGCCACTTTCCCCTACTTTATTTCATTGTCTCTCTCTCTCTAGAAATTGCAGCGTAGGTAAAGATAAGTGAAACAAAGAGGTGTTTGGATTTACAACTGGACATAGCCTCCGAAATGCTTGGATGTTATGACCTTGATTTGCCAGCATTCCTCTTATCAACTCAGGGATGTACGCCTCTTAAAGTTGACAAGAGGTGCCCGATGGGTGCTAAATGTCACCTCTTTAGTTTATATGACCTGCCAACTTTTTAGAAATTACTGACTTAAGCTTGTTTGTCTTCTGTAAACTATCTTGCTTCTGTAAATAATTTTTTGCTGACTTTGTTTGTAATAGGATATAAAAAAGAGTGCTAATTTGTGAGGTGCATCAGTTTATTTGAGTTCTCTCCAGTAAATTTTTCTTGCTTTTGCCAGTATTAGTGCCTTGGTCTAATTGAGGTCTATAGTCTGAGTTAGGGGTCTCCCTCTATCGGGTCACTGGGGAGTTTCCTTCACAGAAACCAGGGCTTTTTTTCAGCTGGAACGCGGTGGAACGGAGTTCTGGAACCTCTTGAAAATGGCCACATGGCTGGTGGCCATTTTCTCCGAGGGCAACCCACTGAGTTCCACCACCTCTTTTCCCAGAAAAAAAGTCCTGACAGTAATCTATCCAGATAAGAAAACACCCATTCAGTTTTTCACAACATACTGCTCCAGAAAAGTCATTGGAACGTCCCTTTGGACACCTGATGTTTATCTTGATTGCTTGACCTGATGACCTGAGAATGTTTCAAGGCTACAGTCCAGGAAAGCCTTTTATGCTGTCTAAAGACCCAATGTTTCTGCTGCTGACCAAAATAAGGTCCATTTGAATGCAAATATTGTAAGGGAGGGGCCAGCTAGTTATTGGTTTTAATTTGCAGCCTCTCATTTAGCTGGAAATACAGAGATTGCACAAGAGAAGACCATGATGGCTTCATCAAGGAGGGTAAGTTTTTATTGCTAATTGCTAAATATTTTCCTGTGGTATTCTCTTTGCTGTTTAGCATTTTTTAGCAACCTGCAGGGGACTTTTCGGAAGTTGCCCATCCAATTGCTTTGTGGCAATTCCCCCCTCCACACACACACACTTTGGTTGTGTGTAGGCGCTGTGTGCGCTGATATCTTTTGTGATGGGTGGCAGACTTTCAGAATGGGCCATTGTGTTGAGATGGGTGGTGGCGGCACAAGTGGAGATTGTGGAACACTCAGTGCTCCAGACTATGTGGTAGATAGTGCCGTCAAGTCGTAGCCAATTTATGACAACCCCTGCTGGAGTCTTCAAGGCAAGAGACTAACAGAGGTGGTTTGCCATTGCCTGGCTCTGCAATCATGGTCTTCTTCGGAGGTCTCCCATCCAATTACTAACCAAGGCCAACCCTGCTTAGCATCTGAGATCTCATGAGATCGGGCGTGCCTAGGCTATCCAGGTCAGGGGCTCCCATCTATAGCTGTATTTTATTGGCATCGGAAGGTGGAGGTGCCCTAAACATGTGTGTTTGAGTCCTGAAGAGGCTTTCCGAAAGGTCTGGAGCAGTGGTTCTAAAAGGGATCATGGTGAATCAGAAAATGAAGGGGACATGGCACAAACTGAAAGCAGTTCAAAACCAGAAGACTGTGCTGCTTCAGAGCATTCCTCAAGCTGGAGGACATCCCCAGGTGGAGGACATTCCAGCAACCTCTGGAAAGGATGCCAGAGACACATGGAAAAGGCAGGTCCCGTGCCCGTGGCCGTCCAAGCAGCAGAACAGAAGGATGGTAATTGTGCAGCCAGCCAAACCTTTCCAAGATGAACCTGAAGAGAGCAGCAATACTGAGAAGTGGTAAAAGAAGGAGCTGGTCCAAAGTTCCACAGCCAGTTTCCTACACGACAGCCAGAGACATTGTATGTGAATGTTTAGAGCCAGAAAAGGATGCCCAGAAAGTCAGAGTGTTGGAAATTTTTCAAGTTTCTGCTTACAGAAGACCTTCTTCACCTTGTCATCCATGAGACAAACAGAGAAGCAGGGCATGTATTCAGACAATATAATGCAAGCAACCCTAACAGTGAAAGTGCAGAAAGCCCTTGACATCTTGAAGTTGAAACAAAAAATAGAGGAGTATCGTGGTAAATCTACACTGCAAAGGGAAACCCCACCACAATAAGAATGGCGTCAAATAACAATGTAATGTACTTTATAGTGTTTACTGAAAGTGCTAGGTGCAAAATTCACAGTATATTAATGCATATATCAGAAATAAACATTTAGTTCTATCCATTTTCAATGTAACAACAACACAATACAAAATATTTCATTCACTACTCTGTTTCCTGGTTAAATGTGTTCCATTCCACAGCCTCAATCCAATGATTATTTTTTTATTTTATTTTATTTATGTCACTTATAGTCCGCCTTTCTCACTGAGACTCAAGGCGGATTAGACAGTATGAGATTAGGACAATCAGTATAAAGTACATTTCAATACAGTATCCAGGACATTTCCATAAACAATTTATTTTATTTATTTATTTATTCAATTTAATTCAATGCCATAGATACAAGTTTAGAAGACATAGTATTAGCAAGAATCCAATACAGAGTAGAAAAAACACTGAAGCAGAACATAATCAATTCTAGAACTAACATTAGACAACATGGAACACTGGTGGTACATAGGAGTACATATTTAAAGCACCAGATAATATGTAAGGCAATATAGTGATGAAGTTTATGGTCCTTAACTCATTAGTGAAGCATCTGAGATCCCATCCCTACAATACAGCCCTCCCATTTGAGTAAAAAGCCTTTTTGAATAGTTCTATTTTGCATTGTTTACAAAAAGCCAGGAGAGTATGTGCTCTTCTGACTTCCTCAGGCAGGTCATTCCACAGGATAGGGGCCACCACAGAGAAAGCCCGTGTACGGGCTGCTGCTGACTTCACCCGTGTGCAGCCTAGCACCTGCAGGAGACCTTGTTCAGATTAGCAAAGCTGCCATGGAAGAACATAGAGAAGCAGTCCCATAGGTATGCCGAACCAAAACCGTGAAGAACTTTGTATGTAATAATTAATACCTTCAACTGAGCGTGGTAACTGATGGATAGCCAGTGGAGTGACTGTAGGATGGGAGTGATGTTCATGCTCCTGCTCACTCCTGGTAATAGTTGAGCTGCAGCATTTTGCACTAATTGGAGCCTCCTAGTTAACTTAGATGGGAGACCTAGGTATAGAGCATTACAATAGTCAAGCTTTGATGTTACCATAGCATGGATCCAAGTGGCCAGGTCAGCTGTGTCAAGATAAGCCATTTTCCAAGCTAGAGTGAGGTTGTAGAAAGTAGGTTGTACAAGTAGGTAAACTCATTACGGCCCATATATCATTGTAATGTGTTCTTGTTTCTTGTTTCTTTTAAAATGATCTCGATAGGCTGTTGGAACAGTTTAGAAAGACACCTTCAAGGGCAAGTCAATAGCACAAATCAAGTGGTGAAAGCCCCGCATCTTGGAGCTGAAGGCATTCCTTGGGCTACTGCTTCTGGCAGGGGAGTCTCCTATGCATCATGAACCCCCTGGAGAAAATGAAGGGTGCATCACCACGACACGCCTACTCCAGAGTGATGATGAGTCTGGGGAGATTTCATGCCATTACAGAGTATATTAATTTTGACAACAAACATATAAGAAAGTGTGTAGAGCTCAGAAAATCTGGCTGCTTTTTGTGAATCTGGAGTAGCTTCCAAAGCAATACACACCAGGAATGGACCTTACCAAAGGTCTGCGTCAGGCCATTCTCCGTTCAAGCAATATATGCCCAGCAATCCTCACAAATATGGAGTTGTGATGCTTACACGTTGTATCCTTTAAAAGGAGAAGTTGACTTGGGCAGGCAGCCTGGAACGCTGCTCTGCTGTTCTATGTGGTGGTAACACTGGACAGACCAGTAGGAGAAAGGTGGTGGTGGAATGTGCCATCAAGTCATAGCCAACTTATGGCGACCCCTGCTGGGGTTTTCAGGGCAAGAGACTAACAGAGGTGGCTTGCCATTTCTTATCTCTGCACAGCGCCCCTGGTCTTTGTTAGATAGCTCCCATCCAATTACTAACCAAAACTAATCCTACTTGTACCAATCACTGAAACATATCCAACCAATCTTCTATGATTCTATGATTCTACTTAGCTTCTGAGATCAGACAAGATCAGGCTTGCCTGGACTGTCCAGGTCAGGCTAGTGGGGTATAATTTTTCCTATGTATACAGGGTGGCAGAAGCTTTGCTAACTAAAATCCTGATGTATGTTGGCACTATTCGTTGAAACAAGCCACACATTCCTCCTGAAATGAAGCCACGTGTCAGTTCTAGGGACGGCAGTCCATGGCAGATAGACCCCCAAACCCCTCACAGCAAGCACTCCAGTGTATTGGATGAAAAGGTTTTATTTTAGAGATCCAGTAAGTTCATGGGTACATCCATAAACAGGCAAGTTGGCAGGAATGGGGTTACAAGTAGAGATGGGCATGATCAGCATTTTGATAGAAAAATACCCACAATAATGGCGTTCGCGCGATCGGGACCCAGCGGATCGGTGCTGTCCATGGCGACCGATCCAGCGTTCGGGGGGGGCCTTCATCGGGGCTTGATTCGGGCCATCGGGATCTGATCGGGGATGCAGACAATCAGGCACCAGTAATCTATTCCCGGGGCAATGGAGCCAGGGGAATGCCTGAGCTGTGTTTGCCCTCCTTCTGTCGCCCTGGAAACCCGAATGGAAGCCCAGCTTTCCTTGATCAGCAGGGCTTCCTTCCAACCACGGAGCAGCAACACACCAGTTGGGAGAAGAGACCCAGGGGAGGGAGGGGGAAGGGGGTGTTCTGTAGCCATGGGCTACAGAATGTTTTTTGCTTTTTTAAAAAACGGGGCTTTGTAGGAGGAATGGCTGTTTTTCTGTCTGTCACTCTCTGTTTTTAACCTGCTTTTAAAACACTGTATTTTGTGGGAAAACCTCATTCACGGCTCTGTATGTGTTTAAAATATGCTTTTGGAAGACTGGCTGCTTACTTTTAAAATTGGGTGGGGAGGAATGGAGGATTCTGTCCCTGTTTTTTTTAAAAAGCTGGCTGAAACATGTTGACGGGGTGTCTCTCTCTCTCTCTCTATTTGGAGAGGCAGGGATGGGTTAAAAACTCCCCCCCCCCTCTGCCCTAAGTGTGTGTGTGTGTGTGAACGTTGCCTCCTCGTGCCCGCCAGGCCCGGCGGTCGCTGCCACCACCCACATTCCCACTCCCCGATCCGATCCACAGATCAGAAATGGGAGATGATTGGTATGGATCAGTGATTTGGGGTCGTCGCCGGTGCGGATCCACAATCAGCTTGATCGGTAATTTTTTTTGGATTGTGCCCACCTCTAGTTACAAGCATATGCACTTTGATATAAGGAGCATGATTCCCCCCTCCCCTTGAGCAGTTAGCAACTAGGAGCGAAAATCCCAAAGTCTCATGAGAAACACAATAGCTTTGTCTGGGTAGAGAAAGGTAGAAGATTACAAGGAACCCGACTCCCTCTCTGTCTCCTGTGAAAAGTTACAGTACAGCTGCAAGGTCAAGCATCCTTTTAGAGATAACAGGCTGACTACTTTCTCTTAGCATTAGTACTTTCGTTTTTAGGTAGGCCAAGGATGGCATGATTATAATGGGTACATTATATGAGCATGACATGGAAGCACACAGGATATCAATACATTGATCAGATCAATACAGAGAGCAGAGAATATATGAATGACATGGATGAATGGTATGCAGACATGACACCACGTCCATCCAAGAGAACCACTGTCATCAGTATTTGGTTTTGACAGAGAAGATACACTGGTTGTACATGCTCGCCAAGAAAACCAAGGCTGTAACTGCATACCATCCAACATCCTCTATGGTGCAGTGGTTACAGTGTTAGAATAGGATTTGGGATATCCGTGTGCTAGGGTTGCCAGCTCCAAGTTGGGAAATTCCTAGAGATCTGGGGGGTGAAACCTGGAGAAAGTGGGGTTTGGGGAGGGAAAGGACCCTGGCATGGCATAATTCCACAGAATCCACCAGTTCTCCAGGTGAACTGATCTCTGTGGCCTGGAGACCAGTTGTAATTCCGGGAGATCGCCAGCCACAACCTGGAGGCTGGCAACCCTACCGTGTGCATATCCCCACTCTGCCATCGCAGCTCACTGGGAAGCCTAGGTCCAGTCACACACTCAGCCTAACCTACCACACAGGGTTAGTTGTGAGGATAAAACAAAGGAGAGGAGATTGGGGTCCCCTTTAGGGAGGAAAGCAGGGTATAAATGAAGTAAAACAAGCAAACAAATCGTCTCTTTAGACAGTGGTGCAGGGAAGCTCGGTAGCGGAGTCACTGAGAGAGTGAGCTGTAACCCAAGAGACGGCTGGTCCAGACCTCACCTTGGCCGCTGATTCCCCAGGTGGCCTTAGGCATCTACGTAGTTTTCTTTGTGGGGGGGAAAAAGTGGCTTGGAAAAGTTTCCAGGCCTGTATGGCCTCCCACCTGCAGTCTGAAGTGATACAAGCCTGATAGAAGTTTTCCGCCTCAATGAGAGCTAGGTGTCAGCACATCCAGGAATCTGTTGAGTGTTTAGGAAATATGACATCTGTGTCTTTTTTCCCCACCCGTAGCGGGTGGGGAGGGGAGTTGATCTTTTCAAATCAAGCAATTTGCTAGAACAATGGAGCTGTCAGGAGCTGTCAAATGCTCAGCAATTAGCTCCAAAGTTAAATGTCTTCTGCCTTCAGGTGGGGGCAACATGCCTCTGTGTTGGCTTTACGTTACAAAAACTCCACAGCAAAGTCTGTGTCATACCATTTAAGGAGGTTTTAAAGCAAAGAATTTCACAAAACTTTGGAAAATTTATTCCAAGCACGATGTGTGGAATGCCTCAAAGCCTCCTCTTTCTGAATACATCATGAAGGAGCCAAGCAAATGGCTCAGATTAGTTTCCCTGTTGCTAAACATGGCACTGGTACTGGAGGATGATGTAGTTCACATTTGTGGTACAGCCAAACGGACATTCCACCTGGGGAAATGTGGCTCCACAGTAGCAGCTGAGATTCACAGCAGGAACCCTGTCTATTTCCTTGTCCTGTACATCGGTGCCTCTTTCTGAAAAGCAGTGGAGGCTGGTCAGAGAGGAAGAAGGGGTAATGTGGCACACAGAAGGCCCAGCACTGTTTAGTGTAGTGGTTAAGAGCAGCAGGACTCTAATCTGGAGAGCCAGGTTTGATTCCCCACTCCTCCGCTTGAAGCCAGCTGGGTGACCTTGGGTTAGTCACAGCTTCTTGGAGCTCTCTCAGCCCCACCCACTTCATAGGGTGATTGCTGTGGGGATAACAATCACATACTTTGTAAACTGCTCTGAGTTGGCATTAAGTTGTCATGAAGGGCAGTATATAAATCAAATGTTTTTGTTGTTGTTGTTATTCAACTGCCTTCTCGCCTGCCCACTACATCACCCTGACCTGGGCTGGCTAGAAATACTTGAAGGTTAGGCCTGGGCAGTTGCCTAGGCAACAGCCACTCTCTTACCATGCTGTGGCATCTTAGGCTGAAAAATGCAGAATAATGAGGTGACAGAACCCTGAAGCGGTAGGATGGGCTGTACCATTTCAGGCTGTAGGTGGGGAGATTCACATTTGTAATGCTGTCCCATGTCAAAGCTCCCATGAAAATAAACATTTCGCATGGTAGAATAAAAGTGTCTGGCCTAGCTTTTTGCAGAGTTTGATTTTTTTTTGCCTGACAGGGAACAATTAATATCAGGAAATCATGTAATCCCTCCCCTGCAGTCTGATGAAGTACAGTCCGTTCTCTCCCACCATGCTCTGCCATGTCATTACCACTTCATTCTACTTCCTGACCAGACCAGACCAGACCTAGGTCTCAAGCCTGCCCTTCCACTTGCTTGTTGCATCATCCCTAATTGATAGGGTTGCCAACTCTAGGTTGGGAAATTCCTGGAGATTTGGGGGAGAGGGATCTTAAGGAAGTAAAATGCCTATAGAGTTCACCTTCTAAAGCAGCCATTTTCTCCAGGGGAACTGACCTCTGTTGTCTGGAGATCACTTACAATGCCAGGAAATCTCCAGGCTCCATTTGGAGTTTAGCATTCTTACAAATTGACCTGCTATTGACAGAATGTCCCAAGCAAAGCTTCTGTTGTGCAAATGGAAAACTGTAGGAAAATTTCTTGACCAGCCACAACCAAGCCACTAAAAGAAAACCAACTTTCTTTAATGCTCATTGCAAGTTGTTGACCCACACTGTCAACATAACTCCAGTAATATCTGCAAATGCAATGATAAAATTTCTGTTAGTACTATTGTGGCTGTGTATACCCCAGAAATGAAATTTGCATAATAAAGTGAGAGGTTGCAACCAATTTGGTCTTAAATAGATTCAGTCTGTGAGCATCTTGGAAGCAATCTGCAATCACAGCAGGCCAGGATGTGCTACGCTGCTTTTGTGCAGTTGTTTGAAAAATATATTGCGGTCATCATCTAGCAGAAATGAGGCTAATAGTTCAAGCTCTAGCTTTATGTTCATCCTAGGTCCTGAGCAAATGTCACACTGGCATTCTTTTCTGTCCCTGCCCCCCCCCAATACCTATCTTTTACTAATTTGCATTCCTAATATCCTCTCATCTTTACTGATTTCTAATAATAAATTATGAAAAAGCGAGGAAACATTCTACTGTCTTGAAAGCTTCGCCCGTTCGCTGCAGGGACGTCTGATTGTTGCTGTGTGATGAAGCAAGGGCACTCTTCACATGCTCAGAAGGAATCCTGCTAGCACAATAGTAAGTCCTAACCACATGTGTGTGGTTCTGATTCTGGGGCCAACATCACTTACTAGAACGGATAGCAAAATTGGATGCTTTAGCAAAAATGAAATGTCCTGCAAACTTAGACAAATAATACATTCCAATTTGCATGTTCAACAATAGCTAAAACCACTTGTAGAATTTCAAGTGATTTTTTAAAAAAAAAAAAATCTTAAATTTCAGGTTCAGTGTTATGACTGAGATATCCTCTATTTGCATTTTCCAAGAGATCTCTGGGTGTTTTATTTATTCCTTTGCCTGTTTTTTAAAAGCTGCAGATTAATGGCCTTGAACTTTTTCTTTATGCAGCTTCCAGCAATGTAGTAGAAGAGATACATTACTTTGCAGTAAACGCAGATGGAAACTCATTTCATTTTATGCCACTTACGCTTGTTGAAACCTTGTTCGAGTGCCTCTGCCTCACTGCTGCTCAAGCCAACAGAATGGGGATCCATCTTATTTCTGTCCTCTGGAGATCAGGCCTCTGACATCAGAGCTGTTTTTGCACAGCCATGCACCCGGAAGATCATGCAAAACTCACGGCATAAAAGCGTTTTCCTAGCACGATTTCACGGCATGATCCCGTTTAATGGCCCTTTTTCTGATGTCATCGAGCCATTAAAGGGGATTGTGCTGGGAGATCGTGCTAGGAAGACTCTTCATGCCGTGAGTTTGCACGATCTCCCAGGGCTCGTGTGAAAACGGCCCAGCTGAGGTCAAACAAACTCTGTGAACTGACACTAACTTGTCAACTTCCTGGTGGTGGCTGGAGATCTCCCAGAGTCACACAACTGATTTCCAGAGCACAGAGACCAGGTTCCCTAGAGAAAATGGCTGCTTTGGAGGGTGGGGTCTATGGCATTATACCCAGCTGAGACCCCTCCTCTCTTAAACCCCCCACCAACCCTAGGCTCCACCCTCAAATTTTCCAGGAATTGTACAACACAGAGCAAGCAACCCAAAAATGCCTTTAAATCACAGCAATGTCTCCCCAAGGCCAGAATCCTTTAGGGCTAGAGTAGCCATGTTTTCAATGTATAGATCTGAATTCTGGCTGGGCTGTGGGAGGACAGGGAGTTTTAGATCTCTCTCCTGCACCGTCTGGACCTATTCCTCCAAGAGACTACAAGTGTTATATATGGTTCTATCCTTTCCATTTTATTCTCACACAACAGTTTGGTGTAGTGGTTAAGAGTGCGGGACTCTAATCTGGAGAACCGGGTTTGATTCCCTACTCCTCCGCTTGAAGTCAGCTGGGTGACCTTGGGTCAGTCACAGCTCTCTCAGAGCTCTCTCAGTCCCACCCACCTCACAGGGTGATTATTGTTGTGGGGATAATAATGACATAATTTGTAAACTTCTCTAAGTAGGTGTTAAGTCCCTTCAGGAAAAATTTGTGCCACCTTATATCATCATCATTATCATTAACAACAACAACATTCGATTTATACACCGCCCTTCAGGACAACTTAATGCCCACTCAGAGCGGTTTACGAAGTATGCCATTATTATCCCCACAACAAAACACCCTGTGAGGTGGGTGGAGCTGAGAGAGCTCCAGAGAGCCGTGAGTGACTAGCCCAAGGTCACCCAGCTGGCTTCAAGCAAATCTGGTGCAGTGGCTGTAAGTATGACCTGAGAAGTCCTCAATTCAAATCTTGCTTTCAAACCCACTGCAATATGAAGATAACAGCGCTGACCTATCTTACAGGACTGTCACAAGATTGCTGCAGTAATCTATCTGAAGCATTGTGTCCACTCAAGCATCACTGTTATTATTGTAAGATACCATCAAGATGTAGCTGGTGTATTATTGAAAGATCTGTCAAGATATAGATGGTGTATGGTGGTCCCTGTCGGTGTTTTCAAGGCAAGAGACTAACGGAAGTGGTTTGCTATTGCCTGTCTCTGCATAGTGACCCTGGCCTTCCCATCCAGTTACTAACCAAGGCCAACCCTGCTTAGCTTCTGAGATCAGATGAGATTGGGCTTGTCTGGGCTATCCAGGTTATGTCCATGCATTTATACTTTACACATTTACAGGGCTTTTTTTCTGGGAAAAGAGGTGGTGGAACTCAGTGGGTTGCCCTAGAAGAAAATGGTCACATGGCTGGTGGCCCGGCCCCCTGATCTCCAGACAGAAGGGAGTTGAGATTGCCCTCCGCGCCGCTATCTAAACTCCCCTCTGTCTGGAGATCAGGGGGCGGGGCCATCAGCCATGTGACCATTTTCAAGAGGTTCCGGAACTCCATTCCACCATGTTCCTGCTGAAAAAAAGCCCTGCACATTTATTTCCATTGCATAAGTTATGTGTCATCCATTTGAGGATAAGGTCAACTTAATTCATATATGGTTCAGTTATGTGCCTCTTGCTGGTTGCTTATTCTGTGTCCATAAATAAAATATCAGTGCGTCTGTAGTGCAAATGAAGGAGGTGATCAAAGCTGCATTCCACATCTCATTCATAAAAGAATATTGCTTTGCAGAAAGGTTCTGAATATGCCTTTTAAAACCTCCATTGAAATCAATACGGATTTTAATTAAACTTCAAAAAGAAGATGCACGCACCTGCTCTGTCATTAACTCGATGGTATATTTAAGTTTGCTTCAGCTTTTCACCCTGTAGTGGGAAATCAATGTTTACTGACTTAGGAACGCTGCAAAGCAGAAACTGAACATGAAGAAAATAGGTCAGTGGGATTTTCTTCTTCTTGGCCAGGGAAGAAAAAAACGTGTTCCAGACACCGTGTGAGAAAACCCACACCGTTCTCAAGGCTAGGCTAGCTACATCCAAAATTTGTCAGATCAAATTCATTCATGTTCTGAATTCCTTAGGATTTGGCCCGTTTTCACACTGCTTACCAGCCACGGAACATCGTGCCAAGCTCCCGGAACAGCAGCATCTTCCTGGCATGATTTCGCGCAAGAACTGTGGTTCTCGAGCAAGATTGCACCAGGAAGACGCTGTTGTTCCAGGAGCTCAGCGCGATGTTCCGTGGCCAGTAAGCAGTGTGAAAACGGCCTTGGAATGTTAAGAATGGGAGGCCAAGCTCCCTCCACCACTACCTGTTCTCCTTCTATGCATATATGGGGAAAGAATGCACTGTCTTGTGGTCATTGTGTATAGCCTATAGATATCTGCTCCACACACGCACAAATCTAGGCTTCCCCTGAACAATGTTAGTAAGCTCTCTTCCTGGAAGTACAGTGGGCTGATTTTCCTTTCACGCATTTGTCTGAAGAAGTGTTCTGTGTGACTCACAAAAGCTCACATTGAAGTAGATGTGGTTTGTCTTTAAAGTGCCACTGGACTTCTGTTTTATTTTGCCAATTACAGCCTCTCAGATTTCCATACCTCACAAAAACAGAAAATAATAACATTTGATTTACATACCGCCCTTCAGGACAACTTAAATCCCATTTAGAGCAGTTTACAAAGTAGGTTATTATCCTCATCAGAATCACCTTGTGAGGTGGGTGGGGCTGAGAGAGCTCTGAAAGAGCTGTGACTGGCCCAAAGTCACCCAGCAGGCTTCAAGTGGAAGAGTGGGGAATCAAACCTGGATCTCCAGGTTAGAGTCCTGCCGCTCTGAACCACTATATCAAACAGGCAGCATGCAAGGTTCAAGAGAAAAAAAGATAATTTTTAATTCAGAGTGTCGTATATTCCAGCAGAAAAGACCTAGAAAGAAAGAAGGTGTTGGGGGAGGCACGCCACAGCCCCTAAATGGAAGAAGTTGGAGGAAGGAAAGGAACCACTTCCCCTTTAAGAGGCTGTAACAACAGCTCGGACCTTTAAAGGCTTGCTGCCAGGCATACAGCTGACTGCTGGCAACAAGGGGAGGATCTGGCCATCCAGGAAGCAGCTACAGCTGCCAAGGGAACAGCCCCGCCCATGAGGGAGGGGCTTCCTGTCCAGGGCGCCAGAAACCCCAACTGGTCATGTCCAGCTTGCGGAGCATCCTTCATAAGAGGCTGGGAGCCAGTTGATAAGGAAACGCTGGATCCTAAGTTTGCAGGAAGAGGACCAGAGAGAGGAGAAGGAATCAGGTTTCCTTAGCGACTGCCTTTTTTCTCCTTCTGAGGCCCTTCCCACTGAGCCAGGGTCATCGGATGAGCAACGGGGGACCCTCCCTCACAGACGGGTTTATTTTCAAGCACAAGAAATTGGAAGAGGCAAAACAATATCCATGCATGTCCACACTGCACATCTAACAGCTGAGACAATATGTCTCTCAATCAAACCTCCGAACCACGGGGAATACCTTTCTTTCCCCTTAAATGGCAAGCACCATTTTGGTCCTAAATCTTAAGCAAATTTTTAAATGAGGCAGTATTGCAGACATCAAAAGCTCCAGCAAATCAAGTCAGAGATCAGCATTCCTTTAAACCCTGCAGGACAACTGGCTCCCATGCAGGCTGGTAAACATGCTTAGGTTTCCAGATTCACAAACATGATGACCTTTCGGGCACTGCTGCTCTCGTTCTGCTATCTGAGCAATCAAGAAGAGTGAATTGTCTGGCAGAACAAGGAAGGTCATCAAGCTGCTATTCTGTAGAAAACCGGTTTACTGGCTGGGTCCAATCAGGGAGGGCCAGGTTTTGTACTCTCATGGTCAAGCTACTCTTCAAACATCGATCCAGGGCCTGAAACTATCCAACATCTTCATGCATCTATCCTACAGTTGACACAAGGGCTACCAGGTGTTGAGCTCAAGTGCTTTTACATCCTCCAGCGTTTCACAGACGAAATCAGGGACAAGTTTGTAACCAACCACCCAACAGTGTGATCCTATGCAGAGTTACACCAGTCTACACCTATTGAAAACAAGGAGCTTAGATTAGACTAACTCAGCACAGGATTGCACTACAATTCTCATGCCTAAGTTCCCCCCCTTCCATTATTACACATTGCTAAAGGGTTTATCTGCTGTACTCGTTTGCTCTCAATATTCTATCCTGCGCACATCAAAGGGGCAAGAAGGTGTTGGATCTTTTTCTTTAAAAAGGGAAAAAACCCTTGAAATACTGACTATTCCTACAATGTCCTCAGCAGTTCAAAATATACCACTGTATGTGAAATGGCAGATTGTGCATTGAATGATCCCTTGATAGTCATGCATGTATGTTTATGTGTATAGACTCTGAAACCAAGATGTGTTCATTCCCCTATTCAGAGGTTTAATTTCTAGAGCCCCTAGGAAAGGAGCTGAAGGATGTCATCACTAACAACTCACACTAACACATTTTTAACACGGCATTCCCAAAAGGCAAAAACATGAACAAAACCCAGGGCTGGTTATTTACCAAGGAAAGCAGAAAATAGAGACGCTCCCTTGTCAGTAGGGCAAATTAGAACATGCAAGTATGAGGCCATGGATTGGAGAGAGGAGGGGGTGAGGAATGCATGTTCTTCCTGGAAGAACTCATCAGAGACCCTGGGCCTTCCCAGAATGTGTAGAGCAAGAAAATGTTTAGGAAATGCACATGAAGACACTGTTTTTTTTCTTACAGGTAAAAATGTGTGTGTGTTTACTGCATCTTAAAATGCATTAAAATGCCCCATGGTGCAGAGGGGTAAGCTGCAGTACAGCAGCCCAGGCTCTTCTCACGAGTCACAACCTGAGTTCGATCCTGGCGGAAGCTGGGTTCACATAGCCAGCTCAAGGTTGACTCAGCCTTCCATCTTTCCGAGGTCAGTAAAATGAGTACCCAGTTTCCTGGGGGTAAAGTGTAGATGACCGGGGAAGGCAAGGGCAAACCACCCCGTAAAAAGTCTGCCAAGAAAATGTCGTGATGCGACGCCCCCCCCCCCCAATGAGTCAGTAATGACTCAGTGCTTGCGCAGGGGGACTACCTTTACCTTTTTAAAAAATGTGGTAGGACCACAGGGGTTGGACGGATGAAATTGCTTCACAGACTGGACGGGCTCAATCCCTGCAGCACTGAATGGAGGAAAACCAATCAAAAGCAATCAGAAACTAATGACATCTTTCCCTTCTCAGGATAAATGCTAAGTGACAAACACTAACAGTAAATAAATACGCTAGTTCTTGCTTCAGTTCTCACAGAGAATATTCCCATTAAGAGTTTCCTTCTCTATTGAAAATCTCTTTTAGCAACATCGCTTTGATTTCTTCTCTGTTCTGCACTTGTCTAGTTGTTAACCCCCAATCATTCTGATTCTCCAGTTTTACATTTCACCCTAAAAGAATATACAAAGCATCCACTGCTGCTTAACAAATATGTTCTCTCTATAGTCTTTGGACCTCTACAAGAAATACCTTTCTACAGCTCCTTTGGGAGAGCCAGTTTGGTATAGTGGTTAAGAGCGGCAGGACTCTAATCTAGAGAGCTGGGTTTGATTCCCCACTCCTCTGCTTGAAGCCAGCTGGGTGACCTTGGATCAGTCACAGCCCTCTCAGAGCTCTCTCAGCCCCACCCACCTCACAGGGTGATTGTTGTGAGGATAATAATAACACTTTGTAAACCACTCTGAGTGGGCATTAAGTTGTCCTGAAGGCCAGTATATAATTCGAATGTTGTTGTTACAGCTCTAGCCCAGAGTGATGGGCTTCTCCCTGTGGTTCATGCTGTCAGTGATGGCATCATTCAAGAGATCAGCAGGTAATTCTTTATCTTTGGTACCAGCTACCTGCCCCCATTGGTAGAAATAAATTTGCAGCTAGGTAAAAGTTAAACCCTGCAGTTGCCTCTTAGTAGCGCCACTGGAGAGTAAAGTGTGGCATGTATACATATGTATGGAGCTGCTTTCTATTCCAGTTGTTGGAACTTTGAGAAGCATGATCTTAGGTTGCAGCCAATAGCTCAGAATTTCCCATTCCAAACAATCACATTTTTATCCTTCCCTTTCTCTAGCACCGATGAGAGACAGCTTTGAGATCTGGAGCAAAGTTCAGATGTAGAGTGTGGGGACATAAAAATCGAAGTAAAGAGAGAAAGGGCCTTCTTGGTTGTGGCACCAAAATTATGGAATTCCTTCTCCTGAGAGATTTGTTTATCACTATGTGTCACAGTCTTCTGCCAGCAAGACCCTGAGGGCCCTAATTGGGTGGACAGGTAGGATGCAAATGTTTTATATAAAATTAATAAATAAATTTTAACTTTAATATGACACCCCAGTTTCCAGTTGGATTTGGGAAACCCATTGATCTCTTCCTAGGGTGGCAACCAGCAGGAGAGGAAATGGGGTGGCAAATTCTATGGCAAAACCATAGAGTTTTGTCCAAATCCTAGAGCACTGTGCCAACATCACACTGGTGATGTGACATTACTTCTGGGAATTGGCCAGACATAACATTGTGCCATTGATGCAATGCCATTTTTTTTAAAAAAAATCTCTGCCTGCTGGCTGAGGCCAACCCAGCAGCAGCCCCCAAAAGGTGTAGAATATGGTGGGGAGAGCCAGGTGTGATTGGTGGTAAACTTGGTAATGCAAGGACTGTGAAGTCATGAACTGTTGTCTCCCACAATTGGGTGTCATAACTGAGGCATTCCAGCCATGCCTGATGGTCTACTGACACCACACTGGCCTGCTCTATGAGCCCGCTGCCCAGTGGTCACTGGTGCCTCTTTTCCCTGTCCTCTCTGCCAGAGGCTTTTTTCATTGACTGCACCATGCACTGAGGCATCAGCACGTTGGCTTCAGTGGTAGCGCATCACATCCAGCCCAGCCATCTTTATTTCTGGTCAGTTGACACCATGATTCTACCTTTCTTCTAATTCTTTTCAGCAATAGGCAATAGGCCTATGGAAGCTTTACCAAGGAGTTGTGATGCCATATACATTTACTCTGTTGTCAGTTATATATTAATGCTGCGAAAGCCCCTCTTTGGTAAAGCCACAAATTCAGGATTTATTTCTTGGTATATAAAAAAATCCAGGAGGATTCATTTCCTCAGATCTTCATACAAGTTGAGAATCTCTGATGATGTTTTCTCCTTCCATTTGAAAATCTCCATTCAATTGCAACTTCCTCCCCCTTCTGCCTTCACTGATATGCCATCCATTATTTTGTTGTTGTTGTTAATACTCTGCAAGTTTATACCAGAGAGTTTTTCTCTACTTTAAAACCCTGCCGAGGTAAACACAAGATTAGGCACCATCTGCTTGGGAGTCTCTGCTTGGAGAGGTCATACTCAGGGTTGCATGAGTTAGACACTCTTGTCAAGCAAGCGTTAAGCACCATCTGCAAGAAGGATTTTTGACGCAATTGCAGAACTGTTAAGAAACGGCAATAACACCTTCGTCCTATTTCTTCATCCTACCCCGTAATGTAACGTAAGAGCACTGCAGTGCCTGTTGAGGAGCACGTACCAAGACAGAAGCATCTACTAATGTGAGATCAAGGTGGAGCCTCCCATTAGCCACCTATTCAGAAATAAACGAACTCCTGTTACCAACCTATTCAGAAATAATACTCTCTCATCTGTATGAGCCACATGTACCCAGGCTTTTAAAGAGCTGCATGCTTTGCTATAATTTCCCGTACTTCATCAGCCTCCTGTTGGATGGATATGGAATCCTTGGCTGCCAAATTTCATGTCTGTGACTGGTTTTGAATGAGTGGTTTGAAGGATACCAGGAAGGGATTAGCTGTGTACTTCCAGTTCTGGCCAACCCAGGGAACGCAGCTTTTTTTGCACGTCAGCCAAAGCAGGTCAGGTGATGCTATTTCCCCCCCCCCCCTCCTATAAAAGTTTCTGGGCTGGTTTTGTTGGTCTCAGTAAGGAGATTGTCTGCTTTTGCCCCCCAACTGCACTGGTATTCGGTTTGAGAGCAGCAGACATTTTCTGTTCCCTGCCAGCAAGTGAAAAATGGGAAGCAAAAACTTTCAGCCAAACTTTCCGATTCATTCTTCAAACTATGTATCACTCACACGCCTACCTCTCTCCGTATAGACATTAAGGAGTCACCTCCTTGGCGCTGAAAGAGTAAGAAATAGCTAGTTTTTGCAACAGCCAGACACTGGAGATTAGCCTGAACAAATGACAGACTTGGGCAGCTTTTATTTGGAATATATATACCACAGAAATTGACAGTTCTGAAAGGTCTCTGGCCTCCCCTGCTGCTATTGCTCTTGTCCATCTTCTCTGCTGTTTGTCCTCTTTGATCATCAAAACACAGCATCCATGTATTCAAGCTGCCCACTCTTCCTTTCCAACTGATAGCAAATGTGTCTCTATGCAACTGTATGCGGGTGGGGGGAGGGCTGTTACCACACAAAGCCGCCTTCTTCTTCTAAGCCAGACCCTTCCTCTATCAAGGTCGGTATTATCTGCTCTGATTGGCAGCTGCTCTCCAAGGTCCCATGCAGAATTCTTTCATATCATCTTCTACCTAATCTTAACAGGAGATGATAGGGATTGAACCCGGGACCTTTTGGGTACAAAGCAGATATTGAGCCCTGGCCCCTCTCTGTCTTGATTTGTGTTAGGCTTCTTGGTCTGAGCCATATCCATTGACTTCAGAGCTTTGGCAGGCCCAAATATCCAGGTGCTGGGCAACACATATGCATAACGATCTATCAAATAGCCGTAAGTGTCAATTAGAGATGGGCACGAACCGAAGGCCAGTTTTTGGTTCACGAACCAGCAGTTTGTCAGAGCTCATTTCTGACAAACCGTGATGAACCGCTATGATTTTTAGAGCGGTGCGTTTGGTTCATTTTTCGGTACGTCACTGCAGACATCCTAGCGCCGATCATTTTGTTACCTAGGCAATTGGGGGGATGGGCTTTCTGCAGACCTTCTACAGCCCCAGAAGTGATCAACCAACAAACCAAATGAACCCATTTGCAAACCAGGCAAGCTCATGGTGGTTTGTGGTTCGTGAAATGCGATGAACCACAAACCACAATGAACCACCATTTTCCCGGTTCATGCCCGCCTCTAGTGTCAATCACTCACTCTGTGCACTCCAATTTTACAGTGTTCAGATTGCACAATTTGAGCCACTATATTAGGATCTACTCCTTCCAGATGGGACATCAAAACTGAAGCTGTTGTATGCCAAGGCTTTCCAGTGCTATCATAATCTCACTTTCCATGCAGATGTACAAACAACTGCATGTAGCTCCCCCCCCCCAAACCAGTTCCTTGTACACTGGATTTGGTGGGGGAAAGGGTGCAACTGGAGAACTGGCTAGAGAAATGAAGAAGTAAAAACAAAAAAATTGCAAGATGTGTATCCCTTTATTTTCTTCAAAAAAAAGCAACAGCACTGAACACTCCATCTGCTCCAGGTCATCTTCTCTGAGCATCTTCTTTTCTGCTGCCATCTCTGAGCTATACAACGAGAAAAAATCAATGGGTTAAGCATAGAGCAGTCCTGGGCATTTTGTTTCCCTGACATTTTAGGAGCTAGAGTCACAATTCCTTTGTTGTTCCTTTCTGTCCAGCCTGTTCCTTAAAGCGGAATTGAAGAAAGTATCAATTTTGCCTACCGACACTCACAGAGGTAAGGACGTAATGCAGCATAATGCACGGGGCTGTTCAACTCTTTGAAAGAAACCAGGGTAATGCTAATGATTCTGGAAGAAACTGTTAAGCAGCTTGAGTGACTCTTTCACAGGCATTTTAGCACAGTGGGATTAACTACATATGAGAGATCTGTGAAATGATCTCCTCCCCTCCCTTTTTATTTATGCCTTAAAAATCTGCTTCAAGGAAACACAATTTGGATCTAGGCCACAAACATGGAGAAGGGGTACCTTAATCCTTACCTCCCTTGCTTTATTTCCCGGTAGAAATCCCCTCCATCAAGCTGCTATTAGCCCAATGAGAAATCAAAATCATAGATGCTGGGATAGAAAGGAGCAGAACTTAGGATGCGGCAACAGAGTCTTTGCAGGAGCTGGACTAAAGGCTCAATGCAGACAAGTAGATGGGATATTGCAACTGATAACAAAGCTCAAGACAATGCATCCACCTGGACTGAATCAAAACCTAGGTTTCCTATCTCATTACCAGTGCTGATTTTGCCACACCTCCTCTGCATACCCTACCATTTTCAATCACACCTGCTATTTTCATCTACCAGCGATTGTGATTTAACTTCTATTGTCATTCGGCATCTGAAATCACTCCACTTTCCAAGATACAAGGACAGATGGACTCACATTCTAGCTGCATCTGAAGAAGTGAGCTGTGACTCATGAAAGCTCATATCCTACCACAAATTTTGTAAGTCTTATAAGTGCTACTGGACTCTTGTTCTTTTCTACTGCATCAGCCCATCAAGGTTGGTATTGTCCAGTCAGGCTGGCAGTAGCTCTCCGGGGTCTCAGGCAGAGGTCTTTCACATCACCTACTATTTATTTATTTATATTTATTTAAAACATTTGTTAGTTTCTTGCAGGAACTCCAGGTGGCTTACAATATAAATAAAATCACAATAATAAAAATGCATAAAACAAAGTTTAAAAACACCATTTAGGATGGCCAGTCAACATAAAAACAAAGTAATATAAAAGCAGTCCTACATAAAAATATCTTCAGCTGCCTCCTGAAGATCAGCAGTGGGGGGGGGGCAGGGTAGGAGCACCTCCTTGGGGGTATTGTTCAATAATCATAGAACTACCTGAACCTTTTAATTTGGATATGAATGGGGGTTGAACCTGAGACCTTCTGCAGGCAAAGTAAAGACTCTTCCTGTAAAAGCTAAATTACATGAGATGCCCAACATGTGTAAGGTTCCTGCAAGTTTACCTGGGAAGTGTAGTCATGTCCACACCCCAAGCTCCCGGAAGAAAACCCGAGTGGAGCAGATTTTTTGCAAGAGATGCTTGCAAAACTCTACTCTAGCAAAAATCCACTCTGCTCAGGAGCTTCGGGAGCTCAGAGGCACAGCATGACTACACTTCCCAGGTAAACTTGCGGGAACATGACACATGTCGGGTGTCTCGTGTAATTTAGCTCTGAGACATGGCCCTGTCCCTATCTCACTTTACACGGAGATGGTGACTTCATTCATACTTACAGGAACAATCTTTCTGTATGTGATATAGGAAATCCCTAACTGACTGGACCTCCTGCCATCTTTTCTTTTTTAAACCTCAAAATAGACACTGAGGAGGAGGGGGGACTCTGGTTTTGATCAGCACAACGGCAGTAAGAGAGTGTTTCTTGGGAGAGCAAGCATGGTAAGATGGTTAGGATTGTTAGGGTGTCATACTAGGATCCAGAACTAGACGCACGCTTGGGTGACCTTGGGTCATTCATTTTGACCATCTTAACCTATTTCACAAGATGACTGTGAAGATTAAATGGAAGAAAGGAAATGCTCTTGTAAGCCGCTTAGGGTCCTGTTGGGGAGGAAAGCAGGGTATAAATCTCAAAAGAAATAAACGACCCTATCTGTGGCCTTTCCCCTATTTAAATTGCCCCACAGAAACTTCAGAGTACGTCCCAATCTGTCTGTCCTCCCAAGGCTGTGGTGGTGAGTCATGTGTCTTTGCCAAGGGCTGTCATTCCGCTCTTGTGAGAGAAGCCTGCCATTCTCAATCAGGGTTGTGTGGGAAGCTAATTAAGCCCCTTCACACTTTGTCAAGAGTGTATTTTGATGGGGAAATGAGCTAAAAATGAGACTGAGAAAACCCGGTTTTTAAGAGCCTCAGCTGTCTGCCTTGGGACCATTTCACACATCACACAGAAGCAGGGCTTTTTTCCAGCAGGAACGTGGTGGAATGGAGTTCTGGAACCTCTTGAAAATGGTCACATGACCGGTGGCCCCGCCCCCTGATCTCCCGACAGAGGGGAGTTTAGATTGCCGTCCGCGCCGCTGAGCGGCACGGAGGGCAATCTAAACTCCCCTCTGTCTGGAGATCAGGGGGCAGGGCCACCAGCCATGTGACCATTTTCTCCTAGGGCAACCCACTGAGTTCCACCACCTCTTTCCCCAGAAAAAAGCCCTGCACAGAAGTAAAGGCAGATCTGCCACTGTGGCTGCTTAACAGGATGCTAGAGGCCAGTGGTGGCGCTCCGACAGATGAACACATGTGTGATGTATGCGTGTTTGCAGATTTACAGTGCAGTCCTAAGCAGAGTTACAGCCTTTTACTTCCACTAAAGTTAGTGAGTTTAGGAGATTGTAACTCTGCTTAGGGTTGTACTGCTCTACACCAGAAACATCTTCACGGTAATGTGCGAAGCCATGAAAAAGCAGGAATAATGGGAGCCAACAGAAATTGCAGGAAGCTGTGCCATTGAGAAAGAGATTCATTAAGAACAAAATTCGAGTTCAGTAGCATCTTAAAGACCAACGAGATTTCCAGGGCATAAGCTTTTGAAAATCAGTGTCCTCTTCATCTAAAAGGGAGATTTGACTCTTGAAAGCTCATACCCTGGAAATCTTTTTGGTCTTTAAGGCACTATTGAAATAAAATCTTGCTATTTTATTCCAGACCAGCATGGCAACCTCCTTGAAACTGTCCTTGGGAGCAGATTCATGCCCAGCTTAATGTTCCATTTCAAAATAATGAGAGCTCAGCTAAGACTTACAAAATCTCATTAAAAGGTCCTTTATAGTCTCAAACAATGCTGTTGTTGTTGTCTGCAGAGTATGGAACTCTACAGTACAGACAGGTCCCCGCCCTCTAAGAGTTTACAATCTAAAGAAGACAGGAAAAGAAATCTAAAGAAAACAATTAGGGAAAGAAGTAGAGGGAAGGAATGGTAGTGAGTGACAAATATGGGCAAATATCAGGGCTTTTTTTCAGCTGGAACGGGGTGGAACGGAGTTTCGGAACCTCTTGAAAATAGTCACATGGCTGGTGGCCCTGCCCCCTGATCTCCAGACAGAGGGGAGTTTAGATTGCCCTCCGCACCACCAGGTGGCACGGAGGGCAATCTAAACCAGCCATGTGACCATTTTCTCCAAGAGCAACCCACTGAGTTCCACCACCTCTTTTCCCAGAAAAAAAGCCCTGGAAAATATCATTGCACATACTTCAAGCTTGGATATTCTTGGCAACAAGGATTAACGGGATTAATCTAGACCACTCAACCACTCCGAACAGGAAATCTAATATAAAACCTAATAGTAATGAAGTTTGGAAAACAACCAAAAGATGGTGTATTCTTCATTCCAAAATGTTCTCATTTGACATTTTAAGATGCGCATGTTAAGTGAATCCCAGGAGATCTCCAGGCTACTGAGATCAGTTCCCCCGGGAGAAAATAGCTGCTTTGAATGAAGGGTAAACTTCATGGCATTATACACGGCTGAGGTTCCTCCTCTTCCCAAACCCCTCCCTTCCCTGGCTCCTTCTGGAAATCTCCAGCAACTTCCCAATCCAGAGTTAGAAATCCTAAACGAGTAGCTCTTTTTATGAATCAAGGCCTTGGAAAATCAACGGGCAAAATAATTCTGAAGCCTCACATGTCTGGAAATGATTTTCTTTTCAATGAACAAGCTTTTAGCAGTCTTTATATAAATGTGATGTTCAAATGATCTATTTTTTTTAACGATTCGGGTAAGAGTGATTGACAGGCCTGTGTTCAGTATTTCTCTTTGTTCACAATAAGTTGGGCTCTACAGAATTTTTTTTGGAAATTCCTGTGGTTTGATCTTCAAATAAACCTGGTGCTTAAAGTCACCAAGTTTTAATAACAACAACAACAACAACATTCGATTTATATACCGCCCTTCAGGACAACTTAATGCCCACTCAGAGCAGTTTACAAAGTATGTTATTATTATGGGCCTTGGGTTTTCAACCATCCTTTTAAACAACAACAACAACAACATTTGACTTATATACCACCCTTCAGGACAACTTAACACCCACTTGGAGAGGTTTACAAAGTGTGTTATTATTATCCTCAGAACAATCACCCAGTGAGGTGGGTGGGGCTGAGAGAGTTCCGAGAAGCTGTGACTGACCCAAGACCACCCAGTTGACTTAAAGTGGAGGAGTGGGAAATCAAACCTGGCTCTCCAGATTAGAGTCCTGCCGCTCTTAACCACTACACCAAACTGGCTCTCAAAAAGCTGTGCTTTTATACAATCTGTAAGCAGTTAGCCAGTGATAATTTTATATCCTTGCATGGAAAAAGATATTCTAATTCCTGAAATTCAAGTAGGTGCTAAAAGAGATTCTAATTTCTAAAATTCAAGTAGGTGCTAAAGACACAGCTACAGGAGATGATGGAAACATATAGAGTGCTGGTCTAAGAGTGGAGAGACACGAGTAGTTTTCCCAACTCTGGATTAGCAAATTCCTGAAAATTTGGAAGTGGAGCCTGGGAAGGGGAAGGGAAGAACCTTAGCAGGGTATAATGCATTAGTCTACCCTCCAAAGCATTCATGTTCTCCAGGGAACTGATCTCTTGTCGTCCAGAGATCAGTTGCAATTCTGGAAGATCCCTGATTCCCATCTGGAGGTTGGCAACCCTGTCTACATCACATAAGATTAATGCTGGCCGCCTTTATGAAGGGCAGGAATGGCCTTATTCAAGTTTTAAAAACTTGCATTTCAGCTTTTGATGTTTCTTGAGAGAATTTTACTGATAGCAAATATCTGACTGTGTGGAACATTCTGCCTTTTGGGGGTCTGCCTTGATGGGTGTCTGGTCTGTTCCCTCCACATGAGCCTAAATACCTTTTACTGATTTGCTTTCGCCGACCTTCCTATCTCATCTCTAAAGGGAGCCCTAACAATCACGCACAAAGCGGGAGGCTGTCCCTTCAGGTGAGAGATGTGATTGCTGAAATCTGCTTTTGTAACAGCAGGGTCCTACCAAGAGACATTAAGCATCTTGCAAAGCACCAAAAAAAGCCTCTAAAAGACTCTTATTTATTTTTGTGCTTACTGTAACCGAGCCGTGATGGCAGGGAAATCTAGCCTTGAAAAATGATCCTAATTTCATTTCTTGCTATTTGGCCCTCTCTCTGCAGAGACTGATCACTTACATTACCCTTTTTCCTGGAAAGAAAGGAACAAAGGGGGCTCTTTGCCCTATAAACATGGGGTGGGAGGATGTATGACTATCAAGAGTGTACTTTTCCAGCACTTGGTGATTCAAGACATATCCACCTTGTTGACCTAGCTGCTGCTGTCCTCTAGCTAGAAGTCTCTGCTAAAAGTAGATCTTAAAAAACCCTATGAACCACTGCTCCAATCTAGAGGCTTTTGGCATGCACAAATGCATCAACGTGCACGTGATGCACCTCCCAAGCAAGTGCTTATCCAGGACATACAAGAAAACATGGCTGTATTGCACACTATCTCAGTGCTGTAAGCAAAGCACTGAGTGGGGCCGTCCATGCCTTCCGGAAGCTCCATGCGTGCTTTAGAATCTCTGTGGAACATTGGATTAGGCAGCAGATATTTCTCTACCTTCCTATCACACTCCTTTTTTAATTATTTAAAATTTGGTTCATCCCCCCATATAAAATAATAAACTCTTTACTTCCATCCTTTGTTCTCCTCCCCACAGCTGTTCATTAAGAATAAAGTTAATCACCCAAACTGAAGCAAACAATGGTGTTGATGGAGGTAGAATGAGGTTTTAAGAAGCAAAATAGAGACGGGTGGTGGCGGAATGGAACTGGAAACAGAAAATGTGAATCTGAAGATTTTAATTTTGCTCAGAAGTTCTGTAAGGGCAACCAGATTGGCTCATCCATCTCTTTCCCTTCTTTTCTCTTCAAAGTGTGTTCTTCTTTGAAAGGCGTCTAATTGCTCTGGAGGATAATTTTACAGATGTGGGAGTCCAAGGCATTTTCTAGTGAGCACCATTAAAACAACCTGTTCCTTGTCCCTCTTGGCAATCAACCTGCTGTCAGATAAATATTCATCCATCAGGGCATGACAAATACAGGTGTTCACTGTATTCATAGCTCAGGGCATGAATCAACCCAAGATAAGTGTCGCTGCATTTGACAGGAGAAAGGTGCTGATTTAATACTCCTGTTCACATCAATTAACTTAAAAGTTCTTAACTTTGTCTGTTTCCACACAGCTGCTTGTTCCCGCCCTTTTCCTGCTTATTGTGTGTGTTTTGCTGAGTCGCTCCAAAAACTCAGCCTCCACACACAGGCCCCAAAAGCGCTTACCTTGCACTTTGAGGTCACAGGACAGCCTCCACAGTACGTAGAAACAGCGATTTGGGAGGGGAGGTCAGGTACTTTCGTCATTATTGCCCACCTCCCTTTCATTTTTTTTTTTACTCTGCACATGCAGAATCACATGCTGAGAGCTTCATGGGAGGAGCTAGGCTGTGATTGGACGATTCCTCAGAGCACTTCAACCATTCACATGCCCAAGAATGCAGAAGAAGCGCTCCATCAACTCACAGCAAAAGAAAATACCAGGGAAAGTGCAGCCCTAGAAAAAATGCCAAAGAAAGGTAGGAAAATAGCCTTCACCGAGACATGTGGAACCCTGGGGGAAAGCTGCCAGAGTTCCGTGGGTGGGCTGTGCCTGTAAGGATGTGTGGAAACACCCTTTGGCTGGATCATCCTCTAGTTTAAAAGACAAAGCCTTTGAGTAAGTCCCATTGACCAAACTAATATTGATTTAGCAAGCAAAGCTGGATAAAATTGAGCAACATGGATGCAGTCTTAGCCATACATATTTACTGGGTCTGACATCTTGCAAGATTCTATGGAAGAATTCTGAATTGAAGAACATTTCTCATTCTGCTATTCGTTGGCTTGACTCTTCAGTTTCAAAAATGCCATAGTACCCCACATTAGAAAACCCAATCCCACATGATGCAGTCCTTGTGAACATTGCCATTCACACCTTCAGCTCTCCCCCTTTGAGCACCCAGCACACACACCGTTTGCTTCTTCCTTGTCTCTGGGCTCTTCAGCCAATGAGCTCTGCCTTTCAATTAAGTTTGCAATGGCAATGCCAGGCAACAGTGTATTTTGATGGACAGTCGGCAAGCATCTTGTGTTGATGTCACACGCCGACAACTACAGTCCTGAACGGAGACTTGCAGAGTGGGCGGGAAAAGAAGACTCGAAGTTCTTTTCTTTTAAATAAAAAACTGCAGCTGCCAAAAGGACTAGTGGCATTCCAAGGAGCTACATGGAAGCTTCTGCCAAGCTGACCCAGCGATAATATGAAGGTCTTTGTGTTGAGGTGGTCTTGATTTGAGCTGTGCCAGAAGCAGAGCAAAAACACAACCTAATTGGCACATTGAGAGTGCCCAGTCCAGGCCTGCAAAAGCATCCACTGGGGGTGTCTCCTGAAGTATCAACAGGGACAGATTTTAATGAAGATGTCTCAGATTCTCTCGGTGGGAAGCAGCGAGTACCTGGCTGTGACTGTGACCTTTCCGTGCAAAACTATCTGAGGATAGCATGCATTGAAATAATATTTAGGCTCTTCATTAAAAACAAAACACAAACTCAGCACTCTCTCTTTCTTCCATACTTACAGCCAGAACAGAAACGCAAATTAGCTGGTGAAGGCTGCCTGCCACGGGCTGCCGTTGAGAGTTTCAGGTGTCTTCTCATTCATCCCATCTCATTCACACTCAAACCCCATTGAAAAGGTAAAACTTGCCATTTGAGATAAGTATTTTGCATTTACAAATCTGGAGTCCAAGTGACAGTTTTCCAAAGAGTGGAAAAGCAAAATGGGGAGGGGATAATAAAATAAAGATGGGGACAAAGGGGCTCACAAACCACAGTAATTGCTGGAAATGCATGGCATGTGGAGGGACTTTTCTCTGTCATCGCACAAGTCTAGCGGGAGGTGGAGAAACAAATTAACTTTGCCCTGAACTCACCTTTTCAGTTCTCAGCCATCAATCTACTCTTATGCCATGTGCCTTCTTCGAGGGAACTCTCATGGGACCAGAAAGTTTGGGTTTTAAGGGCTGTTTTTATTGCCAAATGTCTTATTCTTCAGCACTAAGAAGATGTAACTCTTATCGCATATAGAAACTTGGACAGAAAAACTATTCGATCTAGCAATGAGGAAATGGCTTTTCATACATGGGATGAAACACAATAGTATTGGGGCTGAATGTTTAGAGTCTATGCAATGTAATATAAAATATGTTGTCTGCTTGGATGAAATTCACCTCCTCCTCTTTTTTTTCTTGTTTAACTTATTAGCTTCCTTCTCATTCGTTTTTCCCTCCCCCTCCTTTCTCCTGACTCTGGTTAGGGCTAGGGAAGAGTGGGTTTACAGGAGGATAAGGGTGTTTGTTGTGTTGTATATTATATACTTTAGAACCAACAATACATGTTACATATAAGAAGGAAGAAACCTAAGGGGTAACAGAGCTCTATAGGAAGTGGGAGATACAGATGCAAAAGGAGTAGGATGCAAAAGGGGGTACTGGGAAAGGAACAGGGGCTGACCTACAATTGGGACAATAAAATATCCTGATTTGTTTTTCACCTTGCTGCCCATCAGTTCCATAATTCATGTGACGCAATGCAGTTCCATATAGGGCTGGGTATTTGAGGGGTATGTGAAGAGAAAGTGTAAATCCATCTGCAGCTGTTAGCCGTGTTTGGAAGCTATATATGTTAAAAGACCAGTTGCTGGGATTCTCTTGCCTCACTCCCTGCTGGGGGGCTTCATGAAATTGGCCAGTGCAGGAAACATGATACTGAACTAGGTAAATCATTGGTTTGATCCAGCAAGGTTCTTTTTATGTTCATAATAATTAAAAAATCATGTGGGCAGAAAAACCCTGCAGATTTCCAAAGTACAAGCGTTCACGAGTCAAAGCTCACTTCATCAGATAAATATAGTCTTTGCCCCAAAGGGCCATTCTAAATTATTATGCTCTTTGGCAGCCACTTACTTTGAACTGAAGCCTTCTTTATATGATGGTAGCAGGGACTCCACTTTCTCTAGTACAAGTCAGTGGCCCAGGTAGGGATGAAAAGCAAACAAACAAGGCAATACAGAAGCTTGTAGTTACTGTGCAATTCCCAGTACAATAAAGTGACTTTGTTTGAAAAGATCTCAACATCTCCTGAAATTAATGGGACTTACTTCTAGCTGGTGTGTTTAGGATAGGAGCTTCAAATGCGATGCAGATTTCATACGCACCAAGCCTGCATTGAAGCAAAGCAGTCAATCGGCGTGGCTGGCTGAGCGCTTATCCTTTTAAAACCATCCTGGATTGAAGAAGGATAAAACAATATTGCTTCAGCCAGCCATACAATACAGATGGTTGCGAAAAGAGATCTTGCTGTATCCTCAGCTCTCAGCAATCGTATACGGCGATGGGAGTGGGGGTTCATTGGAGCTTGCAGAGTGACGGCGGAGCTCTAAAATAAAAATACCTTCTTGCTGGAGATCTGAAAAGGAAAAGAAGGAAGGAATGACGGACATGTAAATTCTACCCAGAGAATATTTGAAGGACGGCTCAGATGCACCGCAATGTGAATCTGTATGCGAGGACACAAGGGAAAGTAAGAAAACATAAAGGGGTTGCTATCAAGCCAGACCACCGGCCTATCTAGGTCAGGAATCCCCAGCGTGGTACTGCTGGGCCACTTGCTTTGTCTCCAAAGAGCCTCTTTTCCAAAGCAAAGAGCCAATGTTGGCTTTTCTCCATCACCTCTGGGTCTGCAGGGAGCACCCGTTCAGAAATAACATCTGCCTCCATCATCCGTAAGAAGATCGTGGCTTTGTTTGTTTAACACATTTGTAACCCACCTTTCCATATGGATCATGGTGACTTATGATAATAGCTAAAAAAAACCATTTCCAGTTAAAGCCAAAATAAAACAACAGACCTCAAGTCACTCCCTCCCTCGGTACCTCCCAATATTTTGTGTTTTCTTCCCTCTTAGTAGCCATTTGTGATCGATCCTCATCTAGGGCTAACAGACCTCCTACTAAGGTGGGAGACCTCCCACTAGCAGTCTTGCCCACCACTGTTCTAAGCAGCAGCAGGAGAATTTTTTTAAAAATGAGGTCCACTACGTCACAACATCACTTCCATGTTTCACCTGGAAGTTTTTTTATGTAGGCTAGCTCTAAGAATTGCTGGGAACGCTATGAAAACAGAGCCAAGCTACAAGTGACACCTGATACAGGTTGGACACTTGTCAGCTTCCCTCAAGCTTTGATGGGAAATGTAGGCGTTCTGGTCTTGCAGCTCGGCTCTCCATTTAATTGAAGTTTACAGAGCGGCAGTCTATGGAAGGGAGAACATGCAATCAGGAGGGGAGTGCAGGCATTGGGCTCTCACTGGGTGCCCCCCTTCCCCTCCGCTGTGTACGTGTAGGGGGTTTCTGTAAACTTCAATTAAATGGAGAGCCAAGCTGTAAGACCAGGATGCCTACATTTTCCATCAAAACTTGAGGTAAGCTGACAAGTGTCCAACCTGTATCAGGTGTCACTTATAGCTTGGCTCTCAGTTTTCATAGCGTTCCCAGAAATTCTTCTGGCTCACAGCAGTGGTACTGGGACAATTTAGGTGACATTTATTGTGGTTATTCAGTCACTCTGTTTATTTATGCACTATTTCGAACCCTTTTAGCCCATTCGTCTCTGAAACCAGACACAAGGAGGGTTATATGGCAGGGTCAACATATTGCTTTACAGCGGTGATGTCATTTATTCTCATCTTAGTTTTAATGGTTCTTTGGCAGACCAAGAAAGCAAAGCAACACTACAAAGGTTTTTCCCCCCTGAATATCCTGGAAAGGTATTGCTGCTTGTTTACAGCTCCAGATAATATAGCATGCACTGAAACGACTTAGCTAACCTTTCCCCAGTTGTGAGATTAGGATTTGTCTTCCCTTGCTCAGACAATTGGGTGAGAAAAAATGTTGTGCATTGAAACTGAAAAGTGCAAGCAGGAAAAGTTTTGTTCTGAAAGCTATTTGATGGTGAATATCCCCCCTAACCAGAGAACATGAGAAATGCTTGTCATCAAAGGTCAAGGAACCACAGCTTTAAAAAGCAATTCCTCGCTTAAGTGGGCTTCCTTTGTTTTACGGCGGGCAGAGAAGAACAAAAGGTGGCTCTCTGATGGAAATGCAGTATAAAAAGGGGTCATGCTTTGCATTTCCCTCTTCTCTGGGTGGAATGAGTTTGGGGGCAGCATTTACTAGCCAGGTTACCTTGTGAAGCATGTACTGGAGAGCGCTGATGCATTTATAATATCTGTTTGTTGACAAGCTTGTGGAAACATGTAAGAAGCCAGACAGAGAGTGCTGTTCTCTAAAACAGCACCAGCCCCTCAATGGCAACTGCATACTCTAGGAGCAGACAGTCCCAGGTCAAACGCCATTGAACAAGGTGCCACTGGGCTTCTGCAGGATTCCTTGGAAAGCCACTGCCAATCGGAATGAACAGGAATGAGCTACCTGGGTCAGTAATTTGACACATAAAACACATGACTCTGCCTTACACTGAGCCAGACCCTCCGCCCATCAAGGTCAGTGTTGTCTACTTAGACTGGCAGCAACTCTCCAAAGTCTCAGGCAGAGGTCTTTCACGTCCTCTTCTACCTGATCCCTTTATTCACTGGAGATGCCGGGGATTGAACCCGGGACCTACTGTAGGCCAGGCAGATGCTATGCCACTGAGCCGTGGCCCCTCCCCTCAGACTAGAGTTGCCAGTCCCCCGCTGGGGGCGGGGAATCCTTTGCTCCAACCATCCACCTCCCGCCCCCACTTACCTGGCTGGTGGGGGAACACACCTCCTGGGGCTCAGTTCAGTGGGACAATTGGGGCCTGCTGTGAAGTGCAGGAGCACTCCAAGGCCCATCGTGCAACCCCGGCAGTGCTCCTGCACTGCGTGGCAGGCCAATTTTGGCTCCAAACAGGCCCAATTTAGCCCCAAATGGGCCAAAATCAGCCCTGGATATACGTATTGTGTAGAGAGAAGGCAGAAGACACAGAATACCTGTCATGTCTGCATACCATTCATCCATGCCATTCATATATTCTCTGCTCTCTGTATTGATTTGATCACACTGTGTACCTGTATGCTCTCATATCATGCTCATATATCGTAACCATTATAATCATGCCATCCTTGGCCTGCCTGAAAACGAAAGTACTAATGCTGAGGCTGTTATCTCTGGAGTCTGCTTGTTGACCTTGTACTATACTGTAACTTTTTGCAAGAGACAGAGGGAGTTGCATTCCTTGTAACCTTTTACCTTTCTCTGCCCAGACAAAGCTATTGTGTTTCTCATGAGCCTTTGGGATTTTCGTGCCTAGTTGCTAACTGCTCAAGGGGAGGGGGGAATCATGCTCCTTATAACAAAGTGTCTTTGCTTGTAACCCCATTCCTGCCAACTTATCCATCTATGGATGTACTCATGAACTTACTGGATCTCTACAATTCTAACAGGATCAGCAATGCTGATTCTGTGAACCTAAGCAGATCATGAGAGGGAGGGCAGGAAGGGTTATTTAGTTCTCATGGCCCCTTCTTACATGCCCAGGGTAATGCGATCACCACTGTGGGGTCAGGAAGCAATTTTCCCCAGGCCAGTTTGGTTAGGGATCCTTCCTGACAGTGTTTTGCCATCTTCTGAGCATGAAGCAGGGGACACTGGGTGTGTGTGTGTGTGGGGGGGAAGGTAGTTGTGAATTTCCTGCATTGTGCAGAGGGTTGGACTAGATGACCCTGGAGGTACCAACCCTATGATTTTATGATTCACAATTGTTCATCCTCTCTCCCCAGCTATCCTGGCTTTGGTATATTACTAGGAACATCCAATATTCCAGATTCCCCCCAAAAATGAAAAAAAGAACAGTCTTTTCTAAGAGTGAACTGTAAGATATTTCACGTTTAAGGCAACATAAGAAAACTCTGTTGGACCAAACCTGTGGTTACAGAATCACAGAATCACAGAGTTGGAAGGGGCCATACAGACCTTCTAGTCCAACCCGCTGCCCAATGCAGGATGAGCCGAAAGCATCCCTGACAAAGACTCATCCAGCCTCTTGAAAACTGCCAGTGAAGGGGAGCTCACTAGTTCAACTACTCCATCCTATTTCCCACAGCAGATAACCGGATGCCCTGGAGGCACACAGGCCAAGGCCTCCCCCTGATTCCACCTCCGAGCTCTGGTATTCAGAGGCTTCCTTCAGTCACCATGGCTAGTAGCCGCTGATGGACCTCTCCTCCCTGAATCTGCCTGGTCCCCCTTTAAAGTGATCATTGCTAGTCCATCACCGTGCCCAGGGCTTTTTTTCTGGGAAAAGAGATGGGCCGTTTCCAGACGGCTTACCTGCCTCCGGAACGTCGCACCATCTTGCGGGGAAAACGTGAAATCGCGCAAAACTCGCGCGAGAAAACGTGATATTTCGCGTTTTCCCCGTAAGATGGCGTGACATTCCGGAGGCAGGTAAGCCATCTGGAAATGGCCATGGTGGAACTCAGGATCGCACAATGAAGTCACTTTGAGTCAGCTGGAACAAGGGGGGAGTTTTTTAAAGTTTAAATTGCCCTCGGCGAAAATGGTCACATGGCCGGTGGCCCCACCCTCTGATCTCCAGACAGGGATATCAGGGGGTGGGGCCACCAACCATGTGACCATTTTCAAGAGGTGCCGGAACGCTGTTCCACCGAGTTCCCGCTGAAAAAAAGCTCTGACTGTGTCCACCGGCAGTTTAATTACATGAAGCTGTCTTCCTTTCCGTTGCCCTCAAGAAGGCCTCAGTATTGAGGGGTTGGCAATATGCAAGTCAATTTAGCTTTAATCAATTAAGAGCCAGATGATTAATCAAATCAAAGTCTTTACCCTTGACAGGTCTCTGTGTTACACAAGTAACCTTTCATGAATCTGACTAAGAGGCTCTACCCTATGAGAGTTCATTATACAATATGTTTGTTACTCGTTAAGGTGCCACGAGATGTCTCCCCCCCGCCCCCCCTGCAACACAACAGACTAGCACAGTTGCTCTTCTATAGCTTCACTTTTTTCGTTAGACCTGAAAAACTGAGGATAATTCCCACAGCCAGAAGTATAAACAGTATCAGTCCCTCAAAAATCTCACACACAAAATATGCTAAATATTTAACTATTTATGAATAACCCAAAATTAAGTGCCAAAGTCTAAAGTGACAAGTGCTTATAATAAATAATCTATCCTATATTCCATTGCCAAAGTGCTCATGCCATTTCAATGAATACTATATCAATAAATACAATAAATATGAAATACATTAATCACTCATTATTACTCAATAAATACTATCAAAATAAAAGTTCATGGCTGCAAGTCAACATTTATGTTGCCAATAGATAGACGGTATTAAACAGTCTTTCATTTTCTTTGTGTTCTTCCCACACACATCATTGAGCATAGGGGCATGGAAACCCCCAGCCTGATGAGGTGCCTGCAAAGTTAGCTTGTTTCTTAACAAAAGGGCATTCAAGTGTTCCTATACGTGACCACACCCAAGGGAATTCCAAAGATCAAACCAGCATAGTGCCAGATGCTAAATGCCAGAAGATGGCCATTGCACAGGTACAATTCCACAAAGGTGCAGAAAAATACCCAGATGTGGTTCGGGGCACAGAACCAGCTTCCAATGAATTTCATCTTACATTTTAAATTTTTTTTAGCCTCTTGAGGTGCAAATATATACTTGAGAATACGCACGCATGCAATAACGAGTAAAAATCTCAGAAACTGGAGGAATTGGCAAATCTAGTACAGCAGGCTAGTCCCCACAGTTAGGGAGACAGGTCTGATTCCCTTCCCAGATGCCCTGTCTAGTGGTCTCCCAGTTTGTGATGTTTTGAATTGGGCTTGGGTTTGTGTGATACAGACTAGGGATTCTGTTTGTGCACCATCACCATCCTGTTTTTGAGAGTGTTGGAGGTCCCTAGACTGGGACATCCACGCTGTCTTAGCTCTGTTGAGGGAGAATTAAGCTTTCATGAATGCCATGCAACCATGGAACTGAACATCTGGCTTTGTGCATGTTGTGGGTGGGGCTGGTGGTCATGCACTCGATCTGGTGTCTTGTCCTGTGCAAGAGGACAATGATCTGGGAATGCAAGAGTTTGAAAAAATCTCCATTGTCATGGGCACATCTCTGCTTGGTGTGGTATAGATCTCAGGAGATTTTGAACTTCTAGAGGGGCAATGCCTATTAGAATGGTCCAACTTGAGAAATGATGGATCCAAGGGTTTTCCTTCTATCTCTTGGCAGAAGTTCCTACTCACATGGCGGTTCTGTCAAAAACCTGATCAGGGCTTTTTTTTCTGGGAAAAGAGGAGGTGGAACTCAGTGGGTTGCCCTCGGAGAAAATGGTCACATGACTGATGGCCCCGCCCCCTGATCTCCAGACAGAGGGGAGTTTAGATTGCCCTCCGCGCCACTGAGGGAACTTAGGAACTTGGGATCTTTGTGGACAAAAGCCACATGGGACAGGAGCTGCAGTGTGGAGGGAGATGGGGTGAGGCTAAGTGAAAAAGCTGGCAGGCTTCAACCTAGTATTTTATCAGCTTTAAAGGCTGACATTCAAAGTGCTAGACTTGACAGTCTTTAAGGCACTTTAAGGTTCTCTACATGGTCTTTAAGGTACTTGAAACACCACCCTTACCCATGTGACTCTGTCTAGGGACTGAGATTCCCTGATGATGTTCAGCTTTGCAAACTGGCATTGCCAGAGGTAAGACTGGTGAGCACACCCTCATGTGCTAAGGTCTTTTAATCCGTTGTCTCTATGGCAATGGATTTTTTTTTGTCTTCCAAGGTTTGTTTGCTTCATTTCCTGGCCAATTGAAATTTGGTGGATTTTATAGATCCTGCCATCACTGGCTTGTTATTTGAGATGCAGGCTAGTTGTTAATCTTGCAGCTGTTCATTCATTTTCATCTGTTGGATCTTTTTATTGAGGCAAGGTTTTTTACTTTGACATATGGTAAAATATTGCTTCTTGCCTAGTGCAAAGACAGTGATAAATATTCCGAACCCAAAAGGTAAATTAGATTTCTAAGTGGTTAGGTACTGATCTTTACTGGCCTCATGTTTTCTTCCTTCCTTGCAACTAGCATTTTACAGTGATCTTACATTGCTATCCTAAGCAGAGTTTCAAATCAGTGGTCCTAAATGGGTAGAATTCTGCTTAGGATGGTATTGTAAATTATGCAAAATTGTTTTTTAAAAAAACAAAAACAAAGTATAAACCCGAATAAGAGAAATTGTGCACATCTGCTTGAGTTGCAAAATAAACGCACCACAGAATACCGTTTTTCCTTTCCACACTTCAGCAATGTCCATATCATTTATTATAACAACAACAACAACTATAACAAGAGTCCAGTAGCGCCTATATGACTAACAAAAATTTGTGGAAGATGCTACTGGACTCTTGCTCTTTTCTACTGTTGCAGACAGGCTAACAGGGATACCCGTCTTTAATAATAATAACAACAGTGTGCTTATATACTGCCCTTCTAAACAAAACAATGCCCAACTCAGGGTCAAGCTGAGTTGTATTCCTCCCTGATCGAGTGGAGCGCAAGTGGAGCGCAAGTGAACAGGGAGGAATACATGTGAGTCTGTTCACTTGCCGTTCAAGTGTCATTCGTCACTTCTAGCTTGGCCCTCAGAGTTGTGAACAAAATCAGTGTTCTTATTATCCCCACTAAACTGCTGGGGAGCTGGGGCTGAGAGGAGTGGCTTACCCAAGGCCACCTGCAGAGTTCATGGCAGCAGTGGGAGTTGAATGAGCAGAGTGCCAATTCACAGCCCAGCCTCTTAAAGACACCAGGGCCGATTCCAGATGGCTAACGTTCACGTGGAACGTCGCGCCTCATTGCGGGGAAAATGCGAAATATCGCATTTCCTCGCGCGAGTTTTGCGCGTCGTCGTGCGACGTCGCGCAAAACTCGTGCGAGGAAACGCGATATTTCGCATTTTCCCCGCAACGAGGCGCGGCGTTCCGCGTGAACGTTAGCCATCTGGAATCGGCCCAGCTCTCTTTATGTCAAGCTGGTGTAGCACAGGAGAGAAAACCTCCCGCTGAACATCTTGGTGTTGTTTGTCACATAGCGAAGTGGCCAACCTTAAAGTTAGCCAAGACAGACGCAGCAGAGAAAGGAACTGCCGAGGCCAGCGCCCAATAATTCTCCAGGTCTGCTTTATCCAGGACTAGACCAATTTGCACACTGCTTGGATTCTTCCCTGTGTAACTGGTGACAGCAGATGCCAGCACAGAGCAGAAGTCTGTTGCTCAACCAACACGCCACCAGAATACATATTTAGGAGAAACACTGATCTATCCATCACGGTACTTCCAAGCACCGTACTTTAATTGATTATGCCACAGGGGCATAATTCTGTTGTGAGCTTTTTGTAGGATCAGCAGATGGCTGCAAATTAACCCCGTCAAGGAAGTTTCACCGCTCCAGAGGTAGTGAACAGAGAGAATGATCTTCAGTCCTATAAAAGATCATTAGTAGATCATCAAGTTGCAAATAATGAATAGATCTGTGCAAAGCAATGGTGTATATAAACCTTGCTGCTAAAATGATGCTACAGGTTCAAAAAAACTTCCAACATAACTCTTTATTAGCATATATATTTAACAAGCCAATATTTAAACTCTCCTTGCACAGTTGCACTAGTATGTGTTGATAGAAATATTATTCTAATATTATTCCTGCAATGAAGGAATCAGAAGATTGAGACTTGGAAGAGCAGCTGTGAGGGAGCTAGATAAGATCCTTAAAGATAAAGATGTCTCTCTGGGAACCAAGATCAAGATAATCCAAACTATGTATGGATATGAAAGTTGGACAGTGAAGGAAGCTGATAGGAAGAAAATTAATTCACTTGTAATGCGGTGCTGGAGGAGAGTTTTGCGGATACCATGGACAGCCAAAAAACAAATAAGTGGGTACTAGATCAAATGAAGCCTGAATTCTCCTTAGAAGCTAAAATGACAAGACTAAAGCTATCATACTTTGTTCACATCATGAGAAAACAAGATTCTCTGGAAAATTCAATAATGCTAGGAAAAGTGGAAGGCAGTAGGAAAAGAGGTAGACCTAAAAAGAGATGGCTTGACTCAATAAAAGAAGCCACATCCTCCAGTTTGCAGGCTCTGAGCAAGTCTGTTAACGAGAGAATGTTTTGGAAATCTTTCATTCATAGGGTCACCATAGGTTGGAGGTGACTTGATGGCACATAACACACACACACATTCCTAAAATGCAAATTAGAGCATCACGGGACACTGAATATTCATAAGAATGACTTGCACTGCAGTTTATTTATCTCACACAAGCCTGCTTGTATTCTGTGATTTTGCGCATACAAAATTTTGCATAAAGCCTCGTATCTTAAATCTTAAATTTCATGACTTTGGAGGAAAGGCTGAAAACGTAGTCTGTGGCTGTTCTGATGCATATGCAAAAGAGCACCTTGTTTCAAAACATACTTGCTTGGAAATGTTTAGAATATACTACCAAGTAAATGTGTTAAGAGAATTTGGGAAGCAGGAGCTTGGAATTTGCTACGCTAAGAGCTGGTTTGGATTCAGAAGCAACTGTTTTGACTCTTCTGTATTCCCTGTGCCATCACTGCAATCAATCCCAGTAAGCATGACAGTTCGTAATAATCTGCGTTCCCAAAAGGAGGTCAAAAAGGAAATCGATATTTTTCTGCCTACTGGGGTTTCTCCCAGATATGCAAACCCCACTCTCACCTTCAGGCCTTACTCTGTTGTATTAATTTCATTATTTACACAGGGAGCCAGGACTTCTTGATAGCAGGGCTTTTTTTCTGCGGGAACCCGGTGGAACGGAGTTCTGCCACCTCTTAAAAATGGCCTCCAGACAGAGGGGAGTTTAGATTGCTGAGCGGTGCGGAGGGCAATCTAAACTCCCCTCTGTCTGGAGATCAAGGGGCGAGGCCACCGGCCATGTGACCATTTTCACTGTGGGCAATTTAAACTTTAACCCCCCCCTTGTTCCAGCTGATCCAAAGTGATGTCATTTTGCCGTCTTGAGTTCCGCCACTGAGTTCTACCACCTCTTCTCCTAGAAAAAAAGCCCTGGTGAAAAGTATATCCACTCTATGAATTTATCTGGATTCCTTTTAAATAAAACGTATACCATTGGCCCTCATTACATCCCGTGTCAGCGAACTCCATAATGTATTACTTAAAGAAGTACTTCCTGTCATCTTTTCTGAATCTATTGCCCATCTATGTCATTGGGTGCCTCCTGAGGCCCAATATTATAAAAGACATGAAAAAATTCTCTATCCACTTTCTGCCCACCAGCAGAATCATATAAGCATGAATCATGTCTCTCCTTAGGCCATCTTAAGCTGTACCAAACAATGTAGCCTTTCCTTATAGCAAAGGTAGTCCCAACCCCTTGCACATTTTAATTGCCTCTTTTACAGTTCTGTGATATCCTTTTGGAGATTAATGAGATCCAGTGAAAAAGTACACACAAGCCTACTTATTCATGGATCTTTCATTGGATAGAATGGTGCAAGGTTTAATTCCAGGAACGTGCTGCAGGGCCCAGCCATGGAGCACATAAAATTATAAAACTGTAAGCATCTCTGAATCGGTGCAGTTTTGTGGCTTTGCCATTGCATAACCACAGCGGCCACCCGCACCACCCATGTGAGGCTATAGCCTCAGTGTCAGAGACTTTTCTTTAGAAAGAGGACATGAGTTCTGAAATCTCGGTCTTCAGAAATTAACAGTCACATCTGCCTACTGTTGTTTCTTCCAAACTTTAGTGTTGATTTTTTTTTAAAAGGCATAAAACGTAATGATAGGGCATACAAAACCACTTCAATATCTGTGAAGCAGAGTATTGCAAGAATGGCCGAGAATAATGTAGTTGAAACCTGGTGAATAGTATTTCATTGAAGCTGTTAATCTGCGGCTAGAACAGCAGGTTTGTTAAGATAGCAGCGAGCTGTCTTTTATTGTCTTCAATCACACGTTTGAATAGAAGTTAAGGCCACTTTCATACATAGCTAGAGCTTGATCATGGCTGCATACACATGGCAAAGATTCTCTGTTTCCCTGTCACCGCCACTGTGAATGCAGAGGTATTTGCACAGGCAAACAAACACCCACATGGGAGTTTTGTGAACATTTTCTTCTGCCAGCGACCACGTTCTTTGCATTTCCCCCCTGCTGAGTGTCGTCAGAAGGAAGCATCATTGAGCTCAGTGGAGTTTACTTCCTAGTAGGCATGCGTAGGATGGCAGCCCAAGCCCTAATGAGAAGGGATAGCTTTTTTAAATAAAATGGAAGATGGGAATTCAGAGGAACGAGTCAATAGTGGCCATAGATATTATATTATTATTGTACTGATTTTTAAAAAACCTCAACAAGCCTTCCTGTGGCGTGGCAGGGAAAGTGGTGGTCACAGAACGGAAGGGAAATGGTTTTGATGTTGGCAGTATCCAGGGCTTTTTTTCTGGGAAAAGAGGTGGTGGAACTCAGTGAGTTGCCCTCGGAGAAAATGGTCACATGGCCGGTGGCCCCGCCCCCTGATCTCCAGACAGAGGGGAGTTTAGATTGCCCTCCGCCCCCTGATCTCTGTCTGGAGATCAGGGGGTGGGGCCACCAGCCATGTGACCATTTTCAAGAGGTTCCGGAACTCCGTTCCACCGTGTTCCTGCTGAAAAAGAAGCCCTGGCGGTATCCTTGAAAATGTACGCCTTCCCATCTAGACAGCTTGCCAGTATGCTGGGACTGTGTACTTTCTGGAATGATCGTACCAAACCAGGTTTGAGAAAGAACACGCCAAAGAGGGGGAAAGCCTGGAATGTGGACAACTAGAGGAAGATGCTCCCCCAACCAATTTCACTGTGGTTTGTTTGTTTCATTAATAGCCCACCTTTCTCCCCAATGGGGACCCAAAGCAGCTTATATCATTCTCCTCTCCTCCGTTTTATCCACATAACAACCCTGTGCGGTAGGTTAGGTTGGGAGTGCAAAACGAAACAGCAGGAAATACATCCAGAAATCACTATTTTGTTTTATTAAAGCAGCTTCAAGAATGGCGAACCAAATCCAGGAAACCAAATTGTAATGACATCCTCCCACCAAAAAGTTTGTGTGCTTCTTTTCTGTTCTTACCTCACAATGACAGCAGGAGCAAGCAAGTTCACCAATCGGATCCCAAGGGGACATAGCCCTTACCTTATTCATTAACTCTGTTGGTGGGAAGGGAGAATGTGTGCAATGCGCATGAGTGCATTTTTTCCCGGCACTACTTGGGTGATGGTACTGTCTCCCTACCAATCGGGTGAGTCCTTGCAAGGGGAGACCCCTCCCCACCTATTGGCTTTGGAAATGTTTGGAAGGGGAAATGTTCAGACTTCAACCACAGACTGCAATTCTAAAGACATTTCTCAGAGATTTACATCTGAGTAGACCTGTTTAAAGGGGAATGTGCACAGGAGTGGCGCCAGGGTTTCTGGTGCCTGTGGTCGGCTGGCTGGCTGGCCGGGTGCGCACGCACACACACGCACCAGCCTGCGTGATGACGTCACGTGTGACGTCATCACGGGCGTGCACACGAGCAGGCCCAATTGCTGCAGCAGGCGGCTGGGACGGCGCATGGGTGGCCTCCCAGCTCTCCCGCTTGGTTGCCCTGCGTTGCCCCAGACGCCTGCCTGTGGCTGCTGCGCCCGGCTGGGGGCATGTGCTGGCGCCGTCGGCAGCACAGGACAGGAGGGCTGGGAGGCTGCAGCTCCGTGGCACGCGTTCCCACCCACAGCGCCTCCTCCGGCACCCTCTCCGGCACCCCACGCCCTGAGGCAACCGCCTACCTGGCCTCAATGGGCACGCCAGCCCTGAATGTGCATCTTGGTTTGTTTTGCAGCACTACTCCAGACACTGGTCTGTCTCCTCCATCCCCATTAGGGCATGTAAGCCGTCAGTCACTGTGAGGAAAAGTGCCACCGGAGCAGGATGCAAGTAATCTGTTCAATCAAACATGATAAAAGCTCCGGAAGTCTTCAATCATAGGCTGTAATTCTATAGACACTTCCCTGGGAGTGTGTGTGTGTGTTATGTGCAAGTTGCCTCAGATCTACGGCAACCCTATGAATGAAAGACCTCCAGAACATCCTATCATTAACAGACTTGCTCAGATGTTGCAAACTGGAGGACGTGGCTTCTTTTAGAGTCAAGCCATTTAATTTTAGGTCTTCCTCTTTTCTTACTGCCTTCCATTTTTCCAAGCATTATTGATTTTTCCAGAGAGTCTTGTCTTCTCATAGTGTGACCAAAGTACGATAGCCTCAGTTTTGTCATTTCAGCTTCTAGGGAGAATTCAGGCTTGATTTAGTCTAGAACCCACTCATTTGTCATTTTTTTCCATCCGTGGTATCTGCAAAACTCTCCTCCAGCACCACATTTCAAATGAATCAAATTTCTTCCTGTCAGCTTTCTTCATTGTCCAACTTTCACATCTATCCGTAGTAATGGGGAATACCATAGTCTGGATTATCTTGATCTTGGTCCCCAGAGAGACATCTTTCTCTTTAAGGATCTAAGTATCTATTCCCTGGGAGTAAGCACTGTTGAATAACACGAGACTTACATCTGAGTAGACCTGTTTAGGATTGCTCCCCTCCCCATCCTGAGAGCCGTTTGCCTACTTCGCCCTTCCAAAAACAATCCTGCCTGCCCACTGCAAAAGGAAACCTTACGGAAAAAACACTGGTCTATTTATGCAGGGGTGGCTGAGATTCAGACACTCATTCTGCCTACCTGCCTGTGCTTGGCAATGGAGATCAGTGGAGATTAATGCGAGAACGACCCCTTATTGTGGGAACAGAACTGGAAAGCACAAGGACACATAGCACCAACAGAAGACAGCAGCGCCGTTTCTACACTACTCACCTTCATCCAGAACGCTGTGGAACGTCGCAAAAAAACCACGGAAGATAGTGTCTTCTCGCGTGAGTTTTGTGTGACATCACGCAAAACTCGTGTGAGAAGATGCTATCTTCTGCGTTTTTTTCGCGACGTTCCGCAGCGTTCCAGATGAAGGTGAGTAGTGTGGAAACGGCCCAGGATGTAAAGGTAATAATTTATTGGCACTATAGAAAAGGAAAAAATGTGAACATAAAGCAGGATTGTTTTTAACTCTGCTGCCACCCCACTACCCCTTTGCCAACAAGTTTCCCACCATAGCGTTTACCTGCCAAGACTTGCCTTCTTCAGGGTCCATTGATTTGTGTGTGTGTTAGATGCTTTAAAAAAAAATAGAATGTGAGCATCAGTATTGAAGGTAGGCATAGTCACGGAAGAACTAAGGGGAAAACATAAAGATTTCCTGAGACAGGCAGCGTGTTGTAATGGTTAGAGGGTCAAACTAGGATCTGGGAGACCTGTGTTTGAATCCCTGCTCTGGCATGGAAGCTGGCTGAGTGACTTTTGGCCAGGCACTCTCTCTTAGCCTAACCTACCTCACAGGGCTGTTGTGAGGATAAAATAGAGGAGGTGAGAATCAGGTATGCTGCTCTGAACTCTTTGGAGGAAGGGTGGGATAAAAATGTACTAAATAAATAAATAGTTTTATTGGTGCGTGTGTCAAATTCTCTTCTAGATGATTCTCGTTAACCCGTTCGGGAATCTTCTGAAAAAATAACTATAGTGAAGCTTTGGGTAAGAAAAAAATGGCTCATATTTCCTGTCGAGAAGATGGAACACAGCACATTGTATCATTGTATATTAAGATATGCCACACAAAAATTAAAACTGTGTTCAAAGATAGATGGTCTTCTTTCATTAAATTCTGAGAATCAATCAATGATGATGCTGTGGGTGGCTTTTGACTCATATCCTTCCAGTATGATTCCAGTGGGATTGGCGGGATTGGGTATGGGGGACAATTTAATAGTCTTTATCCAGCTTATTGTATCCAAAGGTGTTTGTGGGTAAGGATGGATGTTTGAAATGCAGCTGATAAATTCCAACTTGGAATATGCCCAGTTCATTTATCTTGGAAGGGCTATTAATCAGAATAAAATTACCTCCAACTTTTGGATCCCAATAATTGGCTGTTTATCTGGTGTTGCCATGTAGTCTGCTTTCTGTTTTTTACATACCAATACTGTCTTTAGATTTCTATTTCCTCAAGCGGGCAAGGGGTGTGGAGAGGCTCAGCAAATATCAGCTGGTCAGGGGCTAGGGTTGACAGCTTCCAGGTAGAGTCTGGAGCTCTTCTGGAATTACAGCTGATCACCAGCTGGAGAAAATAGCAGCTCTGGAGTGTTGGCTGTATGGCATCACATTCGTGGTAAGCTCCTTGCCGTGCCCAAACTCTGCCCTCCCTACGTTTCCCATGCCCAAACTCTGCCCTCCCTACGTTTCACATTTCCAGGAATTTCCCAAGCAGGAGACACCCATCCTACCAGAACACTTGAGACAGCAATACCAACCAGATCTACTCAGTACCAAGCCCCATTTCTTCTTCTCAAGCAAGCGAAGTGACTCCAACAACCTTCCAAGGCGACCTCCTTCAACTTAAATGGCTCTTCCTCCAACAGAAGTGCCTCTTAAGTTGGAGGAAGTCTCCCTAGGCTGAAGGAAGGCTCCGAACATTGCTCAGTGGAATGGTAGGATACGGATATGACCCACCCAACTGGTTCTTAAGATTCTACCCACAGTCCTTATTTGCCCTGATTGGGGTGGGAGTGGATGGGGGATTATGCATTAGGGATTTTGCTCCCCGTTTGCCAAAAGAATAAAGAATTCTCCTTAGGATCCTAGCTGCAGGAACTGCTCTCAACATTCTGTGCCTTTGTAGCCTGCTCAGTCCTCATTCAGATATTTTCGGGTGTTCATTTCCCTTTTAGTTAATCTACAGAGTCATAATCTTCTGTATCTCTGGGGACTTCCCTGAGCATATAGAATTCCGTTTCTCATCTGCAGGTGATCTGGTTTTGGTGCTTTCACGATTAGCATAAGCTCCCATTTTCTCCTGATGTAATAATATAATGATGATGGAGATTGTAACATGTTTTGTCCTTGCAGAATCTAGTTTAACTTTATTATTAACAGTCCAATTATATACTATAGCAGATGCTGGAAAGATTGTATATGTAATAGTCAGGACCCAAAAAGTTATGATAGGTGTATCCAAAGAGTTTTTAACTTTTCCCCCCTTTCAGGATTACCTACCTTTTCTTTTTCACTTCCAAAGTGGTGTTGGTGGTAGAGAGTGCTCTCAAGTCATAGTTGACTTATGGCCCTGGTGGGGTTTTTATAGCAGAAGACAAACAAGAGGTGGTTTGCCGTTGCCTAGCTCTGCAACCCTGGTCTTCATTGGAGGTCTCCCATCCAATTACTAACCAAGGCTGACCCTGCTTAGCTTCTGACATCTGACAAGATCAGGCTCACCTGGGCTATCCAGGTCAGGGAAGCATTCCATGTAACACAAGGGGAAGGAGTTGCTCTTTGAGAAATCCAAGCTCCAAACCCCATTGGACATTCAAGTGTATGGTTGACTTTCAGGTGGTGAGACCAAAGTAGACAAAGTACTTCAAAACATGGCTCACCTTGCACCTCATTGTTAACAGTATTGTGCCAGGCTGGGTTGATTGACTGGGTCCAGAAGGTAATAAAGGCCTCTCCGTGGGAAGGACTTTGAAAGAGGCAGTTCAGGGGCCCCTCTTGAAAACGGCATCCCTGAACCCAACTAACCTAAACAACTACCACCCAGTGACTAATATTCCATTCTTTGGCAAAGTGCTTGAGTGGGTGGTGGCTACACAGATTCAAGTGATCTTGGAGAGGTAAATTATCCAGACCCATTTCAGTTTGAATTCTGGTCAGGCTTTGGGATGGAAACAGCTTTGATCACCCTGGCTGATGGCCTTCGCCAGGAGACTGATAGGGGAGCGTGTCCCTGTTGATTCTCCTGGACCTCTCAGTGGCTTTCGATACTGTCAACCATGGTATCCTTCTAGAAAGACAGGCTGGGCTGGGAGTAGGGGCCCACCATGCTTTGGTGGGTCTACTCTTACTTAACCAACTGATTCCAGAAGGTGGTGTTGGGGGACTGCTGCTTGGCCCCATGGCGTTTATACAGGGTTCTAGCTTATTTAAGTGAAACTGCTGGGAGTGAAACTGCTGGGAGAGGTCAACCAGAGAATTGGAGTGAGGTGCCATCGATATGTAGATGACATCTGGCTCTATTTCTCCTTAACAGCCTAGCAAAATGGGTTGGTGGACGCCCTGAGAAGGTGCCTGGATAAGATAATGGAATGAATGAAGGGCAATAAACCAAAGCTCAATCCAGACAAGACTGAGGAGCTGCTCAGGGACTGTGCCATCCTATCCTAGAACGGATTGCACTGTCCCTGAAGGAGAGGTTCGTAGCTTGGGGGTGCTACTGGGTCCTACAATAGGGGTTCAGGTCTCTTCCATGGGCCCATAGCACCTTTGATCAGCTCTGGCTGATTCGCCAGCTATGGTCGTTCTTTGAAAAGTATGACCTGGCCATAGTGATCCATAATCCAATCACGTCCAAGTTAGATTTCTGTAATACACTCTATGTGGGGCTGCCTTTGAAAAGGGTTTGGAGACTTCAGTTGGTCCAAAATGTGACAAACAGGTTACTGTCAGGAGTTGGTTACAGGGATCGTATTACCTCTATGCTGAAAGGCCTGCTTTGCCTACCCATCTGTTTCCAGGCACAACCTGAAGTGCTGGTTCTTACTGTAAGGCCCTAAATGGCTTGGTGCCAGGGTACATGAAGGGCCGTCTCCTCCCATGCTATCCAGCCCCCCAGTTAAGGACTGCCTCTTGAGCCCTGCTCTGTGCCCCTTCCTTCAGAGGTGAGATGGGTAGCAATGACAGGGTGGCACCTCACCTTTGGAACGCCTTCCCCCTTAAGTCTCACCTGGTGCCTACTTTATTTTCTTTTAGGCACCAGGGTTAAACAAGAGCTACATACTTGACGTCAGCTGGGTGACACTGGGTCAGTCATAGCTTCTAGGAGTTCTCTCAACCCCACCCACCTCGCAGGGTGATTGTTGTTGTGGGAATAATAACAACCTACTTTGTAAACCACTCTGAGTGGGTGTTAAGTCATCCTGAAGGGAGGTATATAAATCGAATGTTATTATGGGTGTTCTTGCCCTAGAAGGCTTCCACAACAAAGTAAAAATCCCAGAAGGAATGAAAAAGAAACGACGTTTTTCAAAATGACAGTTTAAAAAGTGGTAAGGGCTTGTGAGGAAACTGTTCATTATAAATGTCACATTTTCTATCCAATAGGTGACTGTGACAGGCAAGAAACCACATTCCACACCACATTAACACCTGCAATCGATTGCACTAACTGAGAAGATGGGGGGGGGGGAACAGGTTGCCTCAGAAACAACATTCCACAGTTTGAGTATCAGGAAAATACAATATTCTTCACTACTGAAGCGCTTCCTTCAAGAAAGACCTCTCGACCCTCTTCAATAAATGGGTAACAGCTGAGCAGAGCATTTAATGTACTATAAACAGATCGACTGAAGTTTTCTAAAAGAGAGTCGCCTGTCTGAGCCAGGGAAAGGGAGGGAGACGTTCTTGGAAAGCTCCCTTCCCCGGGCTCATTGCTGCCTAGAGAACAGGTTTCTGAAGGCATTGTTGTAGTTCTTGTTGAAGGCCGTGTAGATCAAAGGGTTGAAAAAGGAATTGGAGTAGCCCAGCCAGAGGAAGACGCTTTTCCAAAGGGGGGGGATGTCACAGGAGCAGAGAGGGTTGATGAGTTCTGTGATGAAAAAGGGGATCCAGCACAGCACAAAGACGCCAATTAGGATGCCCACCATCAAGGCTGCTTTCCTCTCTTTCTGCTCCCTCCACGTGTCCCCGTCCGTCTGGAAGGTCACCGTAGCGTGGCGGACAGTGAACACCATCTGGGGTTGCTGCGAGGCTCCCTTCACCTGCCAAACACAAACACAACATTTCAGACCTGTGCGTTTTGCTGGCCTGTCTGGGGCCAGTACCAATTACAGCCCCATGGACAGTGGCCATCACAGTCCATACGGCAGATGCATTTGTCGCTGCAGGAAGAGGAGTGAAAGTTAACACTCTGCCGACAGAAATCCTTCCGTCAGTGGATATTTTCAGCAGGCTCCAAGACATTGCCAGTGGCCTGCGTTTGTCACCATTTACACATTTCCAGCAGTTTATTTTTTTCCCCCTCTGGAGACACACCGTGTTGAACTACACTGTAATATTTTAGGCATCTTGTATATCAGTGTGAGTTATATGGCCAGATGCATTTATAGCACGTTGTGTTGTAATTTACAACTCTGTTATAATAGAGGAAATAGCTGTTGGGTATTTTATTAAGGCTTTTTTTAGTTGTGGTGGGTTTTGCCGAGAATCGCTCTTCCTCTTCCATTATTTAGGAAAAATGTCAAAAATGCAATGCTAAAGGGTACGTCCGATATGCTAGTATTTTTTGAACCAAGAGTCCCTGGGTCAGGCACTGGCTGCCGGTTCCTTACAATGCAGGCCTTCTGGATGGAGACTGCTTGATCTGGGACATCACAACCTAGCATCCTCCAGGTCCTGAGATTCAAGTGATCCCAGAGGGCCAATCCCACACTACTGCTTACCATAAACCTCCCCCTTCTGCTTCATATGGTCACAGGGACCATATCACTTCAGTCTCTTTTCCCATCTACAGTGGCTCCCAATTTGCTTCTGAGCTCAGTTCAAGGTGCTGGTATTGACCCTTAAAGCCCTATATGGCTTGGGGTAGCATTCTCCCATATGAACCTAACCATCCATTTGGGTCATTTTTGGAGGCCCTGCTTGGGTGCCCCCGCCATCTAAGGCTAGACAGGTGACAACATAAGAAAGGGCCTTCTCTGTCGTGGCACCAAAACTTTTGGAACTCTCTCCTCAGAGTGATTCATACCACATACTCCTACAGGCTTGCCCATCTCTTTAGACTGCATGTTGAAAGGAACCCTTGCATGCAGAGCCCACAGAGCTTGGAAACCGCACCCAGGCACGGTGCTCGGGTTTGCTCTTAGAAGGTGTCAACAAGGAGAAGACCGGCCGCTTGTTTCCAGCATTCTGATTGGCCATTGCTGGTTTGTTTAGCACATGCACAGTATATCACTATTTCAATGTATCGCTAGCATGTAATTTTTTTTAAACGGGCTCCACCTACTGTGCACCAAAACAAAACGGCAAGGTGAGTGAAGCAATAAGAAATGCCACAGGCATTACAGACAAGTGAAAAAGAATGAAATCAAGCTATTGCAGGGGAAAAAACCCAGAGGAAAACAGATCAAGATGGTTAGCTGTGTTAGTCTGTCTGTAGCAGTAGAAAAAAGCAAGAGTCCAGTAGCACCTATAAGACTAACAAAATTTGTGGTAGGACTTGAGTTTTTGTGAGTCACAGCTCACTTCTTCAGACATGAAGCCAAAGAAGAAGTGAGTTGTGACTCATGAAAGCTCATAGTGTACCACAAATTTTGTTAGTCTTATAGGTGCTACTGGACTCTTGCTCTTTTCTAGATGAAAACAGATTTCAGAAAGAATGTGGAAAAATACAGAGAAAAACAGGGAAAACAAAGAATATGCAACAATGCTGAGAGGAAACAATGGGGAAAAACGGTAACAAAAGGAAATAAAACCAGAACGGTACAGCTGTCTGGAAGACGCCTAAGACCCTCTGTTCTGTCTCCACTTTCACTTTTCACATCAGCTTCAGTACATGCATTGAAGGTTTATATCTGCTTTATATTAATGTTGTTAATTTGTTTTATTGTTTGTATATTGATTTTAGTTCTTGTTTTTATCGATTTTAACTGTTCACCGCCCAGAGCTCCTGGGGATGGGCGGTATATAAATTGAAATATAAAATAAATAAATAAATAAATATCTCCCTCCATCTCTGCCTATTTCCATTCAAGCTTCCTAGACCCCACGCAACGAGAGCTGGAATCATCCGGCTTTCTAGGCTCCCTTCTCCAGCTCCTACGCCTAAGCTGTTTGCTATGCCTGGAACTTCTCTTGCCTGTTGCTCCTTCCTCATTCATGACGTGGAATTGTCTTTGAGCACTTCCATCTAGCTCAGAGTTGTCTATTCTGGCTGGTAGCAGTTCTCCAGGGTTTTGAGTGCAAGGAGAATTATTAACCTGCTGCCAAAAATCTTTGAACTGGAGACGTCCAGGACTGAACCGGAACCCTCCGCCTGCCAGTTGCATGTTCTGCCACTGAGCCACAGCTCAAAGAGCCTCTTCTTGTAAAGCCTTTTCTTCAACATCAACACCATGCATGTCTTCCACCTGTTCTGCACTTTCCTTTCCTCCTTCTCTATTATCAAGCCTGCTTGATTTTTGATTTCCTGCTCTGTCCTTTGGGCAGTGATAATGTCATTCCTTTGTGCTGTACAATGCTGTGCATGGTGCAGATGCTAATTAAATGTTAAATAATCGCCACAGTATAATGTGTCTCTGGACACGTCTGTGCTGAAGTTGTGAGATTAATACAGGATGTCGAATCCCAAAGGGTGCGTCTCAGCTGCCTCGGTGTGGATCAATTGCCAAGCTTTGTCATGCTACAAAAAGTAATTTTTAGAGGCAAAAACTGGGGAGGTGAGGGCCTTCGGCAGGGGTGGGGGAGGAATCCACCGAGTTCTGGATATCGGTGGAATTCCATTTCGTAGGAGAAGTTTGTTTACCAGTATGACATTCACTCCTCCTCTTTCCTTCTTCTTTGCTTTTAAACTGCAGAAATGGCACCAAAGGCATTTTTAAAATTCAAAAATAACCATTTTATTTTTTTTAGAGGAGAAAAGTCAGGTGAAATGAGGGTTTGAAAATTTCTGAGCTAACTCGGTATAGCTGAGGTAAACTCAGTACAGGCACAGACTTCTGTTCTTATGCTCTTCACAAATACTTAAATTCTTATGTTTAGAGGCTTTTGTTCCCACGTTTTCCCCAAAACACTCTGGTACACTTTCTTTTAGTGCTGTCTGTCTCTTTTGGGTTTAAGAATGTTGGGACTCACTTTCTAGTACCCCAAACCCCTTCTGACACCAGGGCTTTCCTTCAGTTGTTAACTGAATCCGAAAGTCTCCACAGGCAGTTTCCAACGACACCTGACTAGGGGATCTCTTCACCCTTCGGAGCTCCTTCCCTGTTTGACTGGATAGGGAAAATTTCCTCTCCTCGGTAGATCTATCCCTTTTCTTTGGCCCGACTGGGAGTCTGCACCTACTTCCCACACTTCCTTGCCAACTTTTCCCCAGTTCTCCTGTTGGTGTTAAACTGTTCTTCATTAGGACTCCGTCTCCCAACTGTTCACATTTGATTCCTCTCAGCTTGGGCTGAAAACAGGCCCTCCTCTTTCCAGCCATGCTACCCTGATTCTTTGGCGTAGCCTGTCACTCAAAGCTCTCTGTGTCTGTGAGGGAACAGACCCAAAGCTCTCAAAGCTCTCTGTGTCTGTGAGGGAACCATTAACAATCCTTCAGTTGTTGGCACAGCACTTCCAGCAGCTTATATTGTATGCGCACAGGCATGAAAGAGCACCCATGCCTCTTATACGTAAAAGAACCAAGTGTTAAAAGCAGCCTTGACTGGAACTCCAACCATGAGATTTGACATGAAAAGTAGCCATAAGGAAGTCAAATCTGGATCAGGAGTGGCGCTGGAAAAGGGTCTTCCCCCTATGCCATTCCCTGTGCTGCTGGAAGCCTTCATAGGGGAAACGATACCCATATCTACCCATATCTACTAAGGTGGGATGGAATACCTTCAATGAAGGCCAGGGTTGCAGAGGCAGGCAATGGCAAACCACCTCTTTTAGTCTCTTGCCTTGAAAACCCCACCAGGGATCGCCATAAGTCAGCTATGACTTGATGGTGCTCTCCACCACCACCACCACACTGAAAGTGCCAGGTTACAGCACCAGACTAGGATCTAAGACACCCAAGTTTAAATCCCCACTCTGCTGTTAAAGCTTGCTGGATAGGGTTGCCAACTCCAGGTTGGGAAATTCCTGGAGATTTGGGAGTAGAGCCTGGAGAAGGCAGGGTTGGTGAAGGGGCTGGAACTCAGCAGGTTATAATACTATAGATTCCACCCTCCAAAGCAGGGGAACTGATCTCTGTCATCTGGAAACCATTTATTCCAGGACATCTCCAGCCACCACTTGGAGGCTGGTGAACCTATGGTAGGTGACCCTATGCCAGCCACTTTCTCTCAGGTATTTGGACAAAAACAGTGGTGAAGAGGGGAGAACAATGTTGTAAGCCACTTTCAATCCCCAGTAAGGGGGAAAGCAGGGGAGAAATATCCAAACAAATAATTAAATATTTCCTAGTGGGGTTTATAACTTCCCAGGGAGGCCATTTTCCATCTGGCAAACAATTGGGAGGCATAATTCCTCTTTCCCAGCCCTATAACCCCAATTCAGACTCCCCCCAGTGGCTTGTTTTAAGGGCCAAATTACATTTCTGGATTCCATTCAAGGAATTCTAATATCACCTGTCATTTGGTCCAATGCACCCAAAGAAAAAGATAGATTTCCAAAGCATGCCATTCACAGCTGTTTGGCCAGACTGCTAGCAACATTTGGAACACAATCAGTGAGGGCCAAAAGAGATGTTACACAGGCATTTAATAGTTGTGTTTTTCATTGAAAAGCAGCCTCAGAAGTTGCGATCCGGAGTGAAGCAGCACTTAAAACATATTCCTTCCCACCATTTATTTTCTCAGACTTGCACTCCCCAAAATTGGTTTTCTCTCTATGGAGGAAAACAGTAAGAGGACCTAGTATATATTCCCCTATGAATAAAAAAGCAGCTTAGGATAAGGGTGCAATTTTGAGTGGAAAAATGACACGGAAGGAGAGGGTAAAGCTGCCTTTTCCTTGCCACTCCTCCACTGCAAACTGTAGCCCGCAACGCTGCTTTTCATTTTAAAAAATCCTAGGAAAACTGTTCACGTGCCTCTTATGTAATTCTAGTAAGGTCTGCTGACTAGCCTATATACATGCTTTAAGCTATTCCATGTAGCAATTGATCTTAATGTCTCCAGCAAGAATGATCTATATACAACACTTAGGCTTGCCAGCCTCCAGGAGGGCCTGGAGACCTCTTCGGATTACAACTGATCTCCAGACGACAGATAACAGTTCCAACCCTGCCCTTCTCCAGGCTCCACGTCCAAATCTCCTGAAAATACCAAACCCATCTGGCAACTCTAGCAGCATCTCACTGTGTGGTTTGTACCGTTTTCTCCACATGGCCACAGACAACCAAAAGAAAACAACAACAGCCCTGAATAAGTACAGTATGAAAGCATTAAAAAGTCTGTGATCCAAGGAGCCCATGGTTTTAGATCTCATTTCACCCTTGAATATAGTAGGGCCACCTCAGGCACGCCACTGTCTTTCAGCCTTAGTTCCCATTTGTTGGGGATGCAGTATTAGCCTGCCTTACAGCATAACTGTGAAGACTGCTAAGACAATAGATGCCAAACGTACTTGGGAGGCTTGAAATGTGCTTTTAAAAGGTGTATTAGCCTCTCTATGTGGTGAGCATCGCACATTTGCAAAGCATAGTTTGAAACAACCTCTGCATGGCAACCACAGCTTATACACTGATCCTGAGAATGACATTCCTTTACAAATCTAAGCCTAGCACCAAGGACATTTTGGAAATGTAATCCTTTCTAGGTCCTCCTCAAATTGAATAATCCAGGAGATTTTGGTTAGAGTGTACTGACATGTGGATTCAGATAACAGTTTTTTAAAGCCCTGTCACCTGACATCTGAGGGGTTTTTTAATTATTTAAATCTGCAGCATATGAACAGAAATAATGGACTTCCGTGGGGTGGCTTTAATCCAGATTTTGACTGAGACTAGATGCTATGAAATAAAACTAGAAGGAGAAAGACACCGTGGTGCAATGGTTAGAATGTTAGACTAAAATCTGGGAGACCCAGGTTCGAATCCCCACTCTACCATGGAAACTTGCTCGGTGACTCTGGGCCAGTCACACACTCTTAGCCTAACCTATTTCATAGGATCGTTGTGACGATAAAATGTAGGCGTGGAAAACAACGCAAGTTGCTTTCGGTTCCCACCGGAGAGAAAAGCATGGCCTAATGAAGTAATTAAGTAAGAGACAAGCCCTGACCGATTTAGTGATTGACCTCCAATATTCCTGTTCTCTCTGTAGATAGATCAAGATGGGTAGCTGTGTTTGTCCGTAGCAGTAGAGAAGAGCAAGAGTCCCTTAGCACTTACAAGACTAACAAAATTTGTGGTAGGGTATGAGCTTTCGTGAGCCACAGCTTTTCAGAGTTAAAGCTTTCGAGAATCAAAAGCTGGTATCTGAAGAAGTGAGTTGTGACTCATGAAAGCCCATACCCTACCACAAATGTTGTTAGTTTTATACAGGGCTTTTTTCTGGGAAAAGAGGTGGTGGAACTCAGTGGGTTGCCCTTGGAGAAAATGGTCACATGGCTGGTGGCCCCGCCCCCTGATCTCCAGACAGAGGGGAGTTTAGGTTGTCCTCCACGGAGGGCAATCTCAACTCCCCTCTGTCTGGAGATCAGGGGGCGGGGCCACCAGCCATGTGACCATTTTCAAGAGGTGCCGGAACTCCGTTCCACTGTGTTCCCGCTGAAAAAAAGCCCTGGTCTTATAGGTGCTACTGGATTCTTGCTCTTCTGTACTGTTCTCTCTCCGTGTTTATACAGTCCCATACGTGTGGCTGACTATCACCGTACACCACTGCTTAGTTTCCTTAGGCGGCTTGTCTTGCCCATTTCTGCCAAAAAGGGTAGGAGACTCTCCTGAAGCAGAAAATCTAAATGGTGCCCCCATGATGGCAAATGCATAATACGTGCCTTTTACAATCCTGGACTGTTTGGGGAAAGAGGTAAGGAACAGCTGTTTACACAGTCACATAGTGCGAGAAATAAAGGGCACCCACTGAAATCAATACAGACCAGCGTAAAAGCAAACAGAACGAATGGAAGCGCCCGATTCTGCAATTAGTTCATAATATTTGAGTGCAGCAGGTTCCGTCACCGTCAGTTCAGCCCTCGAGTGACGGCAGCGTCAGGGTCTTCCTAGTCTTATTGCAATTCTGGGCACCCTTAGGCTGGGTGAAGTACCCCTCTCCAAGCAGGGAGGCAATGGTCCCCTTGTACCTTTATTCATTTGCTCCCTTAGTCCTCTCTTTTGCCATGGACTGTGCCTTTGACAACTACATGACTGACAGAAACTGACAAGGGAAGTGTTTCTCATCGCTGTGTGTTGGTCGTAGGAAAAACACCCCCTGCAGATTTTTGCCCGATTGGCAACTGTTAACAAGCAAAATGCCTGTTGGTTAAAAAGAGACAATTCTCACCATAATCTTTTTTAGGCTCACCTCCTTTGGAAGGTACCTTCCTGCCCATGATTTCTTCTCTTTTAAATTGCAGGGGAAGTTTCTAGCCCACATGACTAACAAAAGCAGAATTGTACATGGCTTCCATCTCTTAAATAAACGGACTCAAGAATGGGTTAACGTATTCATGTTATTTTTTTCTGACTGATGATTTCAAACCTTTTCAACCAGGTAAACTTTGACACCCCCCCCTCAATCCTGAAAATGCCAGATGTGCTGCCAACATTTAACCATTCATATGGAAAAGCCCTTGGGGAAGATTTTCCAGCGTGTCCCTGAGAGCTTTCAGTATTGCAGCATATTTCTGCATGCAAACACAAACAGCTTGTATAATGCAAGTTATCTGGTGTGAAAAATACATCTTGGCTCCCATCTGTTTAAGAGATGATCTAGTCAAGGTTAGGAACTTTCTCCATTTATTTCAATTGGAATATTAATCACAGGTGTAAATCTCTCTCACTGAAATTAATAATACAAGTTTCTAGGGGGCCTTTAAGTATTCAAAAGGTTTCGAGAACATTATTCTAGGAATCTTAACAACAGCCAAGTCAAGAAGGTCAGCCTTATCAGTTTTTTTATTACAGATGGAGGGGCAGCTGAGAAAACAGTGATTTGCGTATGGCTGCATAAGGTAAAGAAGCCTCCTTAACCATTATTAAAAAGAGTCCAGTAGCACCTTTAAGACTAACCAATTTTATTGTAGCATAAGCTTTCGAGAATCAAGTTCTCTTCGTCAGATGCATGATACAGAGACTGGTCAAATATAGAAGAGACCAGTCTCTGTATCATGCATCTGACGAAGAGAACTTGATTCTCGAAAAGCTTATGCTACAATAAAATTGGTTAGTCTTAAAGGTGCTACTGGACTCTTTTTGATTTTGCTACCACAGACTAACACGGCTAACTCCTCTGCATCTTAACCATTATTAGATGGCTGATAGCATCCTTGAGGCTGGCTCATAGCCTACCCCAGAGAAAGAACTAACCTCGAGGGCGTCAGGTGTGATGGGAATGATGGAGTTGCTCTTCCGGGACCCAATGCGGAACTTGGCTGCCTTGTAGATCTTCCAGTACACAAACAGCACCACGCAAAGGGGCAGGTAAAAAGCCCCAAAGGTGGAGAAGATGGTGTAGGACGGCTCCTGGCTGACCTGGCATTCCTCCTCCCGCTCAGAGTAGGTCTCTCCCCAGCCAAACAGCAACGGCGCCAAGGAGATGATGGCGGAGAGAACCCAGGTGAGAGCGATCATGATGTTGGAGATGCGCCGGCGGGTGCGCAACGTGTACTCCAGGTGCCGGGTGATGGACCAGTAGCGGTCCAGAGCAATGGCCGTGACGTTCCAGATGCTGGCCGTGCAGCACAGCACATCGCAGGAGATCCAGACCTGGCACAGGAGCCGTCCCAGCCGCCAGCGCCGCCCGGACATCTCATGCACCAGACTGAGAGGCATCACCAGGGCAGCCACCATTACATCCGAGATGGCCATGGAGGCCACCAGGTTGTGGGGCACCCTGTGGAAGGTGCGCACCCGCAAAATGGTAGCCAGCACCAGCACGTTCCAAAGAAAAGTGGCCACCACCAACATGGCCAACAAAGTCAAGACCAGAACGCTGAACACGGATAAGGATCCACCCGCGCCAGAGAGGTCGGCATGGGAGCTGGAGTCACTCCGGTTGGACTCCGTTGAAGTTGTGACCGATAAACAGGTCAGGTTTGGGGACCAATCCATCATGCAGGCGACATGGGGAGGGCAGAGGGCAATTTCAGGAAGTGAGATTGGGTGGTGAAGCTTCTTTCATAGCAGCGCAGAAGACGGCAGACCCGTTTCATCTCAGACGCACTGCAGCTCTGGCGCACTCCCGGTTTTTGAAGCACTGATCTGGCAAACTTGGGGACAGGAGACACAAGAGAATGTCATTGGGATTTGAACTTCCCACACCTGAACATCAGACAAAAGAGCCACATGAATCAGAATTGATGCTCCATCTGAAAATGCTCCCTTTCTGCTTTGCTACAGCACTTTTACAATGTTAGGAAGTGACACTATGGAGACTTTTAAGTGGCATCCCTGCATAGTTGGATATTTGCTCCAGCATTGTGTTGTTGTTGTCTTCCCAACTGGGTTGTCTTGCTCACACAGGAGCTGGGTTTGTGAATGCCACTCAAGAGCGTGTTCCTAAAGGCAGAGTGATGCAAAAGAGGAAGTGGAGGACTGGCACCGGCAGTGGTTTAAATAGAAGAAAAATCTCTTGCAATCTTGGTCTTTTGGTCGCTTTTCACCTCCTTCGGTCAAGCCCATTTAGCATCATCCATTGCCCCTCTTCCACCATGCCCTCTTCTTTAAAGAAACAAATACAAAATCATATTATTCAAGAAAATCCTTATAAGCACCTACAGACTATTAGAAATTAAACTTCCCCCCCTTCACACACACACACACACACACACCATCTTCCTTGATATATGCCTTCTGAGATCAAAGCTCCTATCGACTTCCAAATGCCATGGTATATAGCATGCTGCTCTTACCACCAATAAGCCTTATGTACTTGGCACCTGATTGAGCTTTCTTTCTTTGAGGGGGGCATTTGTAATGCAAATGAGCATTCTGCCCAATGCAGATTCTACATTTGCCTTGCAGAATAGTTCCAGGTAGGTGGCCCTGTTGGTCTGTAGGAGAAGAGCAAGCTTTGGGTCCAGGAGCACCTTAAAGACCAACTAGATTTTCAGGAGTCCAGCAGCACCCATAAAACTAACAAAATTAGTAGTAGGATAGGAGCGTTCATGAGTCACAGCTCACTTCTTCAGATACAGTAGCTGTATGAAGAAGTGACATGTGACTCACAAAAGCTCCTACCCTACCACTAATTTTGTTAGTCTTTTTTGTTAGTGCAGCTGGACTCTTGCTCTTTTCCACTGCTACAGACAGACTAGGCTACCCATCTTGATAAATTTCCAGGATATGAGGAAGCTTTGACTCTTGAAAGTTCACACCCTGGAAATCCAGTTGGTCTTTAAGGTGCTACTGGACCCGAATCTTGCTCGCCTTGCAACGGGATTAAAGCAAGCCCCCTTCTCAGTCCAGCGTGCCACAAGCAGACATAACTTGAGAGTCCCTTGAAGAGTCCAGCCACTCAGGTCTCTTTGCCAAAAATTCAGAAGACCAGGCTAGAGGGAGGCATCTCAAGAACCCAGAAGGGAGGGGAAGCTGGTGCCCGTTTTCAGCGTGGAGGGTGACTTCGGGCCGTGGAGACAAGAGCAGAGCTAAGAGGGAACATGGAGATAAGAGAGACCCCCTCCACAAGGAATCCTGCCAAAAGCCCGCTCCCTGCAAAGGGGGCGACCTGCTCTGCATCGCCTTCTTGAGCGTCTAGAGGAAGCCCCCCCAAACCCTATTGAGAAACAGCATCTGGAGGAGCCCCCCCCCCCCGGCCCGGGCCCGCCGAGGCGATGAACTCCGTGGTCCCCAAGCAAGGGAGCGTCCCAGCCGGAGCAAATACCTGCGGGGCTGTCGTGAGCCCTTCCACGGACGAGCCTGAGCAGCCGAGGGAAGCCCCACCGCTCGGCCGCTGCAGCCGGAGGGAAGCGGGGAAGGAAAGACCCCGGCGGCGGCACACACCCCGTCAGCTGACGGCCGCCCCGGGCGAGTTGGCAGGCGGGCGGGCTGCGCTTGGCGTCCGATCCGGGCCCCCCGCTCGCCTCCCTCCTGGCCGGAATGAGCCCAGGGGGAGCCCAGCGCGGCCGCAGAGGGTCCGCAGCCCGCCCCCGGCCCTCCCTGGTGCGCCTAGGAGCGGGTGCACACACGCGTGGCCGGCATGCCGCAGCATTGCCTCTCCGCCTCTGCACGCCCCGGGATCCGGGGACCCGGGACGCCGGTGAGGAAAGACCAATCCCGTGTCAGGGAAAGCGAGAGCTTAGCCGGGCTGGTGGGCAGCGAGACGCTGGCGGGCCCCCTTTAAAAAACCGGCAAGTCCCGGCCCTTCTCCCCCAAGACGCGCCCCGGCAGTACCTGTTCACACGCGGGGCTGCCGCCGTGCCTTCTCGCCGCAGGACGCACGTGCGAATCCGATCCGACGCCGGGAAGGAGACGGTTCGGAAAGAAAGCGGCGGCGCCCTGCCTGAGAGGAGGCGGGCGCCGCCACACGATTCGGTGGAGAAGCGCTCGAAGCGAAGCCCGGGGGAAGTCCTGTGTGTGCAAACACCTGCCCGAGGTGCTGCCTTCCTAGGGCTGCGATGCTGTTATCTGTCCCCGGGGGGGGGAAGCGGCGTGAGATCTTCAGGCGCTCGGTGTGAAGAGCAAGGAAATTGCTTTTTCTTTTTATGGGCATCGCGGACAGAATCCGGCGCCCAGGGGCTCTGCAGTTCTGAGGCGGAAGGGGAAAACCGAAGGCCTGCTTTCACAAAGAGTTCCTCCTGTGGCCGTCTTTTTATTATTATTATTATTAGTTGCTCTGCTGCTTTTTTTTTGGTTGACATTACTTTACAAACGTTCATGGGATGCCAACCTGAAATCACAAATCCACCCAAACTGCTGAGCCCCAGACAGAATTGGAGTTTGCCCAGGATTCCGGGTGCACCGCTTTGAGTTTCCTGGGAAGAATAAAGTTAAATCAAATTAGACTACTTCACGATTAATTTTTAGAGCATGCCTATGACCTCAGGATATGGTGCAATCCTAAGAAGAATTACTCCAGTCTAAGCCTATTTAGACTGGAGTAACTCTATTTAGGATTGCACTGACAGTCACCAGAAAGTTTTCCCAACCAATCAGTTTGGCTGGACGGAGCATAACAGCCTAACATGCTTCATTCCTGTCAATTTATATCCAAACAATAGGGTTGCCAGCCTCCAGGGGGTGGCTGGAGATCTCCCGGAATTACAACTGATCTCCAAGTGACAGAGATCAGTTCACCTGGAGAAAATGGCTGCTTTGGAGGATGGACTCTATGGCATTACACCATTCTGAGACCTCTCCCTTCCCCAAACCCCACCCTCTCTAGGCTCCACCCCTCCAAATCTCCAGGAATTTCCCAGTCTGGATCTGGCAATCCTCAACAATCATGGAAAGAGGTCACATTCACTGTGCTATCCTAAGAATACTTTTCTGAGAATGAGCTCCATTGAATAAACCTGAAAAGGATTTAAGTAAACCTGTTCAGGATTACTCTTGCAGCTTTTAAAAATCAAAATCTTGTCCATTCAGGGTTAATCTCATACACCCTTATTGTAACAACAGTTATTCAGAGGTAGGCTACATTCATTCCAGTGGAATTTTATTCCACAAAAGTGGGCGATTGTTACTCTAGAAGCCTGTGAGAAGCCTGTGGTGGGTGGGTTCGCACATATACCATTAGAGGGTCAGACTGAGGGATCCAGGTTCAAATCCCTACTCTGCCACAGAAGCTTGCTAGGTGCCCTTGGGCCAGTCACACTCTCATAGCCTAGCCTACCTCACAGGGTTGTTGTGAGGGTAAAGTGGAGGAAAGGAGAACAATGTCAGCTGCTTTGGGTCCCCGTTGGGGAGAAAGGCAGGGTACAAATGAAGTAAATAAAGACAGAAACAAAAAAAAATCCAATACAGAGTTATCATCTCAGTGTTGGAAATTGCATCTACTCTGTTAGGCACAAGGAAAATATCCTAAGCTGTGCATACTTGTGGAAGGATCCTGTGGCATAGCTGTGTGGTGCAAGAGACATGCATGCTCCCCTGGCACCTGTCAGCATCTTGACAGGGGCCATACAGTTTCCTACTATATATAACCCATACAGTGTGTTTTTCTACATATGCATTGCAGGTTTGTCAAGCCGGAGCACTGTGAGTCATAACCTGGGCAATGGGTACTTTATGCGTCAGTGATCAACGGGGGAATTTGGTGTCAAAGGCAGCGCACGAAGACCCTGAGGCTTCATTTTGTTTAAAAGGAAAATGTCTTGTGATCAGGGCTGGAGAGAGAGAGGAGTGTGCAGAGGTCTGGGACATGCCTTGCAAGCTGGCACTCCAGTGGAGGCCAGAGGACTGAGGGAAAGGCGGTGCGGGGGGCGGGGAGAGGTCTGAGTAGCCAAACAAGACATTTGCCTTTCATCAGCTCCAGTCTGTGTAAAGTATTCAGACCAGAGTTGTTTGAGCTTTAAATTTTGCAGCACATACGTGACTATAGTTTTAAGAAAACAGACGATGTGACCTTGGTTATGTTTTCAAATTTAGATACTAAGATGGCAAGATATGCAAATTCCTACTTGAGTGCATTGTACAGCCTTGAATAAAGCAGGCTGGGGGCGGGGAAAAGGCTGAGAGCCATTTTTAGCTAGCAGGGTTTTGTATCTCTCGTTAATACTCCAGTTTTGGTTAAGACCTGGTTGTCAGAACCAGCTCTGGAATCTGCCAGGGAAGCAGATGGCACTAATGACAGAAATCGGCTGGCACTCTGAATCTCAATTACCATTGATTTGGGTTGCCTTTCTTCTTAATGCCAGGAGGGGGGACTGATTTGTTGACTGCCAGATTTTTGGCACCTTCGAGGAAAACTAGCAACAGAGCCAGTAAACAATTGACATCAGGAAAGATGATTAACAGGACAACATCAAAGGGAGTGGCGGCTAGAGAGAGGTGCTTTCTATTAACCTCATTCCCAGTTGCCTTTTCCGTGCTTTGAACTGAAGTCTTTCTTGGGCTTTGCTGAACATTTATTCCTGCCACTAGCAAGGTTCCCCCCCCCCCTCTCCAGGTGTGAGAATTATATGCTTTAGGTTTCAAAGAAAACATGTAAGATCATTTTTGCCGTCATTGCGATGTTATTTTTTATTGCTCTATTTTCATTCGGCTTTTCCTCCGAGGAGTTAAGAGTTGTGCATATGGCCCCTCCACAACTATCTTGTGGTGTAAGTTAGGCTGAGAAACTCCAAACTCAACTGTGACCTTCTTAGATGACTTGGGATTTGAGCCTGGAGCGCCCGTCTCTGCCCATTATCACACGCTGTCTCTCTCACATAGGAGGTTTCATTTCTCTCCTCTTTTTTCTGAAGATTAAGAATAATTTTTGAAAGGTTTGAGCGATCCAGGGTGTGTGGACTATTTTTAAACTCATGTAATCATGATTTTTGTCTGTTACCCTGGCAATCATTGAAACACGCGTGAATATATGTGATGATTTTTGAGAGATTTTTTAAACGTTACTTATGGCAGTCACTTTTAAACTATATACAGTCTTTCTAGCTGATGGTATACTGAATAAGAACGTCTGGAAACAGCAGAATGTTAAAGCAGGCATTAAGACAAAGGATTATAAAGCAGCCGAGATTCTCATGAACCCTGACATGGACGTGATCGAGAGAGACAAAGATGTCTGAAAGGAACATCCTCTCTTTTATTGGGATGGGGGATGTGATGTAATTCCATAGGATGGATCCAGGCAGTTTTTCTGTTGGTGAAAAAGGAAGGAAGGGGCCTCTTTGACCACTCAAAAAAGGGATTATGGAACTTGCATGTATGAAATTCCACCTGCAAGTGTTGTAGTAGGAAGGGGAATTGAGTGAGAAGAAGATGGCTGGATCCATGTGTGTGTGTGAGAGAGGGGGGGCACTCTGATCTGGAGAACCTGGTTTAATTCCCCACCCCTCCGCTTGAAGCCATCTGGGTGACCTTGGGTCAGTCACAGCTTCTCAGAGCTCTTTCAGCCCCACCCACCTCACAGGGTGATTGTCGTGAGGATAATAACACACTTTGTAAACCGTTCTGAGTGGGCGTTAAGTTGTCCTGAAGGGCAACATATAAATCGAATGTTATTATTATTCAGGATGCTATTAGACTGATATTTGTTTTCTTATAGCTATAGCACTACTTCCCATAAGTTACTGTTTGTTGGATTTTGATCTGAGTGTATTTTTATATAGCAGTGTGCAATTTGGCATTGGGTAAGGAGCTCAGTCATAGGGAGTGAACACAATGGAAAACAAAATCTGATTCTAGCAGGCTTGCCAGGAGTGGGGAGAAAGAGCCAGTTTGGTGTAGTGGTTAAGAGCGGCAGGACTGTAATCTGGAGAGCCAGGTTTGATTCCCCACTCCTTCGCTTGAAGCCAGCTGGGTGACCTTGGGTCAGTCACAGCTCTCTCAGAGCTCTCTCAGCTCCACTCACCTCATAGGGTGATTGTTGTGGGGATAATAATTACATACTTTGTAAACCGCTCTGAGTGAATGTTAAGTTGTCCTGAAGGGTTTCTATTTCTATTTCACCCTCCCCACAAGCAGGTTCAGGGCGGATCACATCATTTAAAAACACAGTAACATAATTACATAAATCATTAAAACATTAGAAAATATTATAAAAAGCATTAAAAGCATTATAAAATCTCAGTCAGTTATGTTATTATTATTCCTGATATGATAGACCCAGGAGGCCCAGCAGTTCAGCAGGTCATTTGCAAGAGCGGCTGTAACACTATTTCTGATTAGCTCTAGCAAATCTCACAAGATCTGGACAATCGATACGTAAATATAAGAAATTAAATTTCTACTAATATCCTCAGACATGATCTACTGTTTATCCTCCATTTTTTCTCTTATGGGGAATGCAGGCTGGGCCAGTCCCCAGTAAAAGGTATCCTTCCCCTCCCATATGGGGGCTCTCCTTACATGGTAGAAGTGGAGATTTGAACCCAGGTTTCTCAGGATCCTAGCCCAAAACTCTATCTATTACATCATGCTAAACTACATAAATTGTTAACTAGCAAACTGAAAGAAAGCATGATGGTAGATGAGCACAAATTTTGTCTATTGTATAATGACATTCTAGGCTGTTATACCTTGTGAGCAGTTGATTTCTGTGGCTTCAAAAGGGTGTAATTCTGCTTAGGACTGCATTGGTAGTAGGTTAGCATTAGCTTGGTTTATGGGAGACAAAATGTTCTGTGTAAAGAAAGACATGGCTGTGGAAAGGGACATTCTGTTTGCAGAAGAAAGAAGAGAAATATGTCAGGTTATCCAGACACATACTGAAGCGGAGCTAAAGAAAACATTTTACCTTGAACCCAGAATAAGTTAAATCAATTGCCAGCCCCAAAGCGACACTAGAAGAAAATACAATTCCAAGTGCAAGAAGCGACATGATTTTGCCTAGCTTAAGCACTGGTAAACCTCAACTGTGTCTAATAAAATGCAAATCTCCTTTTCTGATTGTTGGTATGCATTGCGTGAGATAACTGGTTTGGGAAAGTATGAAAACGTGATTGAATTCACAGACATTTCAAATACAGCCAGACCGGCTGGGTACTGCCGTAGACAGTCACAGAGAGCTGGGGGAGCAGGGAGTAGAAATGGAGAGATGAGCAGGGGAAGATGAAGAGCACGGGAAGATGTGTGCAAAGAATAATGGAGAACAAGACAAGATGAAAATGTTTCTCTTCTTGCCTTAAGGGAGCAGTTACCTGTGCCAGAAAGACAACAGCACGAGTGTTGGATACCCAGAGGAAATATCTTTGCAGCAGCCCCCTTTTCAGTTAAGGATCTAACGTTGCCTTCTGCAGCCGTAGGAACTGATGCGGCGCAGTTTCTTCTTTCAACCCCCTGGACATCACCTTCTAGGGTGGCCAACCTCCAAGTGGGGCCTGGAGATCACCTGGAATTACAACAGATCTATAGCAATGAGTTCCCCTGGAGAAAATGGCAGTGTCAGGGGGTGGTCTCTGGCATCCCTGCTGAAGACCCTCCCCTCCCCAAATTCCCCCCTCCCCAGGTTCCACCCAAGAATTCCCCAACCCAGCGTTGGCAATCCTGTCACCATCGTACTGTGCAAAGGTCCTTCTTTTTTGCAGTAGGACCTATGCAGTTTTCTGCTTAGCATTCAAACATAAGTGAACACAGCCCTTGATCCTCAATTGCTGGCCAAGGGAACAGGCCATTTCCAGTGTAGGGTTGCCAACCTCCAGATGGGGGCTGGAGATTTCCCAGAGTTACAACTGTTCTCCAGACTATACATTCCAGACTATAGAGATCAGATCATGTCAAGAAAATGGCTGCCTTGGAAGTTGGACTTGTTAAACCCCCGGCGAGGTCCTTCCTCTACCCATGCCCTTTCCAGGCTCCACCCCCAAATCTACAGGAATTTCCCAACCAAGAGCTGGCAAACCTATCTCCATGATAGGCCATGAACTGTCTGTTGCTGTACAATAGCAGTTCAGGCTAGAATCATAGAATCAGGGTTGGAAGGGATCTCTAGAGTCATGTAGTCCAACCCTCTGCACAATGCAGGAAATTCACAACTACCTCTCCCCCTACACCCCCAGTGACACCTGCTCCATGCCCAGAGGATGACAAGACACTGTCAGGATGCCTAGCCAAACTGGCCCAAGGAAAATTACTACCTGACCCTAAGGTGGTGATCAGCCTTACCCTGGGCATGTAAGAAGGGTCCATGAGAACTAAGCACTGATGTAACCCTTCCTGCCCTTCCTCTCATGATCTGCCTAGGTTCACAGAATACATGCCAGCAAATGAAGAGTCAAATGCTCCATAATAAGTTTTTTTTAAAAAAAAATACTGTACATCAAAACAATGGTTTTATCTGACTGGTATTTTCTGCCTAGATCATTTTAATCTTTTAATATTTGTACATGCCAGAGTGTTTTATGTGTTTTATTTGTATGGATTGTAATGGCCTCTGGCCACAAACAATAAACTTACCTTACCTACCTGTACATCAAAACAAGAGAGGGAAGGAGGCATGGCATAGCCTGATCTCCTCAGATCCAGGCTTCATTTTTGCATATGCAGGGAGGCTTTTGAAAAGGAAAGGGTGAGGAAGAGTTCAAAGATTTAATCTCTCATTTCCCATCTGAAGTGGCATAGTGCAACAACAGCATGTCACATGCGCCTGCTTCTGATGTGTTTTGTCTCTCTACCAGCAATTTGCAGCAGTTGTGTCTGGAGCAGATGAGAAAAGGTTTAGGAGACTTGTAATGGGGCAGTAGCAGGGCTTTTTTTCAGCCGGAACACAGTGGAACGGAGTTCTGGAACCTCTTGAAAATGGTCACATGGCTGGTGGCCCCACCCCCTGATCTCCAGGCAGAGGGGAGTTTAGATTGCCCTCTGTGCAGCACGGATTTCTAGCCACTGTGTGTGACAGAATGTTGGACTGGATGGGCCACTGGCCTGATCCAACATGGCTTTGCTTATGTTCTTATGTTCTAGGGCAATCTAAACTCCCCTCTGTCTGGAGATCAGGGGGCAGGGCCACCATCCATGTGACCGAGGGCAACCCACTGAGTTCCACCACCTCTTTTCCCAGAAAAAAAGCCCTGGGCAGTAGTATATAGACCCACCCTACTTATATTTCACAGACGCTGCTTTCAGTTGCACTGACACAAAACCTCTGCAGGCATCACGTTATTTGTCAGTGTGGATGCTTTGGGATTATGCATCTCCTGCATGACTGTATGCTGGCTGTATTGAGCAGAATCTTGGTTTTCATTTTTTAAGGCATAATTCTAACCCAACAGGCTGCAGAGAAAAGCCCCTAGAAAAGTATCTGAGAAATGCTCAGAACTTCAAAAAGAATGCCGATTACTGGTATTTTCTCCATTGGCTCCCACTAGACTATACCTCTGGCTTCCGATTCACCATGTAGTTTGTATTATTATTGTGCACATGGTGTTTTACAGAGTCAGGGCTTTTTTTCAGTGGGAACGCAGTGGAACGGAGTTCCGGCACCTCTTAAAAATGGTCATATGGCCATGGCCCCGCCCCCTGATCTCCAGACAGAGGGGAGTTTATATTGCCCTCCGTGCCACTCAGCGGTGCAGAGGGCAATCTAAACTCCCCTCTGTCTGGAGATCAGGGGGCAGGGCCACCAGCCATGTGACCATTTTCGCTGAGGGCAATTTAAACTTTAAAAAACTCCCCTCTTGTTCCAGCTGACCCAAAGTGACATCATTGTGCGGTCTTGAGTTCCACCACTGAGTTCCACCACCTCTTTTCCCAGAAAAAAAGCCCTGTACCGAGTAATATTTGCATAAAGATGGGCAACTACCCAAAGGAGCTCACAAACACATATTTCCCGTTAACAGAATATTTCAAAAAAACAATTTTTTAAATCTGCAGACACAAGCTGGGATAAACAGCCATGTATTCAAGTCATGGAAATGCATAGAAATGTCTGTCTGCTCTGAGGACAACCTGAGGATTTCTTTGGTGCAAAATTCGGGTCACGCTATCTTCTTCTACCAGGTTTGGGGTGAGGTTTTTTACAAACTGAGAACATAGCACAAACTTTATTTAAAACCAAAGGCAAATGAGGACATAGTTTCAGTTTCTTTCCGATAGATTTATTTTCAGCACAGGCAACCAGCAGAAATATAAAATAATCAATGAAACCTTGCACATGAATGCTGTTTCCTTGGCTCTCACCTCTTCATTACTGCTAAGCACTGGAGGTGATTAGAAAGGGCTTACTGTGAATGCCAAATCAATGGGTCTAATTTTCATCCTAAGAGGTTGCAGATAATTAGGGACTAAAGTGTTCGATATAGGACTGAATTATGTTTTCTACCTGCGAGATAATAAAACAGGGATTTATTTTAAATAGCCACCTTAATTAATGAAGCTAAAGCAAAGATTTGAAGAACAAAATCTCTACTCTGTGAGGAACAATGACTTTACCAATTTGGTCTGTTGGAATGTTTTTTTAACCACACGCATTAGAAGGAATGACTTCAGAATATTATTTTAACACTTCTGCTAAATTGGAGTAGATTCTTAGGTTAATTGGCTCAAGCAGAAGTTGTTGCAGAGTCTCTCTGTCCTGCTCTGCCTTTCCTGCACCTCTGGAGTAGGTTTACCAACATCCAGGTGGGAGCTTTAGTTCCCCCAGAATTATAATCGATCAGTTCTCCAGGAGAAAAATGACAGATTCCAGGAGAGGATTTTATGGCATCACTTCTCTTCCTGAGCTCCTGCCCCAAGCATTGTCCTTCCCAGGCTCCACCCCAAAATGTCCAAGCATTTCACTAACCAGAGCTGGAAGCCCTATTCTGGACTAACATCAGGTGCCTACACCGGGGCTCGTTTCTGCCAGCATTTTCCCAGTTTATGGCAAGCTTTTGAAGGCATCCTGATAGTAGAAGAAGGAAGGGCACTGCAAAAGCTCCTGTAGTGCTGTAAAATAATAATAATAATAACATTCGATTTATATACCGCCCTTCAGGACAACTTAATGCCCACTCAGAGCGGTTTACAAAGTATGCCATTATTATTCCCACAACAAAACACCCTGTGAGGTGGGTGGGGCTGAGAGAGCTCTGAGAGAGCTGTGACTGACCCAAGGTCACCCAGCTGGCTTCAAGCAGAGGAGGGGGGGAATCAAACCTGGTTCTCCAGATTAGAGTCCTGCGCTCTTAACCACTACACCAAACTGGCTCACCAAACCACTACACCAAACTTGAGAGAGGGATTTTCAATGTCTTGCAGCATCCAAATGTTTCTTCATATAATCTATTTTGGCTTCACTAAAACACAGAAGAAAATGGCTGGAATGCAAAATTAAGGAGATCAGATCACCAAAAACTCACAGTCCCAACATCTATTTCTTTTCCACGTGCATTCCGGCATGCTGTTCCATTCCACAGCTCCAGAGAACTGTGACTAGCCCAAGGTCACCCAGCTGGCTTCAAGTGGAGGAGTGGGGAATCAAACCCGGCTCTCCAGATTAGAGTCCCGTGCTCTTAACCACTACACCGAACTGGCTCTCTTATGACCCCACTCTTATGACATGCACCTGACAAAGGGGGCTGTAGTCCATGACAGCTTACGCTAGAATTTAAAACATGTTGGTCTTTATGGTGTCACGATTAGAGATGGGCAAGAACTGGGAAAAAACCGAACCATGTGGTTCCTGGTTTGTCAAATTTCACGAGACATGAACTTTCACAAACCTGCCCCTGGTTCATGAACCGGTTCGTTTGGTTCGTGAAAATGCAACATCCAGGTCAGAAAACCATCACTTCTGGGTCAGCAGAAGGTCACTTCCGGACCAGCAGAAGGTCCGCAGGAAGTCCATCCCCTGTTGCCTAGGAAATTGATCGATTGGCACCAGGCTGTCTGCAGTGATGAACCAAAAAACGAACCAAACGAACCAGCCTAAAAGTTCGTGGCAGTTCATCAGAAATGGGATCTGACAAACCGTGGTTCGTGAACCACGAACCAGCCTGGTTCGTGCTTAATTTTGGTTCGTATTTTGGTTCGTGCCACTCTCTAGTCACGACCCTTTTGTTCATGGGTGTGTGTTCCACAGACAAAGGCTGCAATCTGAAGAACACTATTCCTGGGAGTAGGTACTATTGAATAACACAGTATTTACTTCCAAGCAGACTTGCTTAGGGTCGCACCCCAACTCAGCTAACTTTCTGGATTTTGGTGCCTAGTTTTGTGCCATCTCCATTCTTGGGCCCTGGCTTGTCCTTAGTATTAGTAGCACAACCACCACCAGCATTGCTGTAGTGAAGTAAATGTTGGTCTGGGCCAATTTTTTGGCATGATTTGGCCACAGTGATCTGTGCCATGATTGCATCTAGGTTAGAAGACTGTATGAGAGTGGCTGAGGAGCTGGTGAACTGTTCTTCTGGTCCCTTGTCTGTTTGGTCCGCTCCACTATCTAATGAGATTTGTGGTGCCTCCCCAGAGTGATATGTATTGATATTTTATTGTTTTATGATTTTAAACTGTAATTTATTGTATTTATTGTATTTATTTATTTATTATTTTATTTATACCCCACCCTCAGGGCTTTTTTTCTGGGAAAAGAGGTGGTGGAACTCAGTGGGTTGCCCTCAGAGAAAATGGTCACATGGCTGGTGGCCCCGCCCCCTGATCTCCCCTCTGTCTGGAGATTGGGGGCGGGGCCACCAGCCATGTGACCATTTTCAAGAGGTTCCGGAACTCCATTCCACTGTGTTCCTGCTGAAAAAAAGCCCTGCCCGCCCTCCCCACAAATGGGCTCAGGGTGGCTTGCAGCATGCAAACAATACAATAATATAAATACAATACAATAATATAAATATGAATATAAATACGATAAAATAAAATAAATAATAAATAAAAGTTAAATCATAAAAACTATAAAATCAGAGGTAATTTAAAATGATCATTAAAATAGTTCAGGTGCCTTCCATGTATAGGCCACTTAAACAGACAATCGGCAGCCGCATATGAGCCATAACATGTGGACATACACATGACCAAGGGCAGTCACAGAAAAGCTGGTGGTCTTAGGTGGAAAGATGAAAGGACACCCACTGGTCCTTAGCTAAAGGCCTGGCGGAACACCTCTGTTTTACAAGCCCTGCGGAACTGTAACAGGTCCTGCAGGGCCTGAGTCTCCAGCAGGAGAGCGTTCCACCAGGCTGGGGCCAGGACCGAAAGGGCCCTGGCCCTGGTCGAGGCCAGATGGATGTCCTTCAGGCTAGGAACCACCAGGAGCGGCTTGTCTGTGGAACATAACATCCTGCAGGTGACATAATGGGAGAGGCGGTCCTGCAGATATGCTAGTCCCAGTCTCTCTCTCTCTCTGTGTGTATGTACGTATATGTATATGTATATGTATATGTATATGTATATGTATATGTATGTGTATGTGTGTGTGTGTGTGTGTGTGTGTGTGTGTATATATACACACACACACATACATACATATATATACATACATATACACACACACATACACACACACACACACACACACACACATATAATTGTGACTTTATTATGTTGTGTCGCACCCTGAGCCCACTCATGGGGAGGGCAGGATATAAATCCAACCGATAAATATATAACATGCTCTTCCGGTGGCTGCCTCAAAAAATGTGACAGCTGGGCTACTGTAAGGCAAACAAAAATGGCTGTCCCCGTAAATAACAGAAAGAAATCTAAGGAACAAATCCACGGGGAACACAACACATAAATTCAAAAATGCCAAAGTCTATTGAAAGTGCGAGTGCTACAATTTTTCTCAGTATAACAATTCATATAAATACATTCAATTACAATTCATAGATAAGAGAGAGAAAGAGAGAGAGTGGTGCTATTGCATTCCGGATTTGGGCGATGAGATTGAACTGGATATTTCCCTCCTATTTTGAAGCAATTTACACGCTCCTGACGAAGGCTTCCGAGATCTGCAACATGTAGCCGGCCCCAGATCGGGCATGGTCTGAAGCTTCGTTTCGAGTTGCTCCATCGTTGTGTCTACTCTTCTAGGAGGTCTTGAGAAGGAATTATTAACTAGATGAAGGGAACTTTTGGAAAGACCCTTTGGTTTTTGCCCTGACTATTGTTATATATGAGAGGATTTGTTGAATTTGTTTGCACTGCCTATGGGATGTGTATGTGATAGTTTTCTCTGTTAGCCTATGAATTGTAATTGAATGTATTTATATGAATTGTTATACTGAGAAAAATTGTAGCATTCGCACTTTCAGTAGTCTTTGGCATTTTTGAATTTATGTGTTGTGTTCTTCGGGCTACTGTAAGGGGCAGAATACCCATATCATGTAATTCCAGTGCTGAAAGATTTGCACCGGTTGCCCATTTATTTCTGGGAGCCATTCAAAGTGCTGGTTCTTACCTTTAAAGCTCTCAATGCCTCGGGGGCCCGGGTGCTTAAGGATTGCCTGTTCCCCTTTCTCACAAACCTTGCTCTGTATGCCCCTGCCTTCAGAGGTGAGCCAGGTGGTAACCCGGGAGAGGATCTTTTTCACTAGGGGCACCTCGCCTATGGAATGCCCTTCCACTCAAGGCTCACCCGGTGCCCACATTCTCACTTCTTTTGCATAAAACAGCTGAGCAGTACAAGGGACTTTGGGGAAGGAATAGTAGGGGATGGGCAATTCTCACGGGCAATTTATCCCTAGCTCCAGATGCATAGACTTGGTAGCGCAATTCTGTGCCATTGTTGCCTAGTAGCAAAGAGTTGCTCAGAGCTGGCGCAGAGCACCTGGTAGCTGCTTCAGGCTTCAGCCCAAGTGGCTGAGTCTCAGCAAAAATTCCAGGCTTTAAAGGAAGCAAACAAAGAAATACTCCCCTGAACACCACCCCTCTCTGCCCCATCAGGCTAAAAATCTCAGACAGTTAGCAAGACTCCATCCCATCTGCAAACACCAGCCTCAGATCTGGAAGCCCTTTCCCCTTGTCTCTGGTGTTCAAGGAATCTCGGTAGTCATTCAGTGGTGATATGTTTTGCACTTACTCAGGAGCGTAAGTTCCAAATCTGCCAAGCATGAACCCAGGCACAAATCAAGCTCTGCAAGGCACGTTCACAAGATTGATCTACCATGCTGAATTTCCATCCCCTTGCCTGGCTCAGAAAATCAACACATGGCATCGCCAAGCATCAGTGCTATCCTACAATATCGGGGCTTTTTGCCTGGTGATATCCCATGGCACAGTAGATGCGGTGAAGCAATCAGGCCGTCTCTCGTGCAGCTGTGTGTAGAGAGAGCCAATTATCAACTTTCCAGAAGCCACTTTGTGATTTTAAACAGCAGATATTTACTAAAGAAAAGGCACCGTCTGGAACAACCGGTCACCCAATAACCCAAAATGCACCAGGAAAAGAACGGTTCTAATGCCATTTAAGCTACTCTGTTGCTGCTGAGCTCAGATTAGGTTAAAGAAAAAGCTGCTGTGGTTTTCCATGATATGATTTCTGGTTCCATAGAATGTCCAGAGAAGCATATAGGTATTCAGCCCCTGGGAGGTTTGCCAAGCGATGATCTCATCATGCTTCAGCTAGGAACCATGTAGAGGTAGAAGGAGGTTTTTGTGTAAAATCCCTTACTGGGCTGGGTGTTTGCATGTATTAAAAGGGAGGCATTCTGGCCACGGAAACCTATTTAAAAGAATCCATAGTTGGGTCTTAACAGAGTTGCATCAGTTGCAGAGAAAATGTGATGGGTGTTTACAGCATGCTGGCTGGGGTGAGTGTGTGAGAGAAAATAACAAGCATACACTTGGCTTATGCTTAGAAAAAAAATAGGAGATCTTTTTATAGGAACCCCATATTCTGATAGGAAGGGAGGGGAGAGAGATTTCTATCTATCTAGTCTAAGGATGGACATGGATGGCAGGACAAGTCCTGCATCCATGGTGCAAGATGGAGAGAAGAGTTAGGAGTGTGACAAAGGGAGGAAGAGAAGGATGTCACGAGGAGGAAGTCCTGAGATTAGCAATCTAACATCAAAGGATAGTTCAGAGCAGTAAACAGGAAACAGATGCCCTGGCCTCTCTATCTTTCTAACTCTTTGGTTTGTCCCCCTCTGAAACCTGGGGAAAGGGACAGCGTCAAGTCCTCCTCTTCTAACAGCATGGATGAACAGGAGCTGCGTGCACAATCCAGCAGGCAGGGCTCTGTGTGTATGTGTCGGGTGGTGGTGGTGGTGGCCTCATCATCAGACAAGAAGCAATTGCCAAACAACTCTCAGAGTGGGAGAGCAGCTACCTGCTTTTAATCTCCAATACCAGTGCAATTGGTGACTGACTAGTAGCACTAATATCTACACAACCATAGTTGATATGCACACACACACAATTGGACTGGAGCCAATATCTCTACCATCCATAGATGCCAAGGGTAGTCTGAGAGGTTCTGGGCCCCTCAGCAAAAGTCCAGGTCAGGGCCCCGGAATCACTGCTGGCCTCCCACACACACATTGCAGCCAGACAGAGGGCAGCCCTCACCATGTGCCAGGCAGGCAGCAACCACCACTGAGACCCAGATAGGGTGGCCATGAATGAAGACAGTGGCACAAGGCCCGGACAGAGCAGGCATGGGTGGATGGCCCAAGCCCCAAAGGGGGTGGCCAGGACTGGCAGCAGAGAGAACCTGCTCTTTTTCTTATTTCCCCCTCCACTGGGGAGGGCAGGTGAGCATAGTCAGGGCTCCCTAGTACAGAGCTGGGGACAGCTGTCCTAGGCTGATTCCGCACACGTTGGATAATGCACTTTCAATGCACTTTATCAATTGTTTGAGGTGGATTTTTTGTTCCGCACACAAAAAAATCCATTCCAAATGATCTATAAAGAGGATTAGAAGTGCATTATCCAACGTGTGCGGAATCACTCCTAGTTGCCCATCTGAGTGAAGCATCAGACATACCATACCACCCCATTGCCTCTTTCTAGTTGATTAACAGCCCCGGCTGCTTCTGCATTTAGTCTAATGCCTTTGCCTTTATATGACACACCTGGGAACATTCCTAAGTCATGGTCCTTAGGCACAAGGCTGGGATTTAAAATATTCGGAATCAATATGCCCTCCTCCGTAGTGGTTAGAACTGGGGAGGGGACTGACACATGTTTACCTAACCTTATCTTTGAATGTTTCAGGTCAGTAGCCATGTTGGTCTGCAATAGAACAACAGGATTTGAGTCCAGTGGCACCTTAGAGACCCAAGATTTTCAGGTCGTAACTTTTGAAAGTCAAATCTCCCTTCTTCAGATACTTCAAAGTTCTTTGAGATATCTAAAGAAGGGGAGCTTTGACTTTTGGAAGCTTACACCCTGAAAATCATGTTGGTTTCTAAGGCCCTGCTGGACTCAAATCCTGCTCGTCTTCAAATGGGAACTCATTTGTTCTATGTGCCCCCCCACCCCCCAAAACTCAGAGCAGCATTTTATTCTCACACCTTGTAAAGGAAGTGAGGCCACAGAAGTTGTAAGGATCTGCCAAGTGATTCAAAAAGACTTCACTGCATGAGTTAAAGAACTTTATTGATAAGCTACCAGTTCAGCATCCTACACCATCTTTGACAGGAATGGCGATTCTCTACAAGCACAAAGCATATGTAGGATTCTAAGCGTGGGCAAATTCCTAAATCCCTTGAGGTAACGGTTAGCTAAGTTCAAGCGAAAGCCTCCAGGCGGGAAAGAGCAGAGAGCAGAGCTGATATAGAAAAAGCCTCAAGGTCGTGAGTGTCCATGCACACATCTCTTCCCAGGCAAGAGGAGTATAGGAGAACATTCAGATAACAGTAGAGACAGCCCCTCCCTTGCATACTTTCACATCACGGTCACGAAATAACTTCAGCCTTTAGTTATACCCAGAGCATCCGAGCATAAACAAACATTACACAGGGTCTTGTTGAGTATGACAGGTGAACACCTGACAAGGGTAATGCTTGGCCAGTGCGTTTCATACCTGAGTAGAGATTTGGTAGCGGCGGATTATGCCAAAGTCAAGTAACTTCCACAGAATAGAGGTTATGGATCCAAGTCAAAATCCCCAAACAAAACCCATATCATTCTTTTTTAAAAATAAAGTCTTAGTAAAAGGTATTACATGAGGGAGAGTGTTTTTGTTTTGGTGTTTTCACAAGAAAGCAGGTATCCTGAGCCAGTGCCCAAAAAAAGGAGACCCGTGTCAGGATGCTATCCAATATAGCTTGCTTGAGGTTTGGGGAGACGTCTATCCATCTTGCTTCTTGCTATATTTCTGACATTCTTCCCAGCAGAGGGCACCGTTGCTCACAGATGAAGGATACACTCCAATAAGGAACCGTATCATAAGATACAAAGGAAAGCCGTTTTGTTTTCTTACATGGTTGTTGGAAGATACGAAATCAAGAGATCCCTGGTTAAAGAATCTTGGGTAGAAGAAGCCCCATTGTGTCCTATATGGATTTTTCTGCTACATCAGGTTCAAATATGTGATGAAAGACTTCCTATTTACAAGATCCAGAGGAGAGAGCTGTGGTTCTCGAAAGCTTATGCCACAATAAAGTTGGTTAGTCTTAAAGTTGCTACTGGACTCTTTACTATTTGCAAGAGTTTCTTTCCACTGCCCAGGGTGGAGGCAAGAGGAATAAAGTTCCAGTCACAAGGCTGTTGAATAGCTTTTGTGGGGTTAATATACTGAGACAGGAACATTTGTGCCTTGTTTTCTGTTGATTATGAAAATAATCTTAAATAAATAGATCCCCTTAACAATGAATATCCTAAACTCACAGAATCCAAGCTTTTTCCAGTGCCAGCGTAACTGAGTTCTACTTGAATTGCAACCTACTTGAAATTTCTAAATAAAATACTTCTTGCATTTTGTATAAGTGAACGTCATTGGCAAAGTGATGTCCAGGGAACCAGCTGTGGTTATGAGATTTTGTATTACTAGCAACAAAGCCCGTTGTGGGGAAAAAATACAACGGCTCTAGAAAGGGGAGGGTGGGCAGGCAGGCATTCACTCCTCCTCCATCACTGATTCCAGACGGTGAAGGAGGGGGGTGGGCATTGTTATCTGCTTCACGCCTGATCTGCCTGATCTCGGCCATGTGAAGGGGTGGTGGGCTTTGCTACCTGCTCCATGCCTGCTCCATCTCGGGTAAAGGGGGGGCAATGCCTCCTGTTCTGCATCTGATCATGGCTGGGTGAAGGGGGGGCAGGCATTGCCGCCTGCTCCAAGCCTGATCCCAACTGAGTGAAGGGGGGTGGGCATTGCCACCTGCTCCCTGCTGGGTGAAGAGAGGAACAGGCATTGCCTCCTGCTCTGTGCCTGATCCTGACAGGTGAAGGTGGGCAGCAGATTTTACTACCTGCTCTGCTCCTGATCCCAACTGGGTGAAGGGGGTGTGGGCATTGCCACTTGCTCCGCTCCTAATACCAGTTGGGTTAAGGTGGGGGATAGGCATTGCCATCTGCTCTGCTTCTAATACCGTGTAAATACAAAAGAGGAACCTACTCGCAAAAGTAACAAACCAGGTGAAAACATACTAGTAGGAAAAATCAATCACAAAATGTATCAAAAATAATATAATGGAGTGTCAACTCTCTATGTACAATTAAGAAAATCAATAAGAAGAATCAAGTATAAATGCAAACCCAGGTGCACTTAATCAAACCATGTGCACCTGTGTATCATGCAAGCAATACAAGAAGTTCAACAAGGAAGACGTCCAAAAGGTAAGTCCAAAAAGTCCGTAATCACTGAGAAGAATCAACGAAGTTCAATGACGCTGTGTTTTCCTTCTAGGTGGAGCTGTATCCAAGGGCTGCCGTGAGGAAGCCCAGGGCGCCCGACTGACAGTGCCAACTGGATTCCGCTGGGAATCCAGGGTTGTGCTCCTTTTCCCGCCAGGTGCCTGGTTCTGCCCTGTTCGGCTGGAGGTGCGAGGAGGGAGGAGAGCAGGCAGCGGGGAGCCCTGTTGCCGAGACTCACCTGTTTTCCATGCTAGGGGCATGCAAGAGCGCACCTGTGCAGTGGAATCGCTGTGAGTCGTCTGAAATACACTTAGGCTTTTATGTAGTGAGATTAATACAGATTGAAAATAGTAGTTTATACACAGCAGTTCAAAACAAGCAATTTATGTTCAGAACGTAGGTAGAATAGCTTTGAGGACAAACAATTTTAAAAATTTTAATTCCTTTATACCACACCGTTCTCCCCATGGGGAACTAAAGCAGTATACATCTTCACAACAACCCAGTGAGGTAGGATAGTTTAAGAATGTGGGACTGGCCCAAGGACACCCTGCAAGCTTCCATGGCAGAGCGGGGATTCGAACCTGGGCCTCCCAGATCCTAGTCCAGCATTCTAACCACTATCCAACACTGGCTCTCAAGATTCATTTACGGAAAGTATTCATTTAAAGTACTTAATTACTTCATTTCCTACAAACCACTATATGTGAAAAATGTGATTTGATACAGATTTCCCCCCCCCCAAACTAATTTTCTTCCAAACACAAATGCAAACAGGACACATACATAATTCCAGCACTAGGGGTGCGGGAAATCAAGCTGCTTCCAAATGGCCTGTTGCTGAAACGGATTCAAGCTGTCAAATCTACACATTATCAAAAAAGAGGATGTGAAGTGGGGAGGGGGGCAGCATCTGACTCTGGTCTCTGGACACAAGAGGCTTGGCTCTTTTTAAAAAAAAAACATTTATTTATATTCCCCACTTGGAAAACAATTTGGAAGGTGGTTTCCACAAAGATGATATGTGATGAGACCAATTAAAAACAATAAATACAAAACTATAAAAGCAGAATAAGCAGCATGCAAAGGAGAATAGTCACATAGAAACTGTATCAAAAGCATGGGTTGGCATGAGACAATGCAAAAATCAGAACAGCAGTAACAGTTGCAATGTAAGCTGTAGAAGGTTTTAAACACACACACACACACACACACACACACACTGCTACAGTACTGTATTTACAAATTCCTGGTGAAATGGCAACGTTTTGGCTTGGTCCTGGAAAGTGAATAGGTCTGGCACAAAGTAGAGCACTGGGGGAGGGCATTCATAGAATCCAAGTTTTAAAATACTAAGCATTAGCATCTGCCCCCAGGATTTGCAGTGATAAACAAAAGACAAATGTATTCTTTACACTTCAAATGTGCAGCTAATGAACACTTCTGAGCAGGGCTTTTTTTCTGGGAAAAGAGGTGATGGAACTCAGTGGGTTGCCCTCGTTGAAAAGGGTCACATGGCTGGTGGCCCCGTCCCCTGATCTCCAGACAGAGGGGAGTTTAGGGGTGGGGCCACCAGCCATGTGACCCTTTTCAGGAGGTTCCGGAACTCCGTTCCTCCGCGTTCCAGTTGAAAAAAAGCCCTGCTTCTGAGAGCCAAGCTACAAGTGACGAATGACACTTGCCTGGCAAGTGAACAGACTCACATGTATTCCTCCCTGTTCTCTTGCCATTCACTTGCTCTCCACTTGATCAAGTAGAGCGCAAGTGAATGGCAAGTGAACAGGTAGGAATACACGTGAGTCTGTTCACTTGCCAGGCAAGTGTCATTCGTCACTTGTAGCTTGGCTCTGAGGTAGATGGACAGTGCCCGCCTAGACTTTGTTCCTATCTAACTTAGTAGGCCTCCAACTCTTCCACAGAAATATACTTTGACAGTGTTGGTTTCTAACTCTTGGTTCAATCAGGAGCTCTTGACACAGTGAGAGGCTTGGCTCTTTGTCTTCTCTATCCTTCTCAATATATACTGGCATGCCATTAATATTAGAAGGAGCCAGTGTGGTATCATGGTTAGAGTCAGACTAGGACCTGGGAGACCCAGGTTCGAATCCCTATCCTGCCAAGGAAGCTGGCCGGGTGTCCTGGGGCCAGTCACGCACTCTCAGCCTTAATGTACCTCTTGGGGTTGTTGGGAAGATAAATTGGAGAAGGAAACATGTAAGCAGTTTTATGTCCCCATTGGGAGGAAAGGGTATAATGAAGTAAAATTTTAAAAGATCAAAATAAATAATAGTTGCCATTGCCAATCAGTGAATTTTGAACCAGAAGACAAAAAGTGATCATGTGTGGTTTAGGCAATGAAAGGAAATAAAGTATTTGGGAGTTATTTTTACAGCCTAATGGCTATTTTGCCTTGGTTTTTCAAGAACAGCATGATGTTGAGAGGTAAATAGAATGGATCATACATGAATGTACCCAAATAAATCTAAGAGGCATGAGAAAAGCAGAATCCATATTTCTAAATAAGAAGTAAATACCAGGACCAAAATTTTAAACTGGGGATAGGAAGGTAATTTCCTACCTCTGCAATTGTTTTACTGTCCATAATTCCATTAGGCCAGACAACCATCTTTTGTTTACACTATTGTGTAATAAAAAGCCAGACAAAACGTTTGTATACCTCACTTGTCTCCTCAAAGGGACCCAGCACAGCTAACCTCCTTCTCTCCTACATTTTATCCCCACAATAACCCTGCGGGTGGGTTATGCCGAGAGTGCATGAAGGGCCCAAGGTCACCTAGCAAACATCCATAGCACAGCAGAGATTCTCCCAGATGTTCGTCCAACACTCTAACTGCTACTTCACGCTGGCCCTTACACTGGATCCACCTCACATATTTCATTTCCTATCTTACAAACCTTATGTCACATTTAAAAGGAGATTCATAATGATTGTAAAATATCCTCTTATATAAAAGGCAAGTTGTATTAATGACAACTCACCTCTTATCCTGGTGCTCCTCTAGAGGGTGCTGACATGGCAGGAAGCCCACGTGAGGCAGCCTATCCATCCAGAGAGCACGCTGTGGCAGGAAGCCCAGGCTGGGATCAGGAGTGGAGCAGGTGGCAATGGCCACCCCCTCTTCACCTGGCCAGGATCAGGAGCAGAGCAATGCCCGCCCTCTCTTCACCCAGACGGGATCAGGCGCAGAGCAGGTGGCAATGCCCATCCCCTTCACCCAGCCGGGATCAGGTGTGGGCCATGCCCACCCCTTTTCACCTGGCCGGAATCAGGAGCAGAGCAGGAGGCAATGCCTGCTCCCATTCATCTGGAGGGGATCAAATGTGGAGCAGGTGGCAATGCCCGCCTGTCCTCCTCCCCCCATTCTAGAGCCCATTGCATTTTTTCCCACAACAGACTTTGTTGCTATTATTTTATAAAGCCATTGAGAGATTCTACCGAGTCTATAATTTATTTATTAGATTTTTTTTTTACTATAATCTTCTAAAAAGCTTTTCATAGTTCTCTGGACCTACCTGTCCACAGCAACTCTTGAACCAGATATTCAGAGGAGGCAAAAAAAACCACCCTGTACTGTTTTAAATAATGGCTTTTGTTGGCAAAAGGGAGAGCTATTTCCTAGATTTAAAACGTAGCACTGATATTCCAAGATCAGGAATGATGCCCTCCAACGGTTAAAAGCAACTCAGTTTTCACTGACACTTGGAGGGAACTAGCTAGTCTGTGGTGAAAGGAGAGCTGAGGTTTAGCATCTGAAAATCTCAACGATAAGCAAGAAAAGAAAGGTTACCACAGGAGATAAGGGATTTCACAGTAGTATAATTCAGTCTTAAGCATGAGACTGGGGAGTCTAGGGATCCTCAAAGACTTGCAGGCGCATCTCATACCCCCTCCCCCCACCTCGTCCTCTTTCCCTCCCCTGCCACCCCACATAGCCTCTCCTCCCTTTCCTGCTTTCCTCTCTCCTTTCCACCCACTTTTTCCTGCCCCCTATCCTCCTTTCCCCCTCCCCCTCCCAGCAGCCTCTCCTCGAAAGCCCAGTTGCATGGCGCCAGCTGAGCCAGGCCCAGCTGCATGGTGGGGAACCTACAAGGTCTTGCAGGGGTACTTCACTTTCCCTTTTACCAAAGACATTCACATTTGAAAATTACAAGGATATGCAAGAGCAGAAAGCTTACCAGAGAAGAGAAGGCATTTCAAAGTAGTGTAATTCAGTCTTAAACATAGGGTTGCCAGCAGGGGTCATTTTGTAGAAAAAGAGCTGCAGGAACTCATTAGCATAACTCATTAGCATATGCCATGCCCCTTGATGTCGCCGGAAGTGTGTCATTAGCATAACTGATTTGCATATGCCACACCCCCTGACATCACCTATCCTGGCTGTTTTGGACCCAATCCTGGCCATCCAGGGCCGAAATTGGGCCCAAAATGGCAAAAAAGGGGATAAAAATGGCTGAAAAGGGGCCCAAAATGGTCAGAATTGGGCCGCTGCTGAGTGGGAGAGTGATGCACCACCCATCAGAGGCCTGATCCTCGCCGTTTTGGGCCCAGTCCTGGCTGTTTTGGGCCCAATCCTGGCCATTTTGAGCCCAATCCAAGCCAAAACGGGCCCAAAATGGCCAAAATCAGGTGGATAGGGCCACCTGACATGTAACCTCTTTGAAGACCTACCGGAACTGTGCGTTCCCCCTCAAAATGAGCCCTGGTTGCCAGCCTCCAGGTAGTGGCTGGAGATCTCCCGGAATTACAACTGGTCTCCAGGCCACAGAGATCAGTTCACCTGGGGAAAAAGGCTACTTTTGGGGGTGCACTGTATGGAATTATGCCATGCCAAGGTCCTTTCCCTCCCCAAACCCCACTTTCTCCAGGTTTCACCCCCCAGATCTCCAGGTATTTCCCAACTTGGAGCTGGCAACCCTACTTAAACATGATAAGTACTTTTCTAAGAGAGGCCTTTTTTTTCAAAATGGGAACAATTCTGGATGCTTTTATCAAGAATAAGAAAGAAAGAAAGAAAGAAAGAAAGAAAGAAAGAAAGAAAGAAAGAAAGAAAGAAAGAAAGAAAGAAAGAAAGAAAGAAAGAAAGAAAGAAAGAAAGAAAGAAAGAAAAGACTCAGAGTGATTTTGTATCAGTTAATCCTCTTGAAAGACAATTGCCATTGGCTGGTCCCTTCCTTTTAATACTTAAAGCCTGCTGTGTCAGACCAAAGGTGTATCAAGTCCAGTTCTCTGTTACTCACTACAGCTTTTAATTTAATGAAGCTGCCTTATTATACCAAGTCAGACCACTTGACCATCCAACTCACCATTGTCTACTTTGACTGGCAGCATCTCTCCAAGGTCTCAGCAACCATCTTTCCTAACACCTGCTACTCGAAACCCTTTTAATTAGAGATGCCATGCAAAGCCCCTGCTCTACCACTGAATTGCAGCTTCTCCCCAACATTCTACCGGGGAGGAGAGTGAAAAAACAGAACGCCCCACACTGCAAAATGTTGACTTTTCCCAGTGTTTCTAAAACTGACAGGAGAGAGGGAAAATAAAAATATTTCCCAGGGTTCCAATTTATAGTTCACATGAAAATTTGTCATAACATTTAGCTTTAAAAGGAAAAGGCTTGAGTTCAGATCATTGTAAATGTTCTATGTTGAAAAGATCTTGATTTTCGGATCTTCTTCGCTTAAAATAAAAAATGTTCTCCACTACAGAACGCTATAGAACAGACTCTTGTTTGTGGCCTTTGTCTCCTCTTTGTTCTCATCTCATTAAATATCCATGTTCCAGATGGAATTAAACTTCATTCTGAGGTCTTTATCATAATTGGCCAGGAAGTGAAGTTTCAGTTAAGATTGACACCTTATTAATAGGATTTTTCCTAGCCGCAAACTGACTTTCAATGATTTATACATGTGCGGTGCCCTGACCTTGCATGGTTAACATCTGATGTTTTAAAGAGGGCTGTCAGGTTGATGGGATTTTAAATATCAGATGGATCTCTCATTCTCCTGATTTATCCTGCTGAATAAATATTGGAAGACCAAAGGGGTTTATTCTGGCAATGTCATCACACTGAACAGCTAGAGGCTTAGGCAGAAAAAAATAGCAAAAAGAAAAAAATGAATATAATACTGTTTTTGCAATTTAATGGTTACCCTGGATAAGACAGATATTAGATTTGGAGAGTTAGAAATTTAAAACAGTGCACACTTAACTACAAGCAAGCCTCACTAAGCAGAAAGCAACTTAATTCTGAGTACAAATGCACAGAATTAGTATGCATAAACTTGGGCAGGGCAGTCCTATTGATCTGCTGTGCTGGTTACCATCACTGCACCAGAACTAAACACTGGTGTAACACAGTCCTAATCCTGCAGTAGGAAAGAGCAAGACTCCAGTAGCACCTAGAAGACTAACAAAAATTGTGGTAGGGTATGAGCTTTCATGAGACAACAGCTCAGTTCTTGGCATCTGAAGAAGTGAGCTGTGACTCACAAAAGCTCCTATCCTACCACAAATCTTGTTCGTTTTCTAGGTGCTACTGTACTCTTGCTCTTTTTTATTGCTACAGACAGACTAACATGGCTACCCTTCTAGTCTTACTCCTATTTATAAAAGTAATCTTTGTTTAAAGGGAACAGAACTTAGGGTTGTCAACATCAAAGTGGCACCTGGAAAGTCCCAGAATTACAACTGATCTCCAGGCGAGAAAGAGAACTTCCTCTGAAGAAAATGGCTGCTTTGGAGGGTGGACTCTAAAGCATAATACCCTACTGAAGTCCTTCCCTTCTCCTAAATCTGCCCTCTCCTGCCTCCATCCCTGCATCTCCAGGAATTTCCCAACCTGGAGTTGACAACCCTATTAGAACTACAGTTCAGGCCTCCTGCATCCCAACCACATAGCAATAGAAACAAAGGTAACTTCCATGTGGAGCTCTTGCTCCACTTTGCCTCTGGAACTTCAGTGGTTCTTCTGGGAGGTTTTACAAAACATTGCTGTCTGGTTGTTGTGCGTCTGCGTTTTGCCTGGCTCTGCTGCAGGTTTTCCAAAACTTTTGCATTCACAGCACAATGAGGTCAAACCAGGGAATCAATCTGTCAGTCCTAGGGTGGCAGTCCCTGGCAGTTAGATCCCCCAGCCCCTCACAGCAAGCAGGCAGGTACATTGGTTGAAGAAACGTTATTTAGAGATCTATTCAGTTCAGGTGTGCACTCATCGGTAGAAGTTGGCAGATGTGATTATTCAAACAGTAGGACTACTAATTATAGGGGACGTTCTCCCACCCTCTGGCCCGTTTTGCATTCAGGTGCGAAAACCCAAAAAGTGACATGGGAACAAAGGAGTCTAGTCTAGACAAAGTACAGAGTGGAATCATTCCCTCCTGTGAAAAGATACATTTCAGTACACAGCTGCAGCTTCGGTCCAAGGACACTCAGAAGTGAAAGCGCATATTACTTAGAGATAACAAAGAGGCCACTTGCGCCTCTGGAAATTAGTATTAGCAGTCTAGACACCCTCAGGCGACTTATATAAAATGCATGAGATACAGTATTTAACTTTGGCATTATATCAGTATGAGTTTAAGATGCAGTGTAAGATGCAGAACACAATAATGGCATGGATGCAGAACATAACAATGGCACGGATGCTTATATCACTCTCAGTATAAAATGCAGAACACAACAACGGCATGGATGCTTGCAGAACACAATAATGGCATGGCTGCTTGCATACATGACACAATCAGCACGGTGTAGTGGTTAGACTGTCATACTAAGATGTGGATGACCCAGGTCTAAATCCCTGCTCTGCCATGGAAGCTTCTTGGGTGTCCGTGGCCAGTTGCATAATTTAGTCTAATCTAATTCACAAGGTTGTTGTGAGGATGAAATGGAAAGGGAGCAAATGTAAGCCACTTTGGGTCCTCTCCATTAGGCAGGAAAGAAATGAAGTAAGTAGCCCCTACACCAAAGCAGCCCAAAACTCCAGGTGAGGCTTTTGTAGGCTCCCATGGGCCCATCCCTTATCTAGTGGTACCCGCTTTTTAAAATGGCGGTCACTCTAGCTGACCCTTTAAAAAATTTAACTGGATGTGCAGATGAGGTTATTTAGTTCCATGCTATGAAAAACTTCAACTGCTCATTTCAGCATATTAAAACTCTGCTAAAGGGACAGGATTCCCCCCCCCCCAACCAGCTGGCAATATTAGCCATACTCCATTCCCTTCTGTTCTCCCCAGCTACATGGTCCTATGTTAAGCTATAACTCAGTGGAAAATATGTAGCATGCAAGAGATGCCGGGCTTGGTTCCTGGCTAAAGCCTTGCAGCAGAAAAAAATCTGTACATTATAGCAATGTACAAACCTACACCTGAGACAGTACAAATAATATTTATTTACTGCATTTTTATCCTACCCTTCCTCTATGGAGATCAGGGAAATATACATAGTTATCCCCAGCTCTGTTTCATTCTCACAACAAACCTGTGAGGTGGGTTAGGCTGAAGGACAGTGACTGACCTAATTTTGACCAGTAGCAAATGGAGATTTGAATTAGGATCTCCCTGGTCCTACTCCCTTACTTTTAACCCTTGCACCACATTGGCTGTTTGGAAGCAACACGGCTTCTCTGGGAGCCCCCCCCCCCCAATATTTAAAATAAGGAACAAAAGTCAAAATTTCGTTTTAGAAAGTTTCTCCCCAAATTTCATGTGCTGACTACAAATCATGTGAAATCTAGCTCTTGAACTCACTCAATTATGAGCTCTGATTCCACAGCACAGATCGGGAATAGTTTTTGCTCATTCCTGGATTACGTACCCTAGCCTTGCTGCAGTCCTCTTTCTTATGGGCCATTCTGTTATCCATTGACAAGCACAAGAAGCCTGCCCAAAAAAGCTGTAAAAGTTGGTAGTAAACAGCCAGTCATACTTTGCCTAAAATGCACAGAACGACCAGATGGTACTTCTGAGCACTCATTAAAGCTTCAAATTACATCCTCACCTAAACTTCTCCTAACATCTGTCTGTCTGGCTACAGCCTTTGAATAGGTCATAAACCTAACATCTAGCGGCGCCCCCCTTCTTAGGGCTTTTGAAATGCGTTCTGATTAAACACCTTCCTTTGGGAATCCAGGAAAGTAGATTGCTTCAGTCTTCACATACTCTTCAACAAAATTGTCTCAATATACACTGAACTATATATAGTATACTGCATACTATACTATAAAAATCCCAGATATGTTTGTGTATGTGTCTGCATGTATGTATGGAGAGGAGATGGGAGTTAAAAGGAAGCTATCTGCTACCTCTCCTTCACATATATGTTCATGGTGGGGGGGGGGGAGCAAACGGACCTCCCTCTTTTTCAAATGACTAACACATCACAGAGTTCACAGGTCCAGAGGAGTTAGCCGTGTTAGTCTGTAGTAGCAAAATCAAAAAGAGTCCAGTAGCACCTTTAAGACTAACCAATTTTATTGTAGCATAAGCTTTCGAGAATCAAGTTCTCTTCTTCAGATGCATGATCCGAACTGGTCAAATACAGAAGAGGAGGGGAGAGAGGGGAGAAAGAAGGGGACATATATCACAAGGAGACAGAATGCAATTAGCGTGGAGGCAGTCAAAACATTCCTTTGCTTGGAAATGTAAACATCTCCTTTTGGTGTGCAGTCAGTTTGCCCTATTAGTTTGTAGCAGTGAAGGTATCCAATTCCTATGTAGTATAAGCCTTCGATGACCACAGCTCTCCCTGCCAGCTGCATCTGACAAAGAGAACCCCAATTCACAGGGTGAGTCTGGGGTCCCCACTCTGTGTTGAAGTCAGACATGAATTGTGGGTTGTTTTCAGTTCCCACAAATGCAGTGACTGGTTTGGATCAAGCTGCAGCACATGTGGGGAAGGAAGGGGCTTTGGCCTTCCTTCCATGCTATTGTATAACTTGAAATGGCACAACATGGCCCACTGGGGAATCCCATGGGTATCCCAGGGAATGCAACAGAATAAAGCGTGTTCCCATCCCCTAGCTGTTTCAGGTTGGGAAAATAGCATGGGGTGGGTGGGAATTTCAGACTAGTCCACATCAGAATCAGGCACAAACACAGGAATTGAGGATAACCCATAAGTCACACCAGAACCATCTAGCACTTTAATAATTGTTGTTTACTCAGTTGTTGATGCTTAGAAGTTTGTCTTATTAGGAAGACCCTAGTCTATTGCTAGGCAGACCAGACAGCGATGGACCAAAAGGGAAGCAGAACAGAAAGATGGAGGGGAGAAAACAGAACAGGAGCTGTAAGGACAGAAGAATAATGCCTGTGCTAAGAATCCTGCGTCATGTTGTCTCGGTGCCTGCATCGAGCTACACAACATTCTGTTTCTCACAATGGCCAATCAAGTGCTCTGCCTAGAAAGCCCAAAGCCTCTCCCGACTGTTGTCCCCAGCAGTTGACATTCAGATGCATAGTGCGTCCCCCATGGAGGTCCTATTGAGGCCACCTAATGTAGCCCGCTGCTCAATGAAGGATTGAGTAATGATGCAGATCCCCCTATTTAAATCAATCAATTAATTAACATCATTTATAATCATCCTTTCTCACTGAGACTCGAGGCGGATTTCATAGTGTGAATCAATACAGTCTAATTCAAAGACATTTAAGGAGACAATACAGCAACAGACAGTACATAGTAGTATAGTCTATAGTCCCTATCCCTGACACATCTCTTTGAGACCACTTCCTTAAAGTACAGGTCTCCTATCTGAATGAAAAAGTCCTAAATAATTCAATTTTGAACCTTTTGTGGAAAGCTAGCTTCTAGCAAGGGTTTAGGTGGGGAGCCATGTTGGTCTGCAGTAGAACAGTAGGACTGAGTCCAGTGGTACCGTAGAGACCAATTAGAAAGTGTAAGCTTTGGAGAGTCACAGCTCCCTTCTTCAGACACGAATCTAGCAAGGGATCTAATCTTACTCTCTGGAGCAAGAGAACTATGCACAAGCACACACCTGTGCGCATAACGAAAGATGTAGAGCCTGTGAAAATTGAATTAGTTTAATACACCGAGTAAATTGAGACTTTATGTAGCTGACAAAGGAGACTCTGGTGGAGGAAACTTTCTGCCACAGTCTAAGTGGAGACTAACACCATTTTATTCCACAAAAATGTTTTGGTGGACCTCAGGGGCTCCATAAATTTATGCTGGAGTAATTTTTTTGTTAGTCAATTCGCGCTGCAAGAGTCCTGTTTGTTTTTTGCAGCTACGGTCTAACACCGCTGCCCCTGCAGAATTATTTGCTTCCACAATAAATCGATTAGTTTTTAAAGCACCAGAAAAATGAGACGCTTCTGTCAAGGCGGGAAAGACGAAAGGAGGGCGGGGCTAAGGGCCTGAAGAGCCCGGGGGCGGGGCTTACTGATGACTTGAACGGCGCGTTTACTACCGGTTGTTTTGTTAGTGGGCGGGATCTAGGAGAGTCCATCGCGCCACGTAATGAGGAGGAGCGAGATTCCTCTACAGAAGCTACCCGGTTTAGTTTTAAAGGGAGGCGTTGGAATTGGAAAGTTTAGTTTCCTTTTCAAGAATTCAGGTTTTCTAGTCATCAGTAGGTGTCCCCAAGAGTATAAGGAGACTCCATGTAATCTTATTCCTGTCTCCTTTCCCCCCTCGATTGCCTGGAAGAGATGGTCGGTTCCGCAACGCGCGCGCGCCCTGTTCCCGCGATTAGGCTGCAGGTTGCTGGGAGGTGGGGGGAGGGAAGGGAAAGGGACATCCCAGGCCCTGGACCGGGGGGGAGTCGCCAGCCAGCCCCGAGTGATCATCATAATCTTTTCCAAAACATTGGTACAGACTCCGAGCGCGAGCCGCGGCGGTTAGCTGGGCGAGACCATGGCGAGCGAGGAGGAGGGGGAGCTGAAGGTCCCGGAGGGGATGTTCAAAGATGTCAAGTTCTACGCGGTGGGAGACATCGAGCCCCAGGTAACCTCCCGCGGCCTCGCTCGTGTCTCTCCTCCCCCCCGCGCGGCCGAGGCGTAGCGCGCTCTTGCGCCGGCAGGACGGTCCCATTCCTTGTCCCCCTCCCCCTTTTCGCGGACCGCGGGGCTGACAGCGGCTGGCGCTGGCTTTCGCCGCGCGCGTGCGCGAGAGGGAGATTTCTCCGGGGGGGGGCGCTTAGAGCGCGTTCTAAACCCTCACGGGGGGGGGGTGAAGAGCGTGAGGCGCTGGCGGCCGTTAACGGTTATAACGACCTCCACGCAGCCCTCTTCTCTTCCCCTGACGGGCGGTAGGCCCTCAAGCGGCCTGGAGCCAAAGGGGCGGAGGGGAAGGGGATGGTCTCCTCTCTTGGCCCCCACCTCTCCTCACCTCTCTGGTTGTAAAATGTTATGCTCGGCTTCGCCCTTTCCTTAGGGCCCCTGAAGGAAAAGGTTACCCGAGTAGGCCTCGCTCCATCCTATGACAGGCTTGGCCTTCCCGGTGGGTAGGGTTGCCAACCTTCAGGCGGGACCTTGGACTTTCCTGGAACTAGAACTAACCTCCAGGCTATAGAGATCAGTTCTCCTGAAGAATGTGGCTGCTTTGGAAGACTTTATACCGACTGAGGTCCCTGCCCTCTCCAAGCTACACCCCCAAATCTCCAGGAATTTCCCAACCCACAGTTGGCAATCCTATCAAAAAGCCTCTTTTTACAACCTGGGAAAAAAGGAGAGGGACAAGGAGAAGGCTTCTGTAAAGAAGCAGCATAACCCTCAGGTAAAACTTTTCTTGGGCTGTATCAGGTTGCTTGAGGTGTCACGTGTTGGGTGTTTTCCCATGTCAAAATTACCTGTGCTGTATTTTTTTTTAAGTCGGGGAAAGGCACGTTCCCCTTGATGTGGCTGGATTTTTATGGGTGCATAGAGGTCAAGGGGGTGTTCAAACATGGAAGCCGCCATATGCAGTCTGAATGATACTTGCTAAAGAAAGGGACACACACACACACACACACACACCATTTTGTGATTTTGCTAGTTGTGTGAACTGGCTCAGATTGTGACTCTCACAAATTTCTTGAGCCTCATGAAAGGAATGTTTCCAACACAAGCCCCTGCTGCCACTCCTCTGGGTTACTGCTCTTGTATGTAGTTCTTACAGGCACATAAATGCAGGCATGTTCTGCAAATATAGATATAGATAATATTCCTGTCTGCCACTGAAAAAGCTATTCCCCTTATCTGTTACATGTATGTGATGGGGAGCTACCATATCCTTTCAATCTGTTGTACTCTTACTTGTTTTGTTCCCTCTTAGAGTGTGAGTAAAACTCAATGCCTGAGTTTTAAGCAATAAAAAGTATCCCTGTTTCTGTAGCTGAGAAACAAGTTCTATTGATTTCACTGGGACTTGCTTTCTCATGAGTGAGTTTAGGATTGCAACTAAAAAGTTGCATATCAGATTCTGAAGTGTACCACTTTTTTGAACAAAGCATGTGTCAAATCTCAGCTTTTTGTCTCTGAGCAAGAGTTACATTTTGAATAGTCAAGATTTTATACAGAGACTGTTATTCCAGTTTTTGTTGTTTACTTTCAAGCAACCCTTCAATATAGATTACCAACATTCCTATTTTATAGATAATGAACTAAGGCAAACAAATAAGATTGGAGCCAAGGAAAATGAGCAGTGTTTTGCTTGTGAAAAAGAGCTTTCCAACTGTACCTATGAAGAACCACTCCTGAGGGCTAGAGAACCCCATGAAATGGAATGGATTGACACAGTGCATTACAGCTCGAGGAGGGCATTGGAAACTCACCTTTTCTAAACAGAAGTAACTTCTGATCGTACGGGAAACCCTTTGTATATTAGCCGTTGACTGTAGCTATACAGTTTCAACAACATTCGATTTATATACCGCCCTTCAGGACAACTTAATGCCGACTCAGAGCGGTTTACAAAGTATGCCATTATTATCTCCACAACAAAACACCCTGTGAGGTGGGTGGGGCTGAGAGAGCTCCAGAGAACTGTGACTAGCCCAAGGTCACCCAGCTGGCTTCAAGTGGAGGAGTGGGGAATCAAACTCGGCTTTCCAGATTAGAGTCCCGCGCAAAAGGTCTATTCTTAACACCCTGCATCATGCCATCCTCTTTCGCTGAGTAATTGGCACCTCCAAGTTTGATTGTTTGGTCTTGAGTTATTTTGGGAATACATCACATATAAACATGATATAGTTGTATTCTTATTTATTTACTTATATACTCAGTATTCCCTACCTCTCAGGGTTGTTGTGAGGATAAATGGAGGACAGGAAAACCCTGTAAGCTGCTTTGGGTCCCCCATAGGGGAGAAATGTAGATGTCAGGAATAAACATGGTATCTCCTCTAATCAGTGATCTCAGTTGTTAATCTGTCTTAGATGCGTAAAAAAAAGGGAGGGGATGATATCAACCCTCTTGTCACTTTATAACAACAGTGGTTTACACTATCATCCTAATCAGAGTTGCACTAATTTGAGTCCATGGATGTATAGAACACATGAAGCTGCCTTATACTGAATCAGACGATTGGTCTGTTAGGGTCAGTATTATCTACTCAGACTGGTAGTGGCTCTCCAAGGACTCAGGTGGAGGTCTTTCACATCACCTACTACGTGATCCTTTTAAATACAGGTGCCAGGTATTGAATCCAGGACCTTCTGCATGCCAAGCCAATGCTCCATCACTGAGCAATGGCCCATCCCTGTGTTTGTAATAGAACAATCGGGACTTTTTAGATTTTTTCATGCAACAGTCTCTGTGCTAGGCAGTGAAAAATATAAAAACATTTTCATTATCTTACATTTCATTTATTGCTGTGCTAACTTGCAATGTATATGTTTGGCCACTGCAAGAGAGAGACATGGTAGAGAGTAAAGCAAGCTGAGTTGTCCAGTGTCTCACTCCAAGCTCTGATGTTTCATCTTCCAGTTTTCAGGGGAAAGAGATTACTTACTATAATGGAAAAACTCCAGTTTGGCTTTAGTACAGTTTAACAGCAATGTTTATCTGAAATTGCATGGATTGAAAAGTTCTTGTCTTTTTAGGTTATTAAGTTTCTGAAAGATGGCAAGGCAAAGGAGGTTTCCTATAATGCTCTGGCATCACACATAATTTCAGAAGATGGAGACAATCCAGAGGTTGGAGAATCGCGTGAAGTATTTGATCTCCCTGTAGTAAAAGTGAGAACTTGTTGTACTACAGTTTGTTTTGTTTTTCCTTGTAGCAGACAGCTTTAGATCAAGGAGCTTAAGATCTATTCATTTGCATATGTGAGGATTTGTCCTGATTTGCAAAAAAGTACTGTGTATTGGTGGGTGGGGCATGTTACACTGATAATATCAAGAGTGTAACCAGATTCATCCTGTCCCCCCCCCTGTCTCCTGCCCTGCCCCGTGCTGTAGTGATTGACAGCCCAAATTATCTGGCTGTTAAGGATAGGATCTAGAAATCCTCTATCTGGGTTCCAAAAGAACTGCTGAAAGTTTGTATTGTATTATTTGAACAGCAGCATGGCTGACCTTTTATGAAAGTGAGAAAAGTTGGAGAAGTAATAGTTTGTGGAAACATACAGGCCTGCTATTTAAAAGAAAAAAACTTTTTTAAAAATCCCACTAGACTTGTCAAAACTCATTAGATCCTGTCCTTTATGTTGCAGGGTTCAGTTTATGAACCAAAATGAAGCTATCTTATCATGCCTGTGTATAAGTCCTTCTCAGAGAACATTCATGAAGCATGCTGATTAACTTAAATTGACTACATATTTTTCAGTAAATAAAAGTCAAATTATTGTTAGGATGTAATGTTTGTGTATGTAATCAACTTAATAAGTGTATTTTTCTTTTAAAAAATTCAGCCTTCCTGGGTGATTTTGTCAGTTCGATGTGGAGCTCTTCTACCGTATCCTTTTTTTCTTGAATTAAAATGTTCTAAAAAGTAGTAGTTAAATTTCCTTCTAATAAACTTCACATTCAAGTACGTATTGTCAGAAACGCAGTGTAAGAGGGTCAATCGCAGCCAAGGTAGAGGTTTTAGGATCCTTGGAGACTAATTGCCAATTGAATATTGTTACCTTATTGTAACATTATAACAATGTGTGTAGACTTTCTTGATTTCCAGATTTTATTTTTTTAGTAAGTTTTTAGCCCCTTTCGTTGTGGACATAATGCCTTTCCCCTTACATCACTGCAGTGAACGCTTGAGACTTTTAAAAATGAAAGCTGGGAATTCAGAGAACCTGTCACACATATTGTTATAACTTTATATCAAGATAATAATATTCAGTTGCAAGCTGCCCCCTCCCTGTGACAGAAGGAAGAAATGGCTGCTTCATGGGCGGGACTAGGAAAATCCAAACTTTCCTACCCTCATGGCAGCCATCCTTAACAACAGTTGGTCTGCCACATTTTGAACTAGCTCCAGTTTTTACCCATTCTGTCTAAACAACATAGTCCACACATACAAGCCTATGAATATATAGATGAAATTTCTGAGAATTAATTTTTTTTGGAATATGTTGAAGCCAATGTGCAGGAGAGTCTTATTCTTAGTTTTCTTTTCTATATGTTACAGAGATCAGAGATACTCAGCATAACAAATATGTGTATTTATACAAGATTTTGCTAAGGGCTCTACTGTCTTTATTAGCTTGTGGCTACAACTATTTTAGCAGTGTGGAGTAGAGGCAAAGAAAGACTGGAGTCCTATACAGTTACATGGAATTAAGCCCCATGGAATTTGTTGTGGCTTCCCTGCAGAGTGTTAGATAAGAAGAGAGAATGACTTAATGAAGGACACTCTGTGCTCAGAGGGAGGATTTGAACTCCTATCTTCTTGGCCTACATCTAGCTGTCTTTCTTAGATCTCCCTAAGGAGATTCATCTATCTTCCTCTATTGTTGTCTTCTGCCAGCAGGTGAAGACTTTTTTGTTTTGTTTGGTGTTCCCTCACTAACTTCCATTGGCCCTCCTTCCAGTTTCTGTGTTTTTATGCTTGCTGCCTTGGAGACCCTAAGTTGGGTAGAAAGAAAGTGTGCAAATGTTTTAAATAAAATAGATTAGATTTGTGTGTCACATTTTGTTTTCAGTTGATTAAGCAACTTCACAGATGATGCTTAGGAGTACTAAGTAAAAAAATTCTGTTGGTTATTTCCTCATTTTAAAGAAGTTTTAATTGTGCTTATATTATCCTTGACACTTTTCGTCAGCTTGAATGGTTTCTCCCCAGAATCCTGTCAGATCTTTTTTGGAGTTGCTGCTTGTTTATCTCAGGTAACAATGCTAGATTGCAAAATATCAGACTGTATAAATTTTTTCTCAAATAAAATTTGGTATGAAAATAACTTTCCCTTTCTGGTAGGTTTCTTCTGAAGACCGAAGTACGCTGTGGGCTTTGATTACTTTTTATGGCGGAGATTGCCGGCTGAGCCTCAATAAAAAGTGCACTCATTTGATTGTACCTGAACCAAAAGGGGTAAGAGTTTTATTATATATTTATATTTTATTATTTTATAGCTTTATTACATTTATTACATTTCTCTCTATTTTGTGCTTTTGGCCTTGTTGAGACAAAATCATGCTTCTGCAACATCTTGCCTTGCAAGATTTTTAGAAATTTTAACTTGAAGTTGACTTTAGAGATGCATATTTTGCAAAGTTCTTAATGAGTTCCTTTCCTTAGGAAATTTAACAGTCAGGGGTCCTGTTATGGCTTAGTAATAGGTTAAAAATATGAAAGAGAAGGTTGCAATAAATGGGTGACTTCCACAATGAGTTTCCCCCAAGGATCTGTTTTATCTTACCAGTATTATCTAACTCATAAAAGATACCGGGTTAGAGATTAATAATGAGGTAGCCTCATTTGTACTTAGTGTTTGGTATGACAAAATCATTAAAAACTGAAAGATCTCTCATAAGACAGCAAATGATATTTGTAGTGAGTGACTTCACCAAGCTGAGCATACTGGCAGTCAAGCTAGCTTCTGCTTTTTGGGGCTTTTCATCTGCGTTGGTTATATGATTCCACCTAAATGGCCAATTTTGGTTTGCTGGACTGAAAATGAACTTGTACTCACAAGTGCAGGATTTTTTGCAACTTTGTGATGCAAAAGTTCTTGTGGTAGTTGTGAAAAACTTCCCCAAATCAGTGCTGGAAAAAAATAGAACCTATCTTGTTTCTTTAAAAAGAATAAAAATGTTGGCAACACAAATTTTGACAAATTTTTGATAAATAGGAATTGAAAAATATTTTTCACCCCTTAATATAGAATAAGTACTAATTTTGATGAATGTATGAGAGTAAGTCCTTTTTTACAACTATAAATTAGTTTTAATAAGTATGCTTCATGTTAGCCAATTAGAAATAGTTGGAATGTCATTAGATTTCCACCAAGCAGCTATGCATAATCTGGCAGCCATTATTAAACTGCTTTCCATCCTAGCAGTGAAATCCTAAGCAGACTTACTCCAGTCTAAGTCCATTGAAATAAATGGCTTAGACTGGTGTAACTTTGCTTAGGATTTCATGTAGATCTCTAGTATCCATGTTTTCTTTCAAATAATCCTAGGATCTCAAGGAATGTTACGTCCTGTTATTCCAAACTCTGTTCCAAAACTAGCCTCCAGAATACCTGAATCCAGGGGCATTACCACAAAGTATGTATGAATGAATGAATTTTATTCATGGTCAGTGGCCAACACTTAAAAACACCAGTAAGAAGGTATCACAGAAATAAATAGAAACATCAGTAAAGTCATTCAGAATACAGATATTAGATCAATACAACCCACTCTCTGGAGATGAGATTGAGAGGACCCTGCGAGCAGTGAGACCTACCATGTGCTTCTTGACCCGTGCCCGTCATGGCTGGTGAAGGCCAGTGTGGATGGGCTACGGACTGCCTTGGAGGCCATTGTCAACATGTCCTTGAACTCTGGGGTCTTTCTTGAAGCATTGAAGGAAGCTGTGGTTAGGCATCTACTGAAGAAACCATCTTTGGACCCCACTGACCCGGTCAGCTACTGCCCAGTTTCGAATCTTCCGTTTCTGGGCAAGGTGATTGAGCAGGCAGTGGTGGAGCAGCTACAGGGTTTCCTGAATGATTCCTCATCCCTAGATCCCTTCCAGTCGGGCTTCCGCCCGGGTCACAGAACAGAGATGTTGCTGGTGGCTCTCACTGATGATATCCACAGGAAACTGGATCGTGGCGGATCAGCGCTGCTGATATTGTTGGATTTGTCAGCAGTGTTCGACATGGTCGATCATGATCTATTGACCCACTGGCTCGCCAATGTGGGGATACAGGGGACTGCCTTACAGTGGCTTGTCTCTTCTCCACGGTCGGGGACGGAGGGTGGTGATTGGGGAGAAATTGTCATCCCGCCACCCATTGGTGTGTGGTGTCCCTCAGGGGTCAATACTTTCCCCGCTATTGTTTAATGTTTATATGCGCCCCCTCGCCCAGTTGGTGCAGAGTTTCGGACTTGGGTGTCATCAATATGCCGATGACACCCAATTATATCTGATGATGGACAGCTGGCCTGATTCTGCCCCGGATGTCTTGGAGTGTGCCTTTGAAGCTGTGACTGGATGGTTGAAACAGAGTCAGTTGAAACTAAATCCCACAAAGACGGAGGTCCTGCATGTAGGTCTGGGGTCCATGGGTACGGGAGTCCGGCTCCCCGCTCTTGATGGAGCGTTGCTTGCGAGAGTGAGGAGCCTGGGGGTGATCTTGGATGCCTCCTTGACTATGGAGGCACAGATCGCAGCAGTTGTCCAGTCTTCATTTTTCCATCTAAGACAAGCCCGGCAGCTTGTCCCCTACCTGTCGACCCACGACCTAACAGCAGTGATCCAAGTAACGGTTACCTCTAGATTAGACTACAGCAACTCGCTCTACGCAGGGCTTCCCTTGGGCTTCATCCAGAGATTACAGCTGGTTCAAAATGCAGCTGCACAGGTGATTGCAAGAGTCCCAATAGGGGAACATATAACACCTATATTACGCCAGCTGCATTGGCTACCAGTTGAGTACTGGGTCTGGTTCAAGGTTTTGGTGCTGACCTATAAAGCCCTATGCGGACTGGGTTCAGCATATCTGTGGGACTGCCTCTCCCTATATATACCCCAGAGGACACTTCGTTCTACACACAAAAAACTTTTGGTGGTCCCTGATCCTAGGGAGGCTTGCCTGGCCTCAACCAGAGCCAGGGCCATTTCGGTCCTGGCACCGGCCTGGTGGAACTCTCTGTCTGATGAAACCAGGGCCCGACAGGATTTATTATCTTTCCGCTGGCCCTGTAAGACAGAGATGTTCTGCCAGGCATATGGCAGAGGCGAGGCTGGGCACCTGCCGGCCATACTTGACTTGACTTGAAAAGATCTGTCCACCAGCCTATATATATATCTATAGATATGGATATATGGGCCATGTCTGAAATGAAGCAACTCTTCCATCGCCATCTGAGGAGAAGTTTTTATTGTATGTAGTGTTTTAAATTTTATTAGTGTAAAAATTAGTGTAAAAATTCTCCTATGCTCTTGATTTGATAAATTGAAGAGATAAGGCATAGGAGTTACCCTATTAATGGGATCTAAAAGGACTCGCCATTTCTCTGTTCTGTTTAAATCATGTTGCCTCGCAATATCTAGTATCCTCTGTCTTACTATGTCCTTAGCTTTCTTTATAACTCATAGAGCACAGATAATTGTTTTGAAAGACCATATGCAACTAATCTGCTTGTTGGGAGTCATATCTAGATCTGTTTGAAAAGTAATTGCCAGTCGATTTGGTGACAAGTAGTAGTGGTACATAATCTTAAAGAAATTCTCCTTCAGATGAGATTAATTTAAACTTAATAGGATATTTACCCAAGTGCAATCCACATGTCCAGTGATTTTTCTGCATTCAAATTGTATTCCATTTTTTAAATGAAATTCACATGTGATTCTTCCTTACCTAAAGGTAGGGCATAAAAATCTGCCGTGCAACCTTTAGTAATTATTACATTAATGCATTACACTTTTTATGATGGTATGTATCTACATCTTGTTTAATTAAATTTTAGATTCTATAAAGATCAAATGGAACACTTTACCTAGGCTTTTAGCTCAAGAACACCGTCCCTTGGGGTGTGTGAATCCTATCACTAACACCACCTATGGCATTTTGTTTTCTTTGTGTGACCTATATATTGCTGCTTCCCAAAAGGTTTTTGCTGCCATCAAAAGCTTTCGCCTTAAATCAATTCCGTTTAACTGGTATTATAGCAAGGTTTGTTATAGATGGTGGTATGACAGAGCGATCAGCATGTAGGGGTGGCTGTGTAGTAAAAAGAGGGATTCTTTATCCCAGATGAAACAGTGTTTTGCTTAACCAGAAGTAGAATTTATTTATAAGAACATATATGGGATGGTTGCAGAGTATTGAGAAGCATATTGGTTTCAGAATAGTTCATAAGTTTGGTGATTTCAAAAATAGTTGTATCTTCTTAAAGGTATATTCACAGATGAGTCACAAAGACTAGTTTTCTACACAGATGTTCACTAACAGAATAAACACTCCTATCATCCACACAAACATAAGATTTCCCTCTGGCTTTTCCACACAGCTTGCCTGACTTAGACAGAATGGATACTTTCCCTCATCACTCAGACTGCAGTTCACTCCACCTCCTAGGGTACAGTCATTGCACACTTCACTCACCCATCCAACCCCTCTACCTTTATTCTTTAAAAGACTACACTTTTAATAATGGTAAACTTATATTCAAGCCTCTCATTAATACACAGAAATAAAACTCACAAAGTTTTTTACATGCAAAACATTACATGCATCTTTACTGCAGCAATTAAGCCTAGCCATGACAGAGAGAAATGTTTTGGTTGGAATGATAAATTTCACAATGGAGTTCACCTTCACATTTTTTAAAAATTTGTGATTGATAATATTTTGTAGTGTTTATTTAAGTAAAAAGTTTTAAATTTTGGAAGTACCGTGGGTGACAACTGAACTAACTGCTGATAATCGCAAAACATCTAGATTTATACATACTAAAGAACCTTAGTATTTTTAAATAGACCTTGAAAATAATTCATCACTTCCTTTAAGGTGTTACCATATTATAAAACCGAGAACAGGATTGATTAATTTGGTTTATTTCAACACTGACAAAGTGAATGTTTAAAACTAATATTCAGTTACCTATAGTGCTATATTATAACTATTACTGGAAGGAAAAAAATTGTTTAATGTTTTATCTTAGGAAAAATATGAAAGCGCCTGTAAAGAGGAGAATATTAAAATCGTGACACCTGACTGGGTTTTAGATTCCATCTCTGATAAAACCAAAAAAGATGAGGCATCCTACCATCCTCGGTTAATTATATATGAGGAAGAGGAGGAGGAGGAGGAGGAGGAAGAGGAAAATGAAGAACGGGATTCTCAAAATGAAGCTAGCACAGATGAAAAATTATCAAGTCCAACATCTTCTCGAGAAGGATCACCTTTGGGTGATCCACCTTTTTCACCTAAATCTATTGATGCTGACAAAACAAAAGGAGAATTGATGTTTGATGATTCTTCAGACTCCTCTCCTGAAAAGCACGAAAGAAATTTGAACTGGACACCTGCTGAAGTTCCACAGGCTGCTACTGCAAAGCACAGATTACCTACGGGCAAGGATTCTGGATTGATTAATTTGTGTGCCAATGTTCCACCTGTACCAGGCAATATTTTGTCCTCAGAGATTAGAAGTAACATAATAGCATCAGTGCAAAATCCTCAAAGCTCTGGACGTCCTGAAAAGATGGCTACATGGAGTACTGCAGTTCGGACACTAAGGAATATTACTAATAATGCTGATATTCAGCAAGTTAATAGGCCATCAAATGTAGCACATGTAAGTGTTTTAAAGTATAAAATAATGAACCATTTCTTGATAGTGAACCTTTCCTCAGTACTGTAGAATATGAAGCTACCTGATTAAAGAACTCTTAACTGATTCATTGAATGAGATCTAGTTAATTATATTTGCATACAAGTAAAAACATTTTTGAAGCAAAAGGCATATTTTTTGTTTTTAGATGATATAGGAATATCAGAACAGGCATCTTCTTAGAAGTGTTGCCTCATGTCAGAGTGAACAGAAAGCCTCTTCAAAGATGGCTCATGCCCTCTGCAGATTTTATAAATACTGTAGAAAGTCTTTTTAAAAAAAATCTGCCTGATTAAGGGTCTCCTTCTAGTTGAATAAAAGTGTTGGATCTGTTAATAAGTAATGATTTAAATGTTGCAGTCCTAGTATAGTTTAATTCATCATGAACTTTGTGTTGTGGTGTGTGGATAGGTTTAGTTTTTGATTTTGATAGGGCTGAGGTGTGGCATCTACAGGGGCAGCCTCCAGTGGACTTGGAATGAAGGGATTGGGTTTATACATGGATAAAGGGGATGTATACGTTGTTTCCTTTTACTCTATAGGTCTGCTTTCCTATAGCATCCGGGCAAAGTTTCTTAGCCAGCCACTTATTCTTGTAGGCTTCTTTCCATGTCCAAAATTGTGTGAGACTTAACAAATCCCACGATATCACAGGAGTGGCTTTGCATTCTCATCACCAAAATTTTTCTCAACTGGTTCTGGTTGCTCTCATTACTTTGGAAGGCCTCACTCCAACACAATCTAGAATAAAAATTACCATGTAGGTTTATGCATTTGAGTCCGCAAGTATATTGTTTTCAGCTGCTATGATCATAAAGTCTTGGTATATTTGGAGGATAATAGTACAAAAATATTGTTAGAAGTTATTAAATATTGCAGGTCTTATTTAGGAGCAAGTTGTCTTAAAATTCAAAGGACCTTGATGCAGGCTTGCTTAGAAGATGGTTTGTATGAAATGTGGGGGGGGGGCATACTTTCAGGTACTTTGGTTTAGAATCAGAATTCAAAGGAATAACTTCTGTTTGCCAATGGATACTACTGATGTAGTGCATGAGGTGTCTTTTTCAATTTTTGACAAAGAATGTTTTCCCATTTACTTTCAGTTGATTCTAGTACATGAAAAGGTTCTAAATCAGGCAGAAACTGAAAATAAGAAATGTATTCAGGTTCCACTTCTACATTCATAGCAAACCAGACTGTGTGGCTGCATTTGGATGGCAAACAGAAACATGGATAAGTTAAAATGTGCTTGGCTGACTGTCTTGGGCATGTACCTTACCCTTCTTCCTTTCTTTCTTGTGTGGATTGTAGCACATCCCAGTTAGAAACTAACTTTAGCTGTTTGTGACATGCAAATGCAGTTGTGCGGATTAACTAGAATTTGTTTTTCCCAGCACCAACTGGCTTTCTAACACTGGTTAATTTCCATTTTTGCATTTGTATTTCACGGGTAGTTTCTAACCAGGGTTCCTTTATTGCACTCTACTTGTGTACATTTTAACTTAATAGTGGTTGTGTCTAAATGCAGTCCTTTTTCTATAGAAACATGAAGGATCCATTCAGGAAATCCCATTTTCCCTCTTTGCCACTCCTGCCCCCTTTCCAACTACCTTTCTGGTTCTTTTTACATGTCTAAAGTGATGGCGTTCTTGTGCCAATTTAGGTTACTATATCACCCAACCTCCATCAGGTGGTCTTGTGCAATTAACTTCTGGAGAGTGGGTTACTCCCAAGTTAGGTTCTTTTCATATCAATTTTTTATGCAAAACTAGGGGGTTTCTTTGGGTTTGCTGCCCTAAATAGTTGCCTGGCAGGCTCTGTTGTGTGGGTTTGCCTATTAATGTGGGGTCAGCCCTTGGTATTTAAATTTAGAAGTGGAATGTCAGTGTGCAGTCCATTGAAACGGAGCTTGTCTATCTTTTAGGTCATGAAATCATGCTTCTACATATCATGCTTGAAGAGGAAAAAATGGTCCTTTTAGGGTATTCAGTTTATACTGGTTTGCCTTAAATTTATACTGGTTTTCCTTTTAGTATGTTAATTAAGCAAAACATAATGTAAGGCTGCTTTTTTCTTACTGGAGTTTTCATTCATGAAAATCACATTTGTGAAGGAATATTGAATAATAGTATAAATGTTTATTTTAGCAGAAAAGTACAGCAGATGCTTGCTTTCTATTTCAGTGTGCCAGTGGTCTTTTACCTTCTCACGCAGCCCTAATGAAATACTCCTAACTTTTCCATGTATGATTTATGCTTTTAAATGTTCATAGAAATATGAAGATCACAAGCATCACCTTTGTTTTCTAGATCTTACAATCACTTTCAGCACCTACAAAAACATTAGAGCAGCAGGTAAACCACAGCCAACAGGGACATTCAAATGCAATGTTGCTTAATCAAGTTAAAATGACATCTGAAACACACTTACTGCAGCAGCATCAACCGCAGCAGCCTCCGCAGCAGCAGCAGCAGCAGCAGCAGCACCCTCTCTTGCACCTGCAACCCCAGCAAATCATGCAGTTGCAGCAGCAACAGCAGCCTCCGCAGCAGCCTCCAGTTGCTCAGCAGCCTTTTCCTCAACCACCTCATCAGTTTACTCAACAGCAGCAGCAAGTTCATCAGCACCAGTTTTCTCAGCAGCAGGTACAGTTTCCTCCCCAACAGTTGCATCCCCAACAGCAGATACATCGTCCACAGCAGCAGTTACAGTTCCAACAGCAGCATGCCTTGCAGCAGCAATTACATCAGTTACAGCAGCAACAGCTACAGCAGCAGCAATTGCAACTACAGCAGCAAAACCTTCAACAGCAGCTACAGCAGCATCAACAGCAGCAAATTCAGCAGCAACAACTACAGCAGCAACATTTGCAGCGAATGCAGCAGCAGCAGCAGCAGCAGCAGCAACAACAAATTCAAAATCCATCGTCACAACACTTGACTCAAACATCTCAGACGCTGCAGCATCAGGTTCCCGTTCAGCCACCTCAACATCCCCAGCCACAGCAGCTGCAGCAACATCAACTGTTTGGGCACGATCCTTCTGTAGAAAGTTAGTAATCAGCCTATTTTGTTATCGAGTGAAGGTGTTATTAGGCTTAAATTTCAGAACTTGAAATACTAACAGTGCAATCCTGTGCCGAGTTACTCCAGTCTAAGCCCATTGACTTAAATGTGTTTGGACCAGAATAACTCAGCATAGCATTGCACTGTGAGGGATTTTTAATTTAAGTCAGCTGTAGTATCTTGGTGCAGGATTTGCACCTGTAGGAGTATTCAGTGAGGATTTTCCTCTTAACTAAATAGATAAAAATGTTCACAAAAAACATAATTATGCCATTTGAGTCAAGATATGTTTATAGTGTTGTAAACAGCCTCATCTTTGATATTATTGAATAAATTGTACTGCAAAAGAAACCTAATGTGAATTGCATACTAATCACCAAGAGAGTTTGAAAATCTGTAGGATCGTATTCTGTTTAACTGCAGTGGTGGACCGCATATACAAACTTTTCCGTTTCTTTCCTGCATTTCAAACTTTTTTTCCGAGACCTTCGATGGCAAGAGCGGTGGTTTGCCATTGGCTGCCTCTGCAATCCTGGTCTTGGTTGGAGGTCTTCCATCCAATTACTAACCAAGGCCCACCCTGCTTAGCTTCTGAGATCTGACAAGATCAGGGGCATAGATGGTAATAAGCCATTAGTTATGGTCTAGAATGATACTTTAGGGTGTTTCATACTAATTTTATTTGTATTACTTTTCTAGTTCCGGAAGAATATTTCTTACTGGGTTGCATTTTTGCAATTGCTGATTACCCTGAGCAGATGTCTGATAAACAACTGTTGGCAACCTGGAAAAGGGTAAGTATTTGGTCAATTTTTCATGTTTATTTCTTTGTGCCTTGTTTTTTGAGAGCTGTTCTCCGTCAAAATAGCAGATTAAAAATTAGGATTTTTAGAAAAACATGATTGATTTTGATATTGTATAAATTAATCAGTACAACACAGAAATGTTAAGTCTATCTTCTGAAAACTATGCAAAATATTCTGAATTGTTCTCCTTTTATTCACTTTCCTCCCTTCCTAGTTTAAATTAAACTGCACCTTTATAGAGCTCTCCCACCAGAATTTCTTGCAACTTAAAAAATGTTGTCCAGAACCTTATTGTTCAAGGTTCCTTGATATTATGGAACATTCTTAAGTAAGTGGGTTGTTGTTTGTGCCATAATTATAGTATGCATCCTAAGGAAAGCTGTTAAGATAGCAAACTTTTAAGAGTCCGCAATTTGTATTGGTTTTCTAGATAATCCAAACACACGGTGGAACAGTTGATCCAACGCTCACAAGCCGATGTACGCATCTTCTCTGTGAAAGTCAGCTTAGTAATATGTATGCTCAGGTAAAACAAGATAATGCATACTAATCTGAACTTCTCACTTGTAAGTCTTACTGAGGAGCAGCCTTTTCATTTACCAAACGACTTCACAGTAAAGGAGTATATTTTTCTTTTACAAAGACAAAAGGTCTGTTTATCTCTTAGAAGTATGCAGCTTGCCATGAGTTAATTTGTGTATTGTGTACTTCTAAGATGCCAAGAGTTCGTATGAAGATCAGCATGGTATGAATGAGCCTTTTTCTCAAGCATTTTGGGAGGTGGTGCTGGGGAATCAGTGCACTTGCGCTTCTTAGGGAATCCAAGTTTCTTGGAAACAAACCACAGCAAACCACATCTTTACTGCTGAGCTCCAAGCTGAAGAGGAAGGTGGAAGATCAGCCCTGCAGTTGCACTGCAACTGTAATGTGTTAACCCTCCCTAGACTGGGACGAGGTTGCTATGTTCATCATAGATAGGTGGGATATTTATGACAGATTGTGGAACTGTATATTTCATGAATGAATTCTGGAATTGGATCAGTGTGATGCATTTTCAATTGTATGAATGACTTGTTACTATATAATGCACACAACTCACACAGGTCCTATGGTGGCTACCCGACAACTTGATGCCACACAATTTGCCTGGGCCCAGCGGTGGCTGCTACACAATAACTTGTGCTAGCCAATGGGTCCCTTATTGTGCTAATGCTGTCTTGGTAAGATGTTTCTCTTGTCTTAGAGATTTTGAAACACGCTGCGATGTTTAAGGTTTCCTTTGGGTACATCTTTTCAGTATCTCATAAAATGTTCCCCAGCATTTTCAGAGTAGGAGTATCCAGGCAATTTGTTCTTGACTGTTCATTGAATTCTCTTGTCCATAGTCTAGTTTCTTTGGTTGTTGTGGGTTTCTAGTTTCTTTACTTCTCTCTGATTTCAGGGCTTACATCGCTTAATTTTTCAGTGTTAAGAATATAATAAATATTGTATTAGATGAAGACCTACATTTTGAAATATTGTGGCACAACAGTTCATTCTGATCTGAAAAGTTTAGCATAGTACTCTACTTTGCTCAAGGGAACTGTCATCTTGTTCACTTCCAATCAATCTTGTGAGGCAAGTCATTTTCCAAATGAGGAATTGTGACTGAGTGTGACTTGTTAACTTCCGTCTGTGAACCCATGTAAGAGGAGACATTTGTACTCGCAAGTTAAAGCGTATTAATTTATTACACATCCACCTCATGTTGACTTAAAAATAGTTGAAAGTTTCATAAATCAAAAGTACATATTGACAGTCTTTCTTTAAAACATCAGTTTTTGTACACTGCATTTAAAATGTAAACTAAAGCATACAGTGACTGTGTTCTGCTGCTTATATGAATTGCAGGCATTAAGAGAGAGGAAGAGATGTGTTACTGCACATTGGCTGAACTGTGTGCTGAAGAAAAAGAAAATGATACCACCCCATCGAGCTCTCCATTTTCCAGTAGCATTTCCACCAGGAGGGAAACCTTGTTCTCAGCATGTAAGAAAACTAAATCTAACATTTTGCTATATTTTCTCTAGGTGATATTTTCTGTAAATGTTATTTTGTCTGGAAAATACACACATTGGCAGCAGTCAGATCCCCCCCCCCAATTTTAAATAGTTGAAATGAAAACAATTACGTGAACAAATTAGGGATGCTTTTCATCCTGGTCCTAAGCTCCAAATTTTGAAAGTAAATTCTGAAAATCAGTGAGGTTTATTTCCATTGTGTGTAATTTTCGTTTTTCAAGAAAAATAGTAAATAAATAACACATTTTTTTAAAAGAAAGTGTGGAGATGTTTGTTTTGATATAGTTACATGAATATTACTGAACTTACTGCATATTTATGTTTTTTAATGGTATGCTGATTTCAGGGTATCAGGAAAATTACCTCCCAGTGACTTCACTTATCCAGTTTGAGAGCCAGTTTGGTGTAGTGGTTAAGAGCATGGGACTCTAATCTGGAGAACCGGGTTTGATTCCCTACTCCCCCACTTGAAGACAGCTGGGTGTCACCACTTCTAGGAGCTCTCTTAGCCCCACCCACATCACAGGGTGTTTGTTGTTGTGAGGATAATAACATACTTTGTAAACTGCTCTGAGTGGCTGTTAAGTCATCCTGAAGGACAGTATATAAATCAAATGTTGTTGTTATTATTATCTTTTATGTTTAAAAGTTGGAAATGAATCATTTTTATCAATAAACACATTTCCATGCCCTGTGGGGAGAGCCTTCCTAAGTTGAACGATCCCATCTTTGTATAACTAAACAGAAAGAGTGCTTGTCTGGCAGCAGTTGAATGTCCAAAGAAAATAATAAATGGAAAGTGCACACATTGGTAGCACTCAGATTCCCCCCCCCCCATTTTAAAGAATTGAAGTGAAAACAATTACGTGAATAATTAGGGATGCTTTTCATCCTGGTCCTAAGCTCCATAGTGTGCTTCAGTGAAACAGAACACTTGAAAAGAGGTGGAGGGAGATTGGTCCCCAGCACAGTCAATCTGTTTAAGAATTGGTCATACTTCCTCTTGTAGTACATTAATTGACACGTTTGGAGGGAACAGATGTGCACTTTTTCTCCTGGACCACATACTACGGTAAGCAAGAATAGAAATTGTGCACCCTAACGACTGTTTCTGCTTCTTTCCCTGCATCACATTTTGAGAACCATTTAATTATTACACATATATTATTTATAACGATTTTGTCCTTTTTCTTTACCAGATAGTCTCCGTGACAGGTTTTGTTGATAGTGACAGAGATGATCTCAAGCTGATGGCCTACCTAGCAGGTGCAAAATATACAGGCTATCTTTGTCGCAGCAACACAGTTCTCATCTGCAAGGAGTGAGTAACATATCACAGTGGCATTCAGTAGCAAATCTTGGATCTTTTGAATTGATAATTCTGGTAGCATCAGTATCCTGCTTGTGCAGATTTTCCAGACACATCTTTTTGGTAATATATTTCTAATTATAATAGATGGCCTACTTCTTGTTACTGTTAAACTGCATCTTAGTCTAAATTTGTTTTATATTGGATGAAAAAGGATGCTAACATCAATGTTGTTTCCATTGGTAGGATTCAGGTCCGGTAGCACCTTGAAGACCAACTGGATTGCCAGGGTATGAGCTTTCAAGAGTCAAAGCTCCCTTTGTTTGAGCTTTGACCTTCAAAACCTCACACCCTGGAAATCTAGTTGGTCTTTAAAGTGCTACTGGACCCAAATCTTGTCTTCTACCAACACAGCTACCTACCTGAAACTATTTCTGTTGTGTCTGAATTGTATGTGTTTACTGCATTTTGAACTATTCTTAAAGCCAGTTATGCATTCAAGCACACACATCTGTCATTGTTATGTGAAATCTCAGTATATTAATAACATTGTAATACTTTGAAAAGTATAAAATATAGAGAGAAATTAGTGAATTCTAAATTTATATCTGGATATAGAAACATAAAGCTGGAAATGACCCCAAGGATCAACTAATCTAACCCACTGCACAAAGCGGGAGATTCGCATATTGTTTACCTGTTTCTCTTCCTTCTGTAAAGGCCTACAGGCTTAAAATATGAGAAAGCCAAAGAATGGAGAATACCATGTGTGAATGCACAATGGCTTTGTGATGTATTACTTGGAAATTTTGAAGCATTACGGCAAATCCAGCACAATCGATACACAGTGTTCAATCTTCAAGAACCACTTGCTCCTAATCAGCACCTAGTTCTAAACCTTCTTGGTAAGCAGATCTGCCAAACTTGCAAACCTACAAATAATTAGAAAACATAACACTGCTCTTTCTTGTTGGACTTGTTTGGATATGCCTTTATGAATGCTGCTTGTACACCTGAATCAGTTAAGTGGCTTAATGCAAAGGTGGAGAATTATGGAAAGTGGTACCTAAAACAAAAGGAGGTATGTATCACCTTTCCCTGTGTGGACAGCAAGGATTCAACAATTCCATGGAGTTGCTGTGCAGAGTATCAGGAGACTAGTATACATTGTATGTGATGCTTAATTTAAATAGACTGACTGAACTGATGCATTGGAATGCAAAAAACCACTTCAGTATAAAATGTATTCTTATTTTCTGTTTTGTTTCATGGCTTTCAGATGCTTGGAGAGTGCCACTGAAGGTATCATCAGAGCTTCTCATGGTATGTTGGTTTGGTGTTAGTTCTGAGATTGTTTATCCTTACTTTTTCAGTGGCAAATAAATTGTTTCAAGAATGAAGAACATAAACTGTAAAAGTTCTGGAACAGATACATCAAAATACCTTAGCTCTTATGATTTTCCAGGAATGAGTATTTGGATTTGTTCATAACATTTTTCAAGCTTACCAACCCAAACTGGCATCCACTGCACAGTTACCAAGTATCAGTTGTTTTATGTGTGATAAAGAGCCTATTACTGTTCAGGGACACCCCCCCCTTTTTTTTGGCTGTATGGCATTGTTAAAGATGTGTTTAAGACAATGGGTGTGCAATTCAATATCGCTGTCCCAATGCAGTGATATTTCCTGGTTTGAACTGGAAATATTTGATACTATGAAAGGCTTTCATGATACTTCCCTATTATCTCCTGATAAATATTGGAAAGATCTAGAAGCAGCTCAGGAAGCCTTCTGCTATTCACAGCTGGTCTGACTCATTGGTCCTTTAAGCTTTAAAGGGACATCATTTTCAATGCCAAGGCCTGGCCTCTTGAGTTCCAGAGGGCCAAGACGCTGAATCAGCTGGGGAGGGTATGTGTGCTGTAAATAATGGATGATAGACCTGCACTTCAGACTTCAAAGGCAAGATCTATTGTCCATAATTTTGAATGGCCATGGCTGCAGCCAGATCTACCACCTATTATTTAGAGTCACCCTCAAATTGGTCTAGCTTTTTAAACTTTAAAGAGCCATTATTTTCAGTAGGATAGACCTGACTTCCAAACTGTATTGAAAGCAATGGCCCTTTGAATTTTAAAGTACTAGGGGCCTTGCTTCCTCCATTAGAGTCAGAATGTAGATAGATCCATCAGTCCCTATATCCAGGTTAGGAGGGGTGCTACCAAGAAGGGCCAGCTGGGGTCAGGCTGCAAAGGTACAGTGTAAATGGTAAGCCGTTTGATTGGAGCAAGGATATAGAAATATGAGTGGAGGTGCAGAAAATTAGCATCTCTAATGAAATAAGAAGTATATGTGCCTGTTCAGCTCCCCTACCCTTGGGGAGGATCCACTCTCCTGAACACACTTATAAATTCTAGTGCTGCACTTGTGTAGTAAATCTCCCTTTGAAACTTCTCTGTGGGAGAATTGTCCTTCAATGTGGTAAAGTTAAGTTTGATGTATTGTCGAAGGCTTTCACGGCCGGAGAACGATGGTTGTTGGGGGTTTTCCGGGCTGTCTTGCCGTGGTCTTGGCATTGTAGTTCCTGACGTTTCGCCAGCAGCTGTGGCTGGCATCTTCAGAGGTGTAGCACCAAATGAAATCCGAAGAGCAATCAAACCCAGGATGAATCAAACAACCAAAGAAAAACAGTCTCCCACAGGAAAAGTGTTTTTGCCATATATCAAAGGAATTACTGATCAGATGGGAAAGCTTATGAAAAAGCATAACCTTCAAGCAGTATTCAGACCCACCCGAAAAATACAACAGATGCTACGATCAGCAAAAGACAGCAGAGATCCCCTCACCTCTGCAGGAGTATACCGTATACCCTGCAGCTGTGGACAAGTTTACATCGGGACCACAAAGCGTAGCATCCAGACAAGAATAAAAGAACATGAAAGACACTGCAGACTTGGACAGCCTGAAAAATCAGCAGTGGCTGAACATAGCCTAACTCAAACAGGGCACAGTATCTTATTCCAGGACACCAAAATACTGGACAACACTTCCAACTACTTTGTCAGACTGCACAGGGAAGCCATTGAAATTCACAAGCATAAGCAAAACTTCAACAGGAAAGAAGAAACCTTAAGAATGAACAGAGCATGGGCTCCAGTTCTGAAAAACACCAGGCCAACAAAACACTCCACACCCGACAATAGCCCTGCAGAGAAGATTAGCACATCAAGCACCAATCCATATGCAAAAGAACCGCCTCAGGATACAGTGAAGCCTCCCGCCATTAGCATTCCACACCCTGGGAAACTCTTACAGAATGACTCAGCTCAACCCCACCCCTCCTGAGTAGATACAAATGACCTACATCTTTTCCACACTGTGACACTGAGAGATCTCTGTCTTTTGGTGCTACACCTCTGAAGATGCCAGCCACAGCTGCTGGCGAAACGTCAGGAACTACAATGCCAAGACCACGGCAAGACAGCCCGGAAAACCCCCAACAACCAAAGTTAAGTTTATTAAGCTCTCTTTTCTTTCCATAAGTATTCTGTGCATTGGTAACCTGTGGTTCCTTTGGTTGGAACCTTGCTTTTCAAAACGTTTCTGGGTCTTGAAATACTGCAAGAGTTCCTGGCCAAGAAAAGGGCTCCTTGCTGCAGTTTGCGTATTGGATGCCTTTACTACTGTGCTGAAGGGTGGAACATATCTCTTAGGAAGACTAAAATGCAGTCTTGTTTAAAGGGGATATGTTAACTTAGTTGTAATCAGTGACAGACTTCAGCAAAATATTGCTTCTTTCATATGTACTCTGGAACGTGTCCTAAACAGTGTCAGTTCTTGAGAATTTGTTTTGTGAAATCTTTATAGCAGCAACTAATGAAACAGCACACACAACTTAACTTGCAAACTTTTCCCCTCCTCTTCATTTCCAGGGTGTGAGATTACCACTTAAACCAAAGCAGAATGAATCAGTAATTCAGCCTTCAACCAAACGGCCAAGGTGAGAGGGAGAAGGGCAATCATCACCAATTTCTAGTTTGTAAATAGTATATTGGTACCAGAGTTTATCAGGGCCATTTACCTTGGATAATTGCTGTGTTACTAGGTAGCTCCTGATCTGGAAACAAGCTTATGTGTACCAGGGGGTGAAGGTTCAAATTAAGAGGCTTTAAAAATTTCAACAGCGATAATGAGCATGGCATGGGGGAAGTGAAGAAGACATAACACTTGAGATGGGACAGAAGATTCTGAAGTATCAGTTACAATTTTTAAAGATATTCCACCATGGTGAATATCTTCTAAAAGTATTCATGGTTATATCAACCAAAAGATATGTGATGTTTTATGAGCAAAAGATGACTGCACCAGCTTTAACTAAGCATAAAGGGTGGATATGTACTAAATGGGCAGGTTTTTTAACTTGTTTAGATTTCAGTTTTGTAGATGATATATCAGATTGAATCTTACATCAAAAAAGTATGTGCTCAATATAGAATTTTTTTTATTTGTAGAATTGAAGATTTGCCAGCACCTACTAAAAAACTGACACCAGAATTAACCCCAATAGTGCTTTTCACAGGATTTGAACCCACACAGGTTCATCAGTACATCAAGGTGCGGTTCTTTCTTTTTCTCAAGTAAGAATTTGACAAGTAGTTCCATGAAATGACACACAAGTTGGGTGGGACCAATGCCTTGGATATGTTAAAAGTAGTTTGTTGGATTCTGGCTATTGTACTTGTCAGGCATTTTTCATTATCTTTTTAAAAAAAAGCTCACTAATGCTTAATGCCCTTTAATGTTAGTGAAAATTGTGCTATTATGGCACATTATTCAGTCTCTTCCCCTGTAGGACACAGATAATGTAGTTTATAAAGCACTCAGGAAAAGGTCCAGCATTTGAATTTGTAGAAAAATAGATATGAGTTAGACTTAAATTAAAAAAAATTAAGACCTGTAGGTATAGATAATTGAGGCACTCTAGTATCTTAGGACAGATTACTTGTGTGATTGGGCCATCTTGGAAAGAACCTTCCTGTCATCTTAAATTACCTCAGATGTGATGCATTTCTGTAGAGTTGGTTCATGCACTCTCAGCTGTCAGACATTAGATGACTAGTAATCAAAGGATGTATGAGAATTATGAATCTGAACGTTCTAATCTGTTCCCTTTGCAATTTTCAGAAACTCTACATTCTTGGGGGTGAAGTAGCAGAATCTGCTCAGAAGTGCACACATTTAATAGCCAGTAAAGTGACCCGAACTGTAAAATTTCTAACAGCAATTTCTGTTGTAAAGCATATAGTAACTCCAGAATGGTTAGAAGAATGTTTCAAGGGCCAGAAATTTATAGGTAAGTAAATGTTGTTATTGGTTAACACAGGAGATGTAAAGACTCAAGTTTTTAAAAATATTAAAATGTATGTATTGAAAGGATATCTGGAGTATGGTGTCTGTTGGGGAGAGAGGTTCTTACTAGTTAATATGGAATTATTCTAAAAGATGTGGAAGAAATTAGTATTAATAATACTTATGAGTAAAAGGCCACTTGATTTTCAAGTTGTCTTGCTTTGATTTATAGAGATTGTATTTATAAAGCAGTCGTCATTAGATTTTGTCTCTTTATGTTTGGCCATGAAAGACTTTACAAAAAATAAAATCATATTTTACTGAAGGTCCCCCTCCCCTTCCCTGGATCATTTTTAAAAGTTCATTTCACTGGGAAGCTTTCATATTGGATATTTTTAAAAAATCTGTTTTGTTAAGAATCACAGTCTGGTGGTGGTGCCTTGTAACAAACTGAAAACCACTGCAGCTGCCCAACTACTGACTTCCTGTTAATAGTGGTATGTAAGAAAATATTACTGGAACTTTAAAAAGGGGAGTCCGTGAGCCTGGAATGCTCTCCTAGAGTAAACCAGCATCAGCTCAGTTGTTCCAGTATTCTAGTATGGCTATCTATATATTTAACTTTCTTGATGAATATATAATTATTTGCTCAGCCTTAGATAATGCTTGCATTTTCAGTGTATACCTACTATTTTTATTTTTTAGAAGAACAAAGCTACATGCTCAGAGATGCAGAAGCTGAAGTTCTCTTTTGTTTCAGTTTAGAAGAATCTCTGAAGAGAGCTCAAGTAGCACCTCTCTTTAAGGTACATTTTTTTTCTGTCTAAAGATGCTAAATACTATGGCCGAATGATTAAATACTATGTGAAATACCAAACTATCATGGTGAGTGTGTTTTTCCCCAGCAAATGTTGCTTATCCTATCACTATTCCCATTCCTAAGATCACTTCTGACTCCACTGCAGCCTCTGAAAGCAGAGCAATGGCAGTAATTGCATCAGTCTTGCAACCGTGGTTTGCAAATCCTTTTAAGACCATAATTTCTGATTCTGTTTTTCTGAATTTATCTAGCATCTTTGATAAGTAATAGGCTAGTATTGAAGAATTATTAGATATCTCAGTGGTGAATTGCTTTGTTTTGTTTGGGAAAGGGAAGATTCCCAGGATGTCTGCACAGTAAATTTCAGAGAATCCATGCATTTTAAAAGTCAGTATGGCAATTATTTTAATTATTTACTGATGGTTTGACTTTTATGGATCTGCAGCAATGCTAGCCTTTTGTTTTAAGGTTTATGGAAAATAATTTGTGTTTGCTATAGAAGAAAAGTAAATTACCGGAAAAGTTCTGTAAGCCATAGAGAATATCTTCTGTGCTCAGTAGGTATAAAATTGCAGTTTCATTTTTAACTTGAAGCAAATTTTAAAATGGATATAAATTACAAAACAGAGAATGTGTTCACATAAGCTGGGTTGGCACTCTTTATTGCAGTTATCCCCTTTATCTTGTTTCTTGGTATCTTGGATCATAACTTTTACATGGTTTTATATACACATACAGCTTCTTAAGACTGTGGGTTTTGCTTGAGGGGGGAAGGAGAAGGTAACTAATAAGGAGAGTTGGCACATACCAATGATCTACCCTGTGCATGAAAAAAAGGGATTGGATGCTCTGAGATCCTGTGAAGTTGTGAAATGGCAAAGCTATGAAAGGTCCAAAAATGCCCTTTTCTCCCCTTCAACAGAGATTAGTGCAGTATTCATGGTATATTTTGTGCGCACTTGCTGCTGTTCCTGATAACAGAAAATAATAATATTTGATTTATATAACATCCTTCAGAACAACTTAATGCCCACTCAGAACGGTTTACAAATTGTGTTGTTATTATTCTCACAACAATCACCCTGTGAGGTGGGTGGGGCTGAGAGAACTCTTAGAAGCTGTGACTGACCCAAGGTCACCCAGCTGGCTTCAAGCGGAGGAGTGGAGAATCCAACCTGGCTCTCCAGATCAGAGTCCTGCTGCTCTTAACCACTATACAAAACTGCTTCTATTAGGTTACCCCTTTTGATGGGAAGGGGTAACCTTGTAGTAAATGAACAGACTGTGGTAGATGGTTGTGGTGTTTTTAGTAACAATTTTTAAAATGGACTGGTATAGTATACCAAACAGTATCACAAATGCAAACAGACAAAATACAAATGTATTTAACATTTTATAAATACATTTTGATTTTAGGGGAAGTACTTTTATATTACACCTGGAATTTGCCCTAGTCTTTCCACCATGAAAGCTATCGTTGAATGTGCGGGGGGAAAGGTGTTATCCAAGCAGCCTTCTTTCAGAAAACTCATGGAACACAAACAAAACAAAGTGAGTGGATCTTGGTTTTTCTAAAGCTTCAGGTTAGAAAATGCGTGTTTTCAACTAACTCAGTTTTATTTTTTTTCATGTAGAGCTTGTCAGAGATTATCCTGATCTCTTGTGAAAATGATCTTCACTTATGTCGAGAATACTTTGCCAGAGGCATAGGTATGTGTGTACACTGTACTTGTGACACTTTATACTTTAATGTATAACTGACAGTTTACAAGACAATTCTAGATTTAGAGAAAACATGTAGACAAAAGGGAATGTATACTATATGCTGGATGATATTGTGCTTCTGAGAGGGTTTATGCAAACTTTTAAAATAGTTTTTTTCCTTTGTGCCCTCTCTGAGCTCTTCTGTTATAGCACATGGACAGTCAGCTAAAAGACATTGCCATTCTGTGGTGAACTGTTCCAGGTTGTTAGGAGATTAGCCTATACCCAGTCCTGGGCTGTCAGCATTATAGAACAATGTTATAGCAATATAAAGTAGTTAAGTTCTAGCGATTAAGGCAGCAGGAAGCTGCTTTTTAGTTACGGAGCTCAGTAATAATGGGGAGTTCCCAGTCATTTATTACTGCCATCATGATTTCTCATGAGCCCCCATCTTGTGTACTGCTAATTTCAAAACCAACTCAGCACCTTCAGCAAATCTTCATTTTCCATCATGTATCAGGCCAGAAGTATAAATATCAAAAAGAAATGTTAAGACAAACTTGAAGTGTTCTGTTTGTAGGCTGAGCTAGAGATATTTTGGGTAGCTTAACTAGATTTTATGATTGACTGACTTCAACAATGTGTTAAAATATGAACATATCAGAATCTTACAGAAGAAACAAAACAAACTTATGACACAATTCTTACACTTCTAATCACTTTCCTAAAATCTTATCAACAGCTACAGTAATAGAAGTAGAAAAGAGCTTTTTTTACTGCTACAGACTAACATGGCTACCCATCTTACAGTAATAGAATACATTCAACAAGTTGCAAGCATTTCCCATAATACATGTTTACACACAGTTCAGCAAATCTTCTGGTAGACACTGTCACAAGATGTGAAAAATTCCATGCATGTGTCCCCTCCCCCCACTTGATCATGCAGCCCAATATTGAAACAGTAGGTTGAGAGAGAGGTTGAGAATTGTGAACGTTCACTATTTGAATTATTCAACAGAATCCCAGAACAGCAGTGTATATTTATCACTTAACACTGAAGATGTTAAATGGCAGGACCCCAAGTTAGATTTGGAATAACTCCAGTTTATAACTGGCCACTTTCATGGTTTGTCCAGCTCACCAGCCACAGTTCATCATCAGCTTGACACGGCTTGTTCTGATCTGTAATTGGGACCCAGCTGCCAAGAGTCACTTTATGTGGAGGCTTACATCACAATGTTGCACCCTCATTAATGGAGAATTCCTTATCTTTGATAGCGAGAGATGCACCCACATACTCTGCCTGTGTTGAACAGTGGCCATCTCACCGTGATTTTTACTTTGACCCGGCAACTTAAGGTTCAAGTCCTCTCAGTTGTACAGTTTCAGATAATGAAGATAAACCTCTGAGGTCTTGACTCTTCATAAGTAGATGCAGGACATTCAACGTGGGGCTCTCCAAGCAAAACGTATATCTTGATGTGCTTGATTTATATATCACCCTTATATATTGTTTTTTTTTTTAAATTTCTGCAGATGTCCACAATGCAGAGTTTATTCTGACTGGTGTTCTTACTCAAACGCTGGATTATGAATCATATCCTTTCTTGTGCTAGCTAAAGTATTAAAGTGAGCTCTGTAAATCTTCCAAACACCTTTAAACTGATTTTGTTCTTATTGTCAAAATTCACAGAATGGGCTAGCTTGAAAAACTTAAGGTTTTTAATTTATTTATCTAAAATATTTCTGTGCCGCCATTCCACCCAAATAGGTATTCAAGGCAATGAACATTAAAACAGCATTTAAAATAAAGTATATATAAAATATTTAATTTAATAAAAACGGATAGTCATACAAATACATACAACACAACCTGGGAGGAAAGCCAACAAGTGTTACTAGGTGTACTCTGAAACCAAAAAAGCCTTCACCCACTGGTGGAAGGTAACAATAGAGGAAGATAGAGTAATCTGCCTGGGGAGGGTGTTCCAAAGTTTCAGCACACCACAAGTGATAAGGCCCTTTCTTGGATTGCCTTAGATGGTGGGGGCACTCAAAGTAAGGCCTCTAAAGATGACAGCTAGGTTCATATAGAAGATCCTTAAGGTATGCTGGCCCCAAGCCTTTAAAGGTCAATATACCTTGAATTGAACCCAGAAGTAACTTGGAAATAGTGAAGATGGAACACTAGGTGGAATTATATGATCCCTATGATCCACTCTAGTCGTCCTTCTGGCTACAGCATTCTGTACCTGCAATAGCTTCTGGGTGCTTTTCAAGGGCAGCCTCACATAGAGTGCTTTGCAGTTGTTACCAGGGCATGCACCACAGTGGCAGGACCTTTGCAGACCAGGAAGGGCTGCAGCTAGCTCACTAATCTAAACTGGTGAAGGTCATCCGTGGCCACTGATGCCACCTGTTTATCCAGGTCCAACAGCACCCCCAAGCTACAAATCTGATTCTTTGGGATGGGGGGTGCAACCCCATCCAGAACAGAAGATATCCTAATTTCTGAGTCAAACCTCCCCCCTCACATCACCACCAATAGCACCTCCATTTTGTTGAGATTAAGTTTCAGCTTGTTAGCGCTCATCCATCCAGAGTGGCTCCAGGCACCTGTTCACAGTTTCCATAGCCTCCCTGGGACCTACTGGAAGATGGAGCTGAATATCATCCACATGTTCATGGCAACTTGGTCCAAATCTCTACATGACCTTTCTCAGCAGCATTATGTAGCTGTTTTAAAAATTAGACGTCAAGCAAGCTAGCATCATCTGTCCTCTCTGTTTAACTCCTCTTCGTTTGCGAAAGGTTACACAACTACAGGTGCCAGTTCTTATCTGTATTTGTGAAAAGTACATTTACTGGTTTCTTAGCATATCAGTTGTGATTAGAGATTCCCCTTGAGTTCAGGGCAAACCTTTAAATCTTTTGCTGTGAAGAACATTGCTGCCTTTTGAGTATCTTCTACATAATGGTTTACTGCAAAAGATGGACAATATGCTGAATCTAAATATTTGTATTGGGTTTTTCCATTAAAAATGAGCATTGATGATACTTCATCTTTATAGTACCAGACTTCATCCACCATGATTTGAAAGACAATCTGATTAGTAAAATGCAGCTCAAAATGTAGCATGTGAATAATAATAATAACAGCACTTATATATCACTCTTCTAGACAGATTAGTGCCTCACCCAGGGCGGTGAACAAGTTAGTGTTGTTATTATCCCCATAATGCAGCTGGGGAGCTGGGGCTGAGAGGAGTGGCTTACCCAAGGCCCCCTACTGAGCTCATGGCAGCAGTGGGATTCGAACCAGTAGAGTGCTGATTCACAGTCAAACCACTTAACTACTGTGCTACAGCAGTTGCACTAGAAAACCACAAACTGTATTGATAGAAATGGACATCTAATTTCTTGTGCGTTATGCTTTGTGTGTGTGTGTGTAGATCTAGATCTGTCTATCAGAATGCTTTATATAAAGGAGTGATTTTAGCAGTTTGTATTCCAATTCCAATTTTTCCTTAGCCAAGCCTACATATAAGTTCACCTGACTGGAAGTAAAATGCCTTATAGCATCGAACTTCTTGAAATCTTTGTTCAAGCTTTTCCAGCCTGTGGGTCAATTAAGCAGTCCTTTCTCCATTTTTTGTTTTCCACTTGCTTTGCTGATGGGTGATGAGCAGTTCAAGACAGGAAAGCAAACGTTAACTGCATCTGTTTAGGATGTGCAACGTTTTATTAACAAAACATAATTAACTATGTTTTTGTACTGTACTACAAGCTACAAAGAAAGACATTACTTTTTATATTACAAATTAGTTTTTCTGACCCTTTAGAGACAATTTTTAACAAATGGTGAAAATTAATCAAAATCTCTAAGTTGGAATGTAAAGAGAGAAGGGCTTGTGGTGTTTTTAAATTATGGAAGTAAATATTTTGTATTTTATTTTATTATGCTCAATTTCTTTTATATTGATGTTATCCCAGTTTTTAATATGACCTTCTAATGGCTTTCTTTAAAATTTAGTAGTTTTTTTAATATGGTGCAATTGTGGCACTCTCTGGTAAGGGTAAATTACTCTGAGCACTCATCCAAATGTTGTAAGATATTCTTCTGTTTTCCCAATTGTGTTTTAATATTAAAAAAATATTTTAAGCAGAATTTGTTGGTAATATTGTGTGTTTCTACTGAAATTAGCTTGAACTTACTACTCTGTTCCGATTAGTTTTCTTACAGTTCTACTGAAATAAATATGCAAAAAGGAGTTCAGATGTATTCATTTCATCCAAAGTGAATGCTGTTATATATTTAATTGAATATATGTGATTAGAAACTGATTCCAAAGTATAAACTATCCTATTTCAACAAGGTTGAATGACATGGATCCCAAGCTGCTGCTTTGCAAGTAACAAATTTTGCATATTTATTGGGGAGTAAGACCTATTGGACTTGCTGGAGTTTTCTTCAGAGTAGATCTGTTTAGGATTGCTCCTGTCACTCTGTTTTCACTTGTTTGTTTTACATAGTGTTTGTTTTTGTGCAGCTAGCTTAAGACAAATTTCTTCTAATTCTCTTCCCTGATTATTACTTAATTGAAGCAGATCTCACTTAAACATCTTTATGTAGGTTCTGACAATTTAGCATTGGCCCTGGCTTGGGAATCTTGGTGATTTTTTTTATAGGCTAAAGTACTTCTCATTTGTCTCCATCAGCATGCCTAGGTGTGCGTGCAGGGGCTTTTTTTCTGCAAATGAAGAGCCAAATATGGCAAATGATTCATATGAAGAAGCTTCAGGTATAAAGTCGTCTGGTGTAATGTTTAAACATGACCGGAATGATACAGAATGCTACTTACCAATCGGTTCTGATGCACTTTTGAAGATACTGAACTCACAGATGAAGCTAATCAATCTTTTGTGTCGGAATTGTACCCTTTGAAGATGCTGATGACAATATATATTTCTTTTGTGTTGCATATGTTCTAAAGAAACACTTTTGCCTCTTAACCTTTAATCTCCTCTATAATTCTTGGAGATGTTTCCATGTTTGTACTGGAAAATTGCATCACTGGCATACAAGTACAGCAGGCCCACCATTGTGTAGATTTACATTAATTATAGGAGAAGGATATGCAAACACCTGCACTCTTTAAACACATGACTTTTCTCATGTGGTTCTCAGTGATAAGTAGCCACTAGCTCTTCAGTTGAACTCTCGTATCTTACCTCACTTCTTGCTGATAGGAGCACCTTCCACTTTTTGTTGTGTAATTGTTGCATTTGATGTACTTTTGTATGTTCGTTTTTATAAAGAATTTTGAGCACAACTTCTAACCATGTCTTCATTCATGGTTCTGGACACAGGAGTTAAAGATGAGCATCTCAGTGGACCCAAAGTCATCATTGATGGGTGGAATACATGCAGGAGCCAGGCAGGGAACAAGGTGGGTGGGAGGGGAATGTATAATGTGTCTGTGAGCCCTCTGCACTTCTGTTTCTCAGTAGGAGTGAATATTAACACGTTTGAGAAAATAGAGGGGGAACTCTTGGTACTGCTATTTGGCAGTGATAATCTTGCTCATGGGACCACCATATATGGGTAAGGGTTCCCCCCCCTCCTCTGAACTATGCTATTTAGTCACGTAGAATTTAGGAGCCACTGAAAATTGAATCAGCCCTAATTTACCCCACCCCCACATAACCTTTCCCTGTTACAATGTGAGAGAAAATAGAAAGTAGCTTAAATCTAAATGGAGATGGCATAATTCAGAATTAAAGACAGTTCCACCTGATTATCTTCTTGTACATTGATGGTGCCTTATCTGTGCTGATCCTCATTCAGTTCTTACACATCAGTTTTGCTATTTCTGTGAAATCTCCAGTTCATACTTCAACAGCTCTGTGTCTCAGGTGCAGGTTAATTCTTACATTACCTTTGTACTGTAACTGTTGTTTCATTAATATGTTACGTTGGTAATACTTGATGACATAGTTACTTCCAATGTCAGTACCTCTAGTTCCAGGAGAAATACAGCGCTAGAATCTGATATAACTGTATCATAAGCTCACATCTGCCTGTTTTTCTTTTGTGATTTGATGCAAGTTTGCCTGCCTGCCACCTTTTCCTGTCCATTCCACACTGTTGCTTGCATTTGAACTGCTTACCAGAATGAATCAAGAGGATAGGATTCAAATGGCGTGACTGGCAGTGCATGCTTGCAACCCCCTTTGGAAGATAGTTTAAGTAAATTATGTAATCCTGTGCCTCATTTTGTGCCATATCATTGCCTTTATTTCATTTATAGCCTGCCTTACTGAGACTCAATATGGATTACAAGAACACAATTCAGTCAGACAGTATAAGACATCCAATAAACAATGCAATAGAATGACAATTGCAGAATTAGAAAACAATACAAACAAAAACCTACCAAGGCATGACATACCATAATGCAGAAAATGAACTACAAAAGTAGGAGATGATGTAGTAAAAGCAAGGAGATAAGAGAATAAACCTTGCAGTAGACTGCAATCTTATCACCAATATATCTGAATTTCGACACGACCAAATCTGTGGCTACTTCAATTCAGAGATCCATGAACAACAAGACAAGACAGATCTTTCTACAAATCTGAAAGAAGCCCCCAGTTTGCAGAAAAATCTGAAATCTTAAATACATTGGGGGATTAAAAAACCCAAATAATGGAAGCAGTGCCAAATGAATGCTCTTTTAGCGGTCAGTAGTCATTGGGTTTGCTAGGCAACCATAACAATATTGCCACTCCAAGTCTTGTTAAGGCAAGGCAAGAGGGCTCAGCCTTTTCCAAGGCTGTTTTGGCCTTTGAGGGAATACTCATTGTGACCAGGTTTGGTAGCAGCCACCAAATAACTTGCTACCAGCAGATTTCCACGACTTACCCAGGACTGGTGGTTTGCTACTGTTCAACAGCAGCCATCCCATGAAAGCCAGCGTAGTTGCAGTGGTTAGCATTTCAGCCTGGGATCTGAGAGACTTCCTCAAAGGGCCAAGCTACAAGTGATGAATGACACAGGTTGGACACTTGTCAGCTTCCCTCAAGTTTTGATGGGAAATGTAGGCAGCTTGGCAGAATGTTGGACAAGTGACAGTTGAAAAGTCCATTGGACAGCAGTCGGAGAGCCAAGCTGCAAGACCAGGATGCCGACAATTCCCATCAAAACTTGAGGGAAGCTGACAAGTGTCCAACCTGTGGCATTCCTCACTTGTAGCTTGGCCCTCAGTCAGGAAAGCTCTCCGGGTAACCTTGGCCCAGCAACACACTTTCAGCCTAGCCTGCCTCGCAAGCTTGTGAGGACCAAGTGGAGAAGAATGATGTAAGCTGCTTTGAGACTCCATTGTGGAGAACGGCCCCTTGGATACTCACCGTGAAGGGTCCTTCTCCTCTGAGGTAAGGAGGACATCCTGGGTGTTTCCCACCGTCCAATCGGGGAGGCAGGAAAGTTGATCTTTCTTCCTCTTCCTGTGGATGTATGTGGGAACACCCCCTTTGCCTTCAGTTCCGGAGGTCTCCCCACAGCAGTCCATACAGCAAATAACTCTACTAACTTTAATACTGAAACGATAAGAACTTGTAAGTAAAGAACAGTGTCAACTGTTACTAACTATGAACCCTGTCATCACTTTACATTACTAGACAAGGTAGAGAAACAGACAAACTGTAGCCGTTAATTAATTAGTGCAGAGGTAGAAGAGAATGAGAATGATCATATTAGTAAACACTCAGACAGAGGACGAAGAGCTCGGGAGGGCAGGATGTCCTTACCTCAGAGGAGAAGGACCCTTCACGGTGAGTATCCAAGGGGCCGTTCTCCCTCTGAGTCGGAGGACATCCTGGGTGCTCCCAGAGCAGTCCCTTCATGATTCGGGTGGGAGATGTTCTTCGTCCTCTACGACGTGTTGCAGAACTCTTCTACCAAATGCTGCGTCCGCCGACGAGTACGTATGTAATTGGTAATGTTTGACGAACGTTGACACTGAGGACCACGTAGCCGCTTTGCAGACCTCTTCTATGGAGGCATTCCTCCTGAAGGCCGCGTTCGTAGCTGCGCTCCTAGTAGAATGCGCCGTGATGCCAGCTGGAACTTCCAACCTGAGAGCCTTGTATGCCTCGCTGATGCAGGTCTTGATACTATAGGCAATGGAAGAAGAAGACATCCTCTGTCCTAACTTAGGAGTGGAAATATTGACGAACAGCGACTGTTTGGCGAAATGCTTCCGTCCTGATAATATATGCCTTGAGCGCCCTGCGCACGTCAAGGGTGTGCCAGTCTCGTTCTCTGGGATGCTTAGGGTCCGGACAGAACGATGGAAGGACAATCTCCTGTGCTCGATGAAAAGTCGAATAGGCTTTGGGGAGGAAGGAAGGATCCATCCGGAGCACCACCTTCTCTTTGTGAAAAATGCATAGATCTGACCTGATGGACAGTGCACTCAGCTCAGATATCCGACGTGCTGATGTAATCGCGACTAAGAATATTGTCTTTAATTTTAGCCATCTGAGAGAGATGTCACGCAAGGGCTCAAAAGGAGATTTAGTGAGAGCCTTGAGCACAATATGTAGCCTCCAGGTCGGGAAGCGATGCACTACCGAGGGTTACAATAGGGAGGCTCCCCGCAGAAACCTTTTAATATGAGGATGTGTAGACAATGAAGATGTTCCTATTCTAGGAATTATTGAGCCGATAGCCGCCATTTGCTTCTTCAAGGTAGGAGGTTTCAGGCCTCTGTCTAACCCCTCTTGTAGGAAACCCAGGATGTCTCGAATTGTTGGGGACATTGGGTCTATTTTCTTACGTTTGCTCCAGCGAACAAAGGCTTTCCACGTTGAATTGTAGATCCTATTCATAGATCTTTTCCTTGAAGCTAGCATGGTGTCCGTGACCTTTGTCGGATAACCTACTTGAAGTAGCGATCTCCGCTCAATCTCCAGCCGGTCAAAGACCACCACTCCGGGTGAGGATGCCAGAACGGTCCCTGAAGCAGTAGATCCTGGCGTATTGGCAGGTGGAATGGGGGAATGGGTCGACAGCGATAGCAGAGTCGAGAACCAAGGCCTTCTGGGCCAGTATGGGGCTACGAGAATCAGTGTTGCTGCCTGGTCCTGGATTCGTCTCAGTAGTCTGGGCAGCACTGGAAGCGGAGGGAAGGCGTACAGCAGGCCTCTGGGCCACAGCGATGTCATGGCGTCCGTGCCCTCTGCTGCTGGGTGGAAGTATCTGGTGAAGAACCTCCGTACTTGGTGATTCCGTGGAGAGGCGAACAGATCCACCATTGGAGTGCCGAAGTGTTCTGTGAGGAGGTTGAAGGTCTCCCTGTTGAGAGACCATTCCCCTGGGTGAAGAGACTCCCGGCTCAGCCAGTCTGCTTCCACATTGAGTACTCCCTTGATGTGTTCTGCTTGTAGCGAAAGAAGGTTGTCCTCCGCCCAGCTGATGATCTTGTGTGCCTCCTTCTGAAGACGTGATGACCTGGACCCTCCTTGCCTGTTGATATAGGCTTTCGCCGCTACATTGTCCGTGCGGATGAGAACGTGCTGTGAGTCTAGTTGATCCTGGAACTGAATGAGAGCTAGATAGATCGCTCTCAGTTCCAGCACATTGATCGGTAACTTTTGTTCGATCGGAGACCATCGACCCTGTCCGATTCGTCCGTCCATCGATGCTCCCCAACCCGAGAGGCTCGCATCCGTGAACACCTGGATGGGCTGTGGAGTCAGGAATCCCTTGCCTTGTCGGAGGTTGGAGTCGATGGTCCACCAACGAAGGCTGCTTTTGACTGATAGAGGAACTTGTATTCTGATAGATCTCTTTTGAGCAATGTGGTGCTGATAAGGTCGTAGAAGAGCTTGAAGAGATCGAGTGTGAAAACGTCCCCAGAAAATAGCTTCTGAATTGGCTACGAGGAGGCCCAGCAATTTTGTCAGTTCCATGATACAGGACTTGCGTTGTTTGATGATGACGGCTGTCCTCTGTTTGGTCTTCTTGATCTTTTCTTCTGGAAGGAAGAAGGAACATAATCGCGTGTTGACTAACAGTCCCAGGTGTTCCAGGACTTGCGATGGTTGCAATGAGCATTTGGTTCTGTTGATCAGGAAGCCATGCTGCTCCAGCACCTGTATTACTAAGTCTGTATCCTCGATCGACGCTTCCTGAGAACTTGACCGTATCAAAATGTCGTCGAGGTATGGATGTAGGTGCAGACCCATCTCCCGTAGTTTGACAACCGGGACGACCAACAGTTTCGTGAATACCCTTGGAGCAGTGGCAAGGCCGAAAGGCATGGCACGAAACTGGAAGTGCTTGCCGTTGACACAGAATCTTAGAAAACGTCGATGAGGAGGGGCCACTGGCACGTGGAGATAGGCTTCCGTCAGGTCCACTGATGTCAAGTACTCTCCCTGGCGCAGGGCCTCCGCGATGGAGCGCAGGGTCTCCATCCTGAAGTGTCTCAGTTTTATGAAGCGGTTGACAAACTTCAGATCCAGGATGGATCTCCAGTCCCCGTTCCTTTTGGGCACGGTGAAGAAGATGGAGTACACTCCTGTGCCCTTCTCGTGCTGAGGAACCGGTTCCACGGCTCTGATATCCAACAGATGACGCACGGCCTTGATGGTAATAGCACTTCTGGTTGGGTCTTTCTTGAGTGGGGATGATAGAAAACGCTCCGGTGGGAGAGAGAAGAATTCTATTGAGTAGCCAAACGATACTACTTCCATGGCCCAGGCGTCCGCCTGGGAATCCGCCCAGCTCTGACGAAACAGAAGTAGTCTCCCTCCTACCGGGGCTTCCCTCGAGTCAGGGCTTCTGACCCTTGTCCTCTGCGTCAGGCCTGAAGCCACGGGCTCCCATGGACTTGTGAGGTCTGGACGAGAAGTTACCTCTTCGTGACTGTGATCTCGGGAAAGACCAGTTTCTCTTGTTCTCCTGTCGCTGTCTGGGCAAGGTGTGGTTTGTCCTGAAGGGCTGGAAGCGAAATGTGCGTCTTTCGTTCCCTCTAAGCGATCGAGGTAGAGCTTTCTTCTTGTCTTTCGTCTCTACTAGTATCTTGTCCAGTTGTTCACCAAACAGCTTTCTACCTTGGAACGGGTAAGATGACAATATGACTTTAGATTGAATATCTGCTTGCCAGGCTCTAAGCCACAACATGCGTCTGGTGACCGTAGTAGATGACATGGCCCTGGCACAGAAGGACATCGCGTCTAGTGTGGCGTCGGCCGTGAAGGTACTTGCTTTTAGCATCCTATTTGCCCCTTCCAAGAGACATTTGTTGTTGTCGGGCAATAACTCTATAAGACGTCTGGCCCAGACCACCGAGGCACGGGAGACTGTCGATGCGATGGCTGAAGCTTTAATTGCTATAGCGAGGGCTTCATGCGTTCTCTTCAGGGCTATGTCTCCCTTTTTGTCCAGACTGTCCTTAATAGCCCCTTGGCCGTCCTCAGACAGAAGCCCATGGGACTGCAGGGCTATCACTGGCGCATCCACGGCGGGAACCTGCAAGAGCTCAGTGGCAAATTTGGGAAGAGAATATAACTTTTTAACATTATTAGAGAAATGCTTGCAAGAGGCTGGAGTGGCCCACTCAGCCATCAATTGTTTTTCATAGTATTCAGGAAAGGGAAAAACCTTAGATTTCTCTTCTGATCTAGGGAAAAACTCTTTATTCCCCTTAGGTCTGGACTTAGGGTCCCCAGTAGATGACTCTTCCTCCCCCTTCGATGTTTCCTGAAGCTCAAGAGCAGAAAGGGTTTTAGCTAAGAGATATTGATAATCATCAGCCTGGAACAGTCTGTTAGAGTGTTCATGGCTAGAGGATTCTTCCTCCTGATCTTCCTCAGAGAGGAAGTCCCCACCATCTGAATCTTCACTGGGGGAGGGAGCCTCTGCAGGCCAGTCTCTACCAACCCCCCTGGGGTAAGCATTGGATTTTCTTGCTGCCTTGGTGGGCCAAGGCATGGCAGAACTCTCCTGGGCATCCCGATGTCCCTTAGGGCAGGAAGGTTGAGAGGGTTGAAGCTGCTTAGACTTATGAAGAGCCAGGATCTCCTCCCTCATGGTCTGTCGCAGAAAAGCCCATCACTTCTGGGGGCATAGTAAGGTAAGCGGCACTTACTTGATTCTCCTGAACGTTTGGATCCTGATTAAGTCCCATTTCTCCCGCCGGGAGGTTGGGAAGCGCGTCATTTGGCCTTGGCGGGAAAACGCTAGCCGTGCTGTTGTTTGCCGCCAAAACGAAGCTCCCTCCGTTGCTGCAGCTAAAGGCCTCTTGATTCAGACTTCTCGAGCTCTGGGGCTCCCTCTGCTGGAGACGAGGCCTTTTCTTAGAGGGCTGATCTTCTCCCAAAGGAATCTTCTCGCCGGGGAGCCGCTCAGCCTCGCAAGGAGAGCCGGCGCCGGCTGAGCACATCCCCGCCATCGGTAAGACAGCTCCTGGGGGATGGCTCGCCCTCTCCAAAAAACTCTCTTCGGAATCCGATGAGGCCGCCAAGGCCATTCTCAGTCTTCAATCTTCTCCTTGACACGTTCCAAACAGGAAGGTATAGGAGAAGAAAGCAGTGGAAGATAGGAAATTAAGGTGAAAGAAAGAAAGAGGAAGAAATAGGAAGAAATAGGAAGGGAAGATTATAGCAGATAGATTTAATTAGGAAGGCAGTGAAGAGCTAGCCTAAGGTGAACTGCTCTCCCCTGAGGCAGGAAAGGAACTGAAGGCAAAGGGGGTGTTCCCACATACATCCACAGGAAGAGGAAGAAAGATCAACTTTCCTGCCTCCCCGATTGGACGGTGGGAAACACCCAGGATGTCCTCCGACTCAGAGGGAGAAAGGTAGGGTATAAATGAAGTTAATAAATATGAAATTCGCAGGAAAAAAGTTGGCAAGTGGGAAGGAAGGAAGTAGGAAAGGGTGAGGATATGGGGGTTGCCAGGAGTAGAGACAAAAATAAAGTGGGTACAGAACTGCCTGGTCCAGAAGCTGACAGCGCACCATCGGTGGCATGGGTCCGTGTGGCCAGATCTGCCACCTCAAGGTAGAGATCTGTCTTAGGTGCTAAATGAGGATGGGAGCTTGGGAGGTTTTTTCTGCTGCAATAATTTGGTCCAGTAATGATTCTGGGTGCAATATTTTATTTATGTCATGTATAATCCACCTTTCTGAGACTCAAGGCAGATTACATAGATTACATAGTGCAAGATTTAGCACAATCCGTATCAAGGACATTTCGTACAGTGTCAAGGATGTTTCCATAAACAATGACAGAGGGTAAACAAAGACAAGTTTACAAAGACATGGCATTAGCAAGGATCCAGTACAGAGTTGAAGAAGGTCTGTGCATCTCTCCTTGTTGGACCAATCTATTAGACAACATTGTTTCCTAATGTGAAGCATTCAATTCATCAACGTATTAATTCCAGATATTGAAGTGCAGGACGCTGCTTTTCAAGTTCACTAATAATTTATGCATCTTTTCTGGCTGGCCTCATATATGAGTTGAGGTGAATTCCGAAAACTGCCAACTGCCCCAGTTTGAGTCCCCATCCAGTTGCAGCCTGACCTCTGTAAGATCTGGGCTATCCTCCCTCAAGACACCTGTAAGTGAGCCCTGGGCAAAAGAGCATGCAAATTATGGTGATAAATATTCCGTTTTCGTATGGTCATTTGCATGAAATTCTTTCCTTGCCATCATTGTTCTTCTCTGTCTGCAAAATGACTATGATGTTATTGATGTGACAGCATAAGTCAGGATGCAATTGTGAGTTGACCCATGACAGAAGCACTCGAGGCAGCCTCTGGAATGTGACCCAAAGATGCCATGAGTTGTTACACCTGAAGCTTCCAAATAGTCACATTATTAATCCATCTCATCACACTCACTTTCTTGTTGAGACTCAAGGTAGACTGCAAAATCATAAAACTGTGCCACAGAGATCACTATCATACATCCAATAAACCATTTGCAATGTGAGTAGGAAAAAGAACTGCCTAGTTTTTTCACAAGCACTACCCTTCCCCTGCCCACCCTAATTCGGAACAATTTACTTACATCCCTGTTCCCTTTATAAGAATGCTTAGAGGTATGGAAAAAACTGGATGATAGTTGCTAGTTGCTGTCCTCTCCAGATGGGACAGAGAATTCTTTTACAAGGAAACAAGTACGGGATGAAGGAATATGGCTTTCCGTAAACGATGCAAAACCGAACTATTCAAAAAGGCTTTTTACTCAAATGGGAGGGCTGCATTGTAGGGATGGGGTCTCAGGTGCTTCACTAACAAGTTTGGGATCATAGACTTCATCACCATTTTTGCCTCATATATTATCTGCTGCTTTAAATATGTACTCCTATGTACAACCATTGCTCCATGCTGTCTAATGTTAGTCCTAGAATTGATTGTGTTTTGCTCCAGTATTTTCTGCTATGTCTTGGATCCTTGCTAATGCTATGTCTTTAAACTTGTGTATGTTTACCTTATGGTATTGTATTGCAATGTACTTACTTGATACTGACTGTATTAACCTCATACTGTGTAATCCGCCTTGAGTCTCAGTGAGAAAGGCGGACTATAAATGACATAAATAAATAAAAGGTTGTGGACCAAAGTGAGCAGAAGAGCTCAGGCATCTCTTTGCTGCCTCCCAATCAGCCACAGCCAGCCAGTAGTTAAAGATCCAAGAAAGATGAGGCTCGGCTTTCTTACAACCAGTTTCAGGTGAACTGCAAAGAATCTACGCAAGTGAGGAACGAGGGGGGGGGGCACTACCCAGTATTTCCTGCAACCTCAACCCTAAGTATGTTGAATGAGCATGCAGCAGACGGTAGCCCAGTCAGATCTGAGCAGGAAGGCCCCAAACAACCACTCAGCACCCACTGTTTGGTTTTTGTCTTGAATGTTGCCCAGTGTAAGACTAAAGGAGTTTATAACCTCACCCAAAGATTGATCGTGATCTAGAAACTATTCTCCCTAGAAGCAACGGTCACACACAATGTTGTCCTTTGCTGCCATCTTGTGTCATGTTGATGTCTTGCTAAAATGTTTGCTGTCATATATATTAGCATGTGAAGGCTGACATTGACTGTGTGTCTGCGCCATTAAGTTGCAGGCCAACTTACAGTTAACCCTCAAGGAGTTTTCAGGGCAGAGATGGTTTGTAATTGCCTGCCTCTGTGCAGCAACCCTGGATTTTCTTGGCAATCCAATCTCCTTGGTATTAAATGTGCTGCACTGTAAGATTTAGTATGTAAACGACGGTTAATGGTTCATGTGGTCTGACAGTACTGAAGAGCAATGTGCAACAGCCGTGCCGTGTTTTGTACATAGTAGCCAACATAAAAGTTCCAGCTAAATTCTAAACCTGAATGTGATGTTTCAACATTTCAGGTTTATTTTTAAATAACAAAAGTGGTGATTCTGTCACATTTCAAAGGCTAACAAAATCTAGATGCAGCTTGGTTACACTCTTTATTTTTCAGTTCGATTTATCCTTTAACCTTCTGCTGACACCCTCTGTGTAGATTGCTGCCACCAGTAATTATATTCCAAAATAGTTAATTTAAATTTCCCCTTTAATAACATGCCCAAGCGTCAGGCTCCTTCGTGGGATTATGTGGCCCTGAGTATAGGAATGGGATATATAGGAACGACAGATATTCTGGGATGCCACACACAAAAAAGCTGAGCACTGTGAAAAACTAACTAGACCACAAGAATTGGGAAGAAAAGAATGGAATTAAAGAAAATTGAGTAAGAACAATTTCAAATTTTCATAATACATTTAAACATACGTATAGACTGCCAGACAAAAACTCAGAGGCTTTATAAAAAGTCACCAATATGACAATCATGAGTTCACATACTGGTATCAATCCGCATAAAAGTGCAAAGTGCTTATATAACTAGTACAAATGCAATAAATGTAAAGTGACAGTGCCTCGAGTACAAGAATTTCAAAGTAATTTACAGGATTTTTTGGAAAATTTTTAAAGATGCAAAAATGCCAATAACACATCAATCCAATGAAGATGTTGAAAGAGTAACTGCGACGGGGGTACTAGTGTTTCCGTCCTGTTTCTGTAATCCTTCTTCTTGGCAGTTACTGCAATAAGAAACCACAATACAAAAATGAAGAATTAGGATGTCTTTATCAGGCATCGTTGGGAGCAGCCAGATTAAAATTCCACTTGTCACTCTTTTCATACAAATCTCAGTCAAGAGGTTTATTTAAATAGTGTGTCTGTGAAATTTCTAGTTTGTTTCTTCCCAGGGACCTCAGAGCTAGGAAAAAAATAGTTTCAAATAAACTAGTTTCAAATAAACTATTTGGATACACAGTATCCACTTGTGTGTGTGTGTTGTTGTTGTTTTAAGTTTGTCGTCCACCTAATCAAAATAATCTTGAGGGGCTAATTTCAAACCTATTTCCTGAGGCAGTTTCCCAGCTTTCTAACAAAATTGAATATGAAGATAATAAAATAAACGTACTAAATGTAATTATTAATATAAATATGAAAAGTTTTCACTTTCCCATTGGTCAGCTGGATCGTTCCTATGTTGCACTATCTTATGGAATGGTGCAGAATAAAATAGCAGAAGAAAAATGTACTAGCGCCTTTAATTTTTGATTATTTTTATGTGACAGTTTTTAAAACGTTCAGATTTATTGCATGTTCCATTTCCCCCTCAAGTGCAGAGAGATGCGTGTGGGAGGTGATTTCCCCTCCCCTCCCCTTTTATCTCAGTGGTTTCCCCTCTTTCCCCTCCCCTTTTCTCTCAGTCAGGCAGAGGGAACCACTGAGTGTTTTGCTAGATATGTTGCAAATTGCCCAACATCACCACGATGGGAAGTCCTTCTGTGTCTCACACAGAGAAATCCCACAACCTGCTCTTCTCTGCAGTGCCAGCGCTTCAGTTATTCATGCACTTGTATTGTCGAAGGCTTTCACGGCCGGAGAACGATGGTTGTTGTGGGTTTTCCGGGCTGTATTGCCGTGGTCTTGGCATTGTAGTTCCTGACGTTTCGCCAGCAGCTGTGGCTGGCATCTTCAGAGGTGTAGCACCAAAAGACAGAGATCTCTTGGTGCTACACCTCTGAAGATGCCAGCCACAGCTGCTGGCGAAATGTCAGGAACTACAATGCCAAGACCACGGCAATACAGCCCGGAAAACCCACAACAACCATTCATGCACTTGCTTGTGTATAGACAATTCTAGGGTGTCAGTGAGAAGAAAATATATTTTTCTAGTTTTTCAAGCTCCCAAGAACCTGTTGTCTGGGGTATTTAAATGGCACCGTAAGCCTCAATGAGCTTCTATGGGTGTTTTGTCTGAGCACCCAGGAGAAGAACGGGTTTGCCACACAGGTGACCATTTCATTTACCTGTCATCTGAGTGAACATATGGCCATTAGGTAAGTTGGCCGTCAGTACTGGCTTGGCAAATATTGAGAAAAATCTTGTTCCTTTTCCTTGGATATTTATACCATTCCTTTCTCCATGGGGATTCACAGTGGCTTGCAATATCTTTGTAAATAAATCACTTCCCGCTCCTCTATTTTATCCTCACAATGGCAGTCTGACGAGCTAAGTTAGGCTGAGAATGTGGAATTCGAAGCTAGTCCAACGCTTTAACTACTACATCACACTGGGTCTCTTACCACTGCCAGATCAGGAGCAGTTGTGTGGTATGATTTTCTTCCACATTGGGTGGGTAATGCAGATGGCCAGTTTACCTAATGGTTATATATTCTGATAACTTATTGCTAAGTCCATACAGTGGGCCGCTTACTTGCATTTCATTCTATGTTCTTCATTGCCTTCGGGGACCCTTAAAGAAAGCATGTTGCCCCTTAAGTTGGGATGAGTTGCAATGGAAGGTAGATTTTCATGTGCACACTAGTCAATAGACTAAGGAAGCTGAGGATGGTCTGCATATTGCCACTAGAGGGAGCAATGCCTGTATTTAGATTGTAACGCTGAGCCAGTTTTAAGACTGAATCTGCCCCTAATACTTAGTGATTTGGTAGCTTTACAAATTGCTACTTGGTTCAAGAGGGTTACATTTTGTCTTCGCAATGATTTCTGCAAAGCAGAATTGGTCCCTTGATTTCCTCAGCTTGTGTTACTGAGTTTTTCTCCATGAAATAATCCTTAAACATTAAACATACTGATGCAGTGAACCTGTTTGCCCTCCGTAGCTGAACTGAAGTGGAGCACGGAGGTGCCATTTTCTGTGAAGAGCCACGGGCAATATAAACCGCCTCTGCATTTTTCTCTTTTTAATTTGAACTGTGGTGACATGATAATTAAAGACTAAGTTGAAGGTTCATTAAAGAAATGCGCATAGATTCAGATGTGGCACTCTTGGGGGCTAAAGTTGAAAGCCTAAACTACACAGTATCCTCCTTATTTGTGCCTGGGTGGTGGTGGTCGTGGATATTAATGAGTTCTTAACGTGTTGTCTCCTGTAGCTGGATTGACTGCAAAAGGCAAAATCAAGAGGTTAAAAAACAAGCAAACTTTCACTTTTGGGAGTGGTTGGTCCCAACGTATCCTGTATCTCTTGGCAATGCTTTGGTCTGCTTACTGACGAATGTAAGCCCAGGCCAGGGAGCACAATTCACTGGGAACTGAAAATGGGACGGGGGAGCAAGAAAGTAGTTGTGCAATGAGTAGGTGTGGAAGATGGCATACCTCTGTTTACAGCATGAGCAAATCACATTCACGAAGCTTTGAATGCTCTACCATCCACTTCGGGGTGGCACAGGGAAGAGCGTTCCTTGAAGTAGTAGCTTTGACCTTTGTTTTTGAGAAGTGCTTAACTGGCTTCTACTTTGACTTGGCATCAAGGGTGGGTCCAGGTTTTGAGGATCCTGGAAAGAGAGTTCCCAGGGCCCCCACCCATCCTCTGTCAACACCAGCCCCCCCCCCTGCTTGTGCCTTCTTTCCCTTCTACCCACCCTCTGCCTCTGGCCTGCTTCTGCGTCCTTCCCTTGTTGGCTCAAGAGCCTTCCCCATGCTCATAGCTGCCTGCAGCCCTTTTGTCAATGGCACTGGGCAGTGCATGCAGCAGGGAGCACTAGCAAGTAGGCATGCAAGGGACATCAGCAGAACTGAGCCCTGCCCAACCCCCTGGGCCTTGGCAGCTGAGGCCAGCCCTGCTCTGGATGCTCCCTTCATCTGCAGTCTGGGGCTTATGTGCAAATCATCAAAGGGTGACCATGATCCTCAATGTGGTGGTTTGGTTGGAACCCCATTTGTGGCCAAGGTTATTCTCCGGAGTGGATCGAATGGTCTTTCGCCCATTTCTGTTTCCACTCATGTGCTACAAAAGATGACTCTTGCTGTTCTGCCATGAGTCTAACACGACTATGCCTCAGATAATGGAGCCAGCCTGGGAGTTGCATTGCTGCATGGAGAATACATGCTAAGCAGGCAATTTCATTAGCTGGCTGTGGGCACATCGGATAATTTTATTAGCTGCATGTGTGAGGTTATTTATTTCATTCATGTGGTAATTGCAACCTTTCCCTTCGACAGGTTTCCTCTGTGAGCTGGGTTCCAGTTATTCTGATTTTAATTTTGTTGCTGCTGTTGCTAAATTGAAACAACAGCAGGGATGTGTGCTTACCTACTACATCGTGTTGTGGTATGTTTTATTCCCTGCTGTCCTCTGAACAAAATCAGGACCACTCAGCTCCTAGTTACAAAGTGATCATCCAAATCAAAAGCAGTGGGAGACGACAGCGGGCTGTTTTGGTTCGGCCTGTTTTCTTGTCTATTTTCTTTTAGCCTGCCTTTCTTCCTAGGCGCTCAGATTGGTGGTTGTGATTCTTCCATCTCCAATTTTATGTCCACAGAGAAAGTGTCTGGCTGAAGGCCACCCAGTGAACTTCCTGACCAAGTGGGGCTTTGAATCCAGGACTCCCCAGGCCAATCTTCTACCCTGGCTCTCCATTTTCCAGACATTAGGTGTTCACTACGCCTCCCTCCAAAAAGCATTCAATGAACACAGAACTCCCTGCTCCATAGACAGACTGTGCCACAACCCTGTTAAACTAAAGCATTGGGAGCTATGAGTCGACCTGGCAGATTTCGGTCTACAGAAAATTTGTTTCCCCAGGCTGCTCCACCAGGCAGCTGCTGTGTGTACGTTGAGCAAACTGAGCTTTGATTTAGGCTCCAGGCTTGGCCTCTGCGGGTGGAGCGGCCTCTCACCAAAGTATACAATGACCTTGCCAACCCACAGCAACTCAGCCATGCTATCATGAACACAACCATCGTAGACCATTATAGAGCCCTCTGGAACCCTTTGATTCTTGCCCCACGTCTCAGCCTGGGCCAACATTTGCTCCTGCTTTTTGGTGTGTAGGGGGGGAACAGCTTATTTCTTCATCCTTGCTCCATTCCAGCCAAGGCAAATGATCAACAGCCAGCTGGAAGACCTTGCATGTTCCAAAACTCCTCCTAATGATGCTCCGAGTAGACCAAACTGCTGTCCTTGGTCCTAGTGAAACTCCAGAATTGTCCCAGCCTGCTGTGGGGCTGGCTAGGAAATGAGCATTAGCTTCTGCTCCTGATGGGAGTTGGGATCTAATGTAAGCAGCCACAAAACGATGGCAATGAGTCTAATGATCAGGCAGCCTCAGACTGCCATCAATGGGAGCATCAGAGCAAAAGGAGGAAACGGGCAGCAGGCCCTCCCCCAGAACGAGATCCATCCGAGAACCCCTTCTCCTCTTGCGCTGTCTCTGGCATTCGTTTTTCTCTCCTGCAAAACACCTAGGGAATCAATTGTTGCCAGAAAGTGGGATAATGAGAACTGAGGACACATCTAGCAAGAAAATAACAACAGCAACAACAATAACAACTTAACACCCACTCAGAGCAGTTTGCAAAGGGTGTTATTATTATCCCCACAACAATCTCCTTGTGAGGTGGGTGAGGCTGAGAGTGCTCTGGAAGAGCTGTGACTGGCGTCACGCGGAGGAGTGGGGAACCAAACCTGATTCTCCAGATCAGAGTCCCGCCCTCTTAACCACTACACCAAATATTGTAAGAATCCCCTGAAGGTCTTCCAATTCCATCGGCTTTTTCTGGCAGGGGTCACTCACCAACCCTATAATCCGACTAATTTAACTCATTCTTCATTCTAAAAACTAGAGTTTGCTAAACACAAACCACAAAACTCGTTTTTCAAGTAAATCAAGTAAATAAGGAGTGGCTCAGTTTCACAGCACCCTGGCAGTTTTGATGCCGGTGTGAAACTGCCGTGGGCCTGTGATCCTCCATCACCAAAGAGGTAGGTGGGTGATCCCAGGACAGGCCTGAGTAATTTCCGTATGGCTGCTAGTGCCCCAAACTGCAGCTTTCTGCTGGCATACAAACGAAGCTGCTGTATGCAGCAAGATTGCTCTCAGATGCGTTTAGGCAAAGATAAATTAGTCCAAATGCCAAAGGAGCTACCCCACCCACCCACGAGGTAATTGGAGTAGGCCAGGCTTAACCAGAAATCCCTCAGCTTGGCTGCACTGTGGACTGGGTTCCCTGCTGGAGAGAAAGGAAGGGCTGGGGGAGGGGGATGGCTAGGAAAATTTGCAACTCTTCCTTCTGCAGCTGTCTCGAGGCTCCTCTGAACCAGTAAATGACAGTGTAGGCCATGCACACTGCAGAGAGAATTTGGGTTACCCAAAATTACCCCTCCTTCTCACTTTCTGAGGCCTTCCTTGGGAGAGGGAACTTACACTAAGTTATTATTGGCTGATTCTGCACACGTTGGATAATGCACTTCCAATCCTCTTTATAGATTATTTGGAACAGATTTTTTTGTGTGCGGAACAAAAAATCCACCTCAAACGATTGATAAAGTGCATTGAAAGTGCATTATCCAACGTGTGCGGAATCAGCCATTGTGAGTGTTCATGCGAGCCATTGCCAGTGTTTGCACCAGGTTAGGGTTCTGCTAGATGTACTTGGTTCTGCTCTTTTACCCCATTGGCCCCGTCATTTGACCTTGGGAGGCTGTGCTCGGAAAGGCTCTCTCGGCACTTCCTAGATTTTCACACAGCTAAAATGCTGATTAACAGCTTGGCCTGATTGGTTCCTGAGTCGCCAGGTGATACACTGAGTCCTAGAAAAGATGGCTTCTTGGCTCACCCAGTTCCCCTCTCTATCCCTTTCTTCTCAGCATGTCCCCAAGTCAGACCAACCAGGGATGGGAAAGGGGCATGCCTTCTACCGGATGGGTGAGATGAGCAACCAGAGATGCTTAGACAGCAAACTCTGGTTTTATGTAGCCACAATAAGGTTTCTTTGTTTTATGCCTTTTGCCTGTATGAGAGTGCTTTGTGCTTCTGTAAACACTCCTTAAGCCAAGAAATACAATTTCAATTAATCTGAGTCTGGAATTCGTGACTTGGGCATGGGTACACCTCGGAATGAACCCAGAGACTGGAAAGCCATGGCCTTTGGGAAAGGAGGAGCTTTCAGTCTCCCAGGCACAAAAGGAGTGCGTCCCACCTGCCTGGTTGCTGGAGAGGCTATGATCCGCACCCAGAAATTAGGACAACTGGAGCAGCTTCTCCCCTCACTAGGCTTCCTGAAATGTTGGCAGATTTTTCACAAAAAACACCTCCCATGAGGCCCCCGGACAGTTTCCCCCATAGAGACTGATGGGTCCAAATATATTTGAATTCCTTCCTGAATAAAATTCAGATCCAAACTAAGTTAGTATTTTGGCATCCTAATATCTGGAATATGGGTTATATAATGGCATACTGGATATCTGGATCTGAATTATACCTGGGTTCTTTTAGTGCACATCCCTATTTGCTATCCTTGCCATTACACACACACACAGCTTTTTTTCAGGGGGGTACGCAGGGGAATGGAGTTCTGGAACCTCTTGAAAATGGTCACATGGCTGGTGGCCCCGCCCCCTGATCTCCAGACAGAGGGGAGTTGAGATTGTCCTCCGAGGGCAATCTAAACTCCCCTCTGTCTGGAGATCAGGGGGCGGGGCCACCAGCCATGTGACCATTTTCTCCTAGGGCAATCCACTGAGTTCCACCACCTCTTTTCCCAGAAAAAAAGCCCTGCACACACACATATCCTGGGTTATACTCAGTAGGTGAGCAGATATCTGGTTGCTCCACAGGATTCATACACAAATCCCATGTGGCCACCGTGATCTGCCTTTATTAGTTTTTTCCCCCCTGCTTCATGTAATAACCTATTTTGGCAGCCTAATAGGCCTTTCTTTTATGCAGCGATTTTAGTTAAGAATAATCTGTCAAAGGCTAATGCTGAGGATGGTTCCAACAATTGAGCTCAGTCGCTGCTCTGACTGAGTCTTCCTCTATCTGAGTCAGTTGTGTTGCACAATTTAAACTACGACAACAAAAAAAAACCCTCAGCATCATGCCTCAATGCTAAAATATAGAGTTGGGATACAATTTTTTTTAAAAAACAAGTTGTAGAACTGCAGGTAAAAATCATGTCAAGTCACACAGGCCGCAATTGAAACCTTCCAGTAAGGTTGATTAAGTTCAGCAGTAGCCCCCGTCACATCCGACAACACAGCAGGAGCGAAATTAAATGAATGGCCGCTCGTAGCTGCCGGAGCTCCAGTAAGAATGCCATGCTGAGCTCCGCGCCCTGGCCCCTGCATAATTGATCTGGCTTCATAAATATCGAACTACGCCACAGCTGTTCGGACTACTCAGTGCAAAACCCACAAATACTGCTTTAATTATTCAGTAGCTCAGCTTGGCAGAGCCACACCAACCGCTTCAAAGGCAGACCTTTGTGTACTATTGATAGTGGGAGAACTTCTGAGATGGGGTGCTGCCGTTGGCCTTATCGGCAAAAATCCCATAGGAAAGGTTTGGGGAGAAAGTGGAAAAGTTAGTTCAATGTCATTGCAGTTGTTAAGCTAAACCCGAAATAGCTGAAGGACCCTTATATTCCCCAGACAGATGCATTTGTGTATCTGGTTTGTTATCTGAGCAAGAGTCCAGTAGCACCTATAAAACGAACACAATTTGTGGTAGTGTATGAGCTTTTGTGAGTCACAGCTCACTTCTTCAGATACCAGTTTTTGTGAGCTGTGATTCACAAAAGCTCATACACTACCACAAATGTTGTTAGTCTTACAGGTGCTACTGGGCTCTTGTTCTTTTCTACTGCCACAAACAAACATGGCTACCCATCTTGATTTATCAGCTCTTATTGATCCGTCTTATTTTGTTGTTTTTAATTATATTTATTGTTTTTACTTTGTGAGTTGCCGCAAGTGGGTCCTTGGAGAAGTCTTACAAAAGGAAAGAAAGCAATTGAGGAAGGTTTTGTCGCAGAGAACTATTTGCAACCCTGATCTAACCAGAATTCACACCCTCCAACAAGGTATCCCTGGGTAGATCTGTTGAACTGAACCTTCATGGCTGGCAAAGAGCCCTAGAACCAAAACCAACAACTTGGCTCAGAGTTCTGGAATTCTGAGAGCTCTAAAGGACGGCAATAATTGGGTGTTTCATGGCTCCTTGTACTCCAGCTACCACTGGACCTCATGCTTGCCCCTTGACACACCACACAAAGAGAGCCCAAGTGCTTCAGGCCATCATACTTTGGGGTCATCCTCCTTTATGGTCCAGTTTCCTTCGCCTACATTCCTCAGTGAGCCTCCTCCTAAGGTTGCCATCCTCCAGGTGGGCCCTGGAGTTCTTCCAGAATTACAACTCCTCTCCGGACTACAGAGACCAGTTCCCCTGGGGGAAAGGGCAGCTTCAAAGGGCCGGCTCTGTGGCAACACATCACGGCTGAACTCCCTCCTCTTCCCAAACTCCTTCACCCCAAATCTCTAGAAATTTCCCAAGCCAGACTTGGCAAGCCCACCTCCTCCCCTCTGACTCTTTGCTGTCCTGCTCAGCCATGCTTCGAACAGGCCAGTCCATCCAGGGGTTCTTTCTTCTCCAATGAGACTGATTCCTGATACTGCCTTGTGCCCTGGCAATGCATGCCCACTTTGAACTTGAGCTAAAAGTTCATGAGAGCTGGCCCAACATCTGGTTCTGTTGGGATATCCGACCAGATTCCCAAGGAGATGTCCCTACAGACAGGACTACCCTAGGAAAAAAATACATCAATACATCCTACAGAGACACTCATCCAAAGGCCAGGATTGACTCGGTCTCAGAACTCCGTGGTGAGGCACTCAGGAGCCTACAAGAGTTTCTGCTATGTAAACATGCAGAAGATTCATGCTTAAAACATGTGGGATTTTGCATGTGGTTAATATTGGCACATACTGCTTATTTATTCTTTTATCTTCAGGTGGAGAAGGTGGCAGACTGGACTTTCAACACCATGATTCATGCCTTTGCATTGCCCAGTTGTGTTAGAAATCTTGCAAATTGATTTAAAAACTAGGGATTTTTCCTTTAAAAATATTTATTCTTGCTACTGTTATCCCAAGTGGGGGGAAAAAAGAACAATAAGGAGAATTTTAAAAGGCTGGAGAAAGCCTGCTACAAGTTTCTTGTATGAACTGCATGTCAGTTCAAATAAGCAGAGTTTGGTGTGCGTGTGACAGGCAGCAGTCAGAACAAATGGATGGGACTGCTGAGGAAAACAGCGAGTGTAACGGCACCCAGCACAACCGAACAAGGACCAGTGCCTTGCTTATGTTAGACATACAACCTGGTACATGGCACGTGAAGGTTTCAGAAGGAAAAGCACACGACCAATGAGCCAGTCTTGCACACGCAGCACTCTTTCAAACTGTGCTGTCTCCTGTATGCTGGCTTCTTCTGTAAAACACATCGTTCTATGAATTTCAGGATTTTGCTTGTATTTTACATGGATTCTACTTGTTTTTTTAAATGTTTCACTATTTATTTAAAAATAAAAATACATAAAAAGGGGTATTTCAGGCCTTGCTAATTCATAAGGGTCAATTGATCTGAGCAGGGTGTTCAAGGACTTAAAATATTTTGGTCACCTTTTTTGTCCTTTCAAAAACTGCCTCCATCAATAAATAACAACAACAATCTTGCAATTAATATTACTGTTCATACCTAGAAATAATAATCAATTACTGTTTTCCTGTAGTTCAGTCTAAGATCCTGACCTGGATAGCCCAGGGAAGCCCCATCTCATCAGATTTTGGAGGCTAAACAGGGTCAGCCCTGATTAGTAATTGGATGGGAGACCTGTGACAAAAACCAGGGTTGCAGCGGCAGGCAATGGCAAGCCACCTCTGTTAGTCTCTTGCCATGAAAACCCCAGTAGGGGTCACCATAAGTCAGGTGTGACTTGAGGGCTCGCTCCATCACCTTCTCTGTATAGCTTCATGACATCATTGCACACCTGTGAGGTTCAAAGATGTATCACCCATTGGGTGTTGAGCTCCTGGGGGGATTTGCCAAGTAGGTAGGTGATTCCCTTCAAGTGCTTTTTAAGATCAGTGCCATGAAAACTCCACCAGGGGTTGCTATGAATCAACTACAACTTGACAGCACTCTCTACCACCACCAGTTCAGTCTAAAGGGAATAGCCAGTTATATGCTGGGAGCATTCTGAAATTAAGCCCCTTGGTGCAGAAACCATGCTATTGAGTTTGCCTTTTGGAGCTCAAAGACCAGGGGAAGAAACTGTAGTATCAAGGATGACAAAGCTGTACAGATTTCTGACAAAGACAAAGCTGTACAGATTTCCTTTACAATCCCACATCCAAATGATGATGATGATGATGATGATGTGTGTTATACAAATGCTATGTAGAATCACTAAAATCCTTACACCAGCCCTATACGGTAGGCCGTATTATCCCCCCCTGTTGCAGATTAGGGGCTGGAAGTAAGTGGCTTGCCAACAGCCACATACTGAGTTTAGAGGGGAAATATGAACCAGGGGCCTTCTGGATCATAGCTCATTCTTTTAGTCAATACTCAGGGTCTGGCTGGGGGCAGATGCATGAATAAACAAACACCTCTCGCGTGTTTTGCCTTTGGCTACTGCGCTAGCACTCCCTGTCTTTCATCTGTTCATTAAAACATTATTTCATTAAGTCTCTTACCTTGCAACAGTAAATGAATCAGAACCGACTCTTCAGACCATGATTTATGGCTCTTAATTCAACATTACAAATTTGCAGCTGCAGGGACTGTGTATATACTCAGCCTCAGTCAGATCAGGGTTGATTCTCTGGTGTGGGCAAAGATGCGCACCTGCCGCCTGCACTCCACTCCCTGCCCAACACCTCAGTTCTTTGCAAGTGATCTCACTGGGAAGAGGTGCATGGAACCGCTGGATGTAGAATCAGACCCACACGTTAGGCACACAAATACAGAAGGCTGCCCTTCTGCTCATCTAGCCCTTAAAGGGATTTGTGCACCTGTCCGGTGCAACATAGTCAGAACAGCTCTCTCGAGTTTACATTGAATTTACAGGTAATATATTCAGGCTTACCGAGCAAGCCAGGCAGACATTAAAGAGGGCACTACATGGACATCTGCAAAGGTCACATCACGACTTCACAAAAAAATAACCACAGTAACCTGGGTGGTAAAATAATGCTTTATTTTATGGATGAACAAACACTGCCATGCCACACCCTGGCTTTCCCTCAACAAAATGTTACAGGCAGAGCAGGCTGTGGGCTCCTCTGAGCAAGTTCGGGTCAGGCTTGCAAGCCCGTAAGAGTATCAAAACGTGGACACGTAGCATTCCTGTGGTCTAGCTGGCATTTGGCTGAAGAAAACTGCATTATTCTGCACTTCCTGTCCCAACAGATTCTGATGCACACTAAATAATATGCAAACAACGTAATCAGGGCTTGATTGTTTTTTTCCCCCCTTTGAGTTTCAGTTACTGGCATATCTCCCATGATGATCTAATTACCACCAACAGTCAACAGACTGAACCTAAAGCGAATGGAGACACAAAATGAAGAACACTGTGAAAATTATCAGCACTGCATTGCTGCCTGGAATGGGTGTTTTACCAACAGCACACTGTAGAAATGTAGAAATCGGCATTGACATTCAAGTTGTCAAAACAATCAAAAGGAATCACACAAGTGGATATAGTTTAAGCGAGTACCTCTAAGGGGGTCTTAATAAGCAAACGAGTGTTACCGCATGCATGCTGAACACAAGACTTAATACCGGATTGGGGGACTTGACAAATCATAGACTTACATTCCTTTTATATACAACAAAAATGAATTATACAGTATTCATACCAGCTGTACATTTGGTCGGAATAATTTACAGGAAGCAACAATAGCAAAAAAAAAAAAAAAGGTGGAAGGAATTCAAAATGCTTTCAGACAAGTTTCAGAGATGTTTGACTTTCCCCAGGTCTATGACGGTAGGGAAAGATGGCTATTGGCGAGCTGGTTAGGTTTAAAATTCCAGGAAAAAAGGAAGGCGCATTTGGAATCCAGAAACCCAGGTTTTACCAACATCATAAGAAGTAATGCAACAAAGCAGGCTTGTTAGCACTCATTAAAATGCATGAATTATCATGAAGGTAAAATTTGCAGTTTTAGAATTATTATAGTTAGCAGAGTCTGCAAGTCAGGAAAGCATGAGGAGAGTGTGGAAGTGAGGAGACAGAAAAGGGGAGACAGGAAGTACTGCCTCCATTTACTCTATGCAACAGCGAAATCTTTGGAGATGCCACTCACATTCTCCCCACCCCAACCATCTTCAACAATGAGGACTAGAAGCATTTTCTCTTGGAATTCTGTAAACAGAGAGGGCTCTGAACCATGAGATCCAGAAACTGCCACGCAGTGTTCTTTGCTCTCAAGATTGCAAGAGCAGGTGTTTTTGTCTTTTAATTTAAATGCACAATACAAGATACTTGATAAGGATAATTCCAATTCATATAGCTAAATTGCAATCAAGGCAGTAAACAAATCTACAAGAAACGTTGCAGGGAGCTTTAGAAGAACTTCAAGATATCTAAAGCAGGAATGCTCAACCTCGAAGCTGGCTGAGTAGTCTCCCCCCCCCTTACCAAAATACATTGCAAAGCTAAAGAATCCATACAAGGCTGAAGTAAAAGGAAGCAACAGGTAAAAACTATATACAGAAATCTGTACAGTACATGAACTTGATTGTTAGTGATAGCTACAGTGGTGCTTTGTACAAACGAATCCCCTGCTCAAGGGAACAGTGTGGTACCAACAGCTGCAGAAACGATGGGCCAATAACGCATGAATCAGTACCGTTGAAAAATAATTGTGCTATAATCTTTATTCAATGGTTGGTAGTTTTATCTGAGACAACGAAGCGCTAACTAAAGGGTTCCTAATACAGACAGATGGTGGGTTTCCATTTCTACTGCGTGAATCCTTCCAACGCAGAGGGCTTTTTAAAAATAGTCATCTAGCCATTCTTGGGGTAGTCTCCTTCTAAGTCCAGTTTCCTGATCGAGCAGCTTACTCCAGAAGTCAGTTGGTGGCAATAAAGGTATGGAGATCCTTTTTGTTTGTTTGTTTTTAAACAGCAGTTTCTGCTGAGTTCCTCATGCGTAAATGTTCTTCCACTCAGGAAGGAGTCATGATCCAGTAGAAAGAAGCAAGCCGCTTTCGCCGCTCAGTTATCTTAAAGACATGCTCGCATAATGCTCCTTTCTTCAAGAAGGAAAAAAAAAGAACAAAAACAGAGATTCACAGTTGCATATTCTTATTACAAATGGCTTTGTGCTTCTGAGCACAAGCCCAAAGGGTTAATCCTCATCTTCATCATCTTTTGTTGCTGCTACTGGAATTTTGTCCTGGCCTTTGAAACAGTCCCCAAAGAAACTAACGACGGATTTGTATAAGTGCTGCTCAAGTACGGGACTGAAGTAATGGCCTTCGTCGGGGTATATCTGTAAAAGAACACATGGGATCATGAGCCAGCCTTAGGGAACTCACTCCTCCAACTGGAGGAGCATGTCAAGTTGGGAACCCACTTTTGGAAGAATCCAGATTTAATCTGTGCAAGCAAAGCTCAGTCTGTCTGGCCCACCCAGCTCAAGATCAGTGCATGATCAGTACCCCTCTGGTGACTTGCTCACCTGCAGTTGTTAAATATAGAAAGGCTACTAGATGGGTTGCCCTGATCCAGATAGCCCAGGTGAGCCTGATCTCATCTGATCTCGGAAGCTAAGCAGGGCCGGTCTTGGTTAGTAATTGGATGGGAGACCTCCAACGAAGACCAGGGTTGCAGAGGGAGGCAATGGCAAACCACTCCTGATAGTCTCTTGCCATGAAACCCCCACTAGGGGTCCTCATAAGTCAACTGTGACTTGAAGGCACCAGACACACACACACACACACACACACAATGGGTCATGAGCATCCATTCCAGTTCAGTCTTTCTTAGGGCTAATCTGGCAGCAGAAGCAGGGACGGGGTTCAGGGGAAAGTCTCACAATCGTTTATCCCCCAGCCCGCCACCACCCTGTTATAATTTCCTATCCTGTTCTAGCTAGCAGGCAACCAGGGCATGCACCTGTTACAAATGCTACCAAAGGTTTTGGAAAATCAAAAAGAGTCCAGTAGCACCTTTAAGACTAACCAATTTTATTGTAGCATAAGCTTTCAAGAATCACGTTCTCTTCGTCAGATGCATGGAGGCTTTCGAGAATCACGTTCTCTTCGTCAGATGCATGCATCTGCCCTCCATGCATCTGATGAAGAGAACGTGATTCTCGAAAGCCTATGCTACAATAAAATTGGTTAGTCTTAAAGGTGCTACTGGACTCATTTTGATTTTGCTACTACAGACTAACACGGCTGACTCCTCTGGATCTATGACCATGCAAAGGTTTTGGGGGATTGTTTGCTCAGGGAACTCCCTTTAGTGAGTACCTTTTTAAAAAAAGAATTAGCCTGCCCTTCCAAAAGAAAAAGAAAAAAAAAGTCTGGTGACGACCAAACACCTGATTGTTCTTGGAATATTGAGAGCTGCTGAGCATTTATTTATTATTTACTAGCCACCTCTCCTTAAATCAAGCCCAAGCAGCTCACAGCCAAAAGCCTATAAAATCGATAAAACAATGAAAATAATGAAAACAGTCTTTGATGTGACTGACAGGAGGTTTGCTCAGCCCCTGAAAGGGAGAACAGCCACTCAGGATCCGGTACTGGTGTGTGCATACTGTGGGTCGAGCTTTCCCTTATGGAACTAACACCAGGACCTGGGGAGGGAAATTTAGTTTGTGAAAACAGAACGGGAGGAAAGGCTTAAAGCTTCTCTAGCATTGCTTCTGCAATCAAATTAGCAGCCCCACGTGATTGCTTTCAAGTTTTTTTTAAACAAAGAAGATCTCTCAGATCCCCTGCATTACTGTCCTGTTTGAGCCCAAGCAAATTTTCAGCATTGTCTGTAGCACGGAGAGGCAGGGGAGGGGAAGAGCTGGCAGTTCCTTTCTCCACTGAGACTGCAAGAATACAATTGCAGTTTCTCTCCCCCAGCGACCCTGTGCGGGTCTGTCTTTGGAAGCTGTCTTTGGAAACTACAGTTCCCAGGTAAACTTGTGTCCCTGACACTTTTAAAAAAACATGTGTATGGCATGCCCAGAAACACAATTGTTGTGAGCATCAGTTAAAAGTGTGTGTGTGGGGGGGGGGGCCAGAAGGGAAAATTGGCCTGCTCAAGTTTTTGAGCGTTTATAATATCCTGGAGTAGTAGAAAAGAGCAAGAGTCCAGTAGCACCTATAAGACTAAGAAAATTTGTGGTAAGGTGTGAGCTTTTGTAAGTCACAGCTCACTTCTTCAGATACTGTGACTCACGAAAGCTCATACCCAGGGCTTTTTTTCAGGGGGAACGCGGGGGAACGGAGTTCTGGAACCTCTTGAAAATGGTCACATGGCTGGTGGCCCCGCCCCCTGATCTCCAGACAGAGGGGAGTTTAGATTGCCCGCTGCACCACTCGGCAGCGCGGAGGGCAATCTAAGCTCCCTTCTGTCTGGAGATCAGGGGGTGGGGCCACCAGCCATGTGACCATTTTCTCTGAGGGCGACCCACTGAGTTCCACCACCTCTTTTCCCAGAAAAAAAGCCCTGCTCATACCCTACCACAAATTTTCTTAGTCTTATAGGTGCCACTGGACTCTTGCTCTTTTCTACTGCTACAGACAGACAAACACGGCTACCCATTTTGATCTATAATATCCTGGAGGGGAAGATTCGGGTAAGGAGAGTTCTCTTCCTCACCCCTGATTCTTCCTCTGCTATAACTGTCTGCCGTAATTCTCGAGTATAAAGTTCAGAATCTTATTTATTTATTTACTTACTTAAATTTATAGTCCGCCCTCCCCAACCAAGTGGGCTCAGGGCGGATCACAACAATTTAAAACACACTACACAATTCATCAGCAGTAGCCATTAAAAATATAAATAATACATATCATTCATTTAAAACATATATATTTGCACCATATAAATACAGCTTATCCAACCGAGCTCTTCAGAAGGCGACCTATCGGTATAGCCTGCCTAGTGCCTTTCTCTGATTGGTCCATCAAGCTCCTGGCTCGTCTCTCCTAATATAATTGTTTTTCCACCTTCCTTTGCTGTTCCTGGTAACGATCAGTTTCCCATTATCACCCTCCATGTTTTCATATGATGATGCACTTCTCTAGTATCATAAGGAAATACGGTAATAGCGTACGGGCAACCACCAGCAGCCAAAGCAACGTGGGATACACGATCCTCCGATGACCTGCCCAGCCTTTCTACTGAATGACCCAAGTTTACGATCTCTGAATCTGCATCATCCCCCCTGGAGGGATGCAAGGAACAATTACAGAATACTTTTACCTGCAAGCTGTAATTAGCCTTTGCCTTAATTAGGTGAGTAATGAGGTCAGCGGTGTGCTGGAAGTGGATTTTCTCTGTAAAAACAGATGAGGATCAATAAGTGTTCAAAAGTACAGGAGAAGAAATTTAATTAAAAAATGGATTTTAAACGTGCAAAACGTGCCACACGATAATGCACCAGGACGGAGCTTACCATCGGCAGTTGCGTGGATGATCAAAAACTTCTGGTCTTTCGTTGACATCACTCTGTGTGACAATTTGGTAATCTGAGAAGAGTAAAGAACAGGTGAGTGCCAACATTTTACTCACTGAGGCCAGTTAACTCTTTCATTAACTGAAACTTAACCCATGGAAATAACAACACCGATATCCAGCTTGCAGTGATTGATTAAATGTATAATCTGCTCTCCCCGCGAACAGGCTCAGAGCGGATAACATCAATGCTAAAATGTACAATAAAAAATAGCGTTAAAACCATAAACATACAGTTCAGTAATAAAACAACTCCAGATGGCGGCCCATATTTCCAACCCCAACCAAACGTTCTATGGGATGGGAGATGAAGGAGCTGCAACGGCCCAGCCGGTGGGAAAAACAGATCAGGGTGGGGATTATGCTACCCCCACCCCCCAACAGGATACCAGTAGGTAGGCTCACCCATAGCTCAGCCTCAGCCATATGCCTGGCAGAACATCTCTGTCTTACAAGTCTGGCAAAAGGATAATAGATCTTGTTGGGTCCCGGTTTCAGCAGACAGAGAGTTCCACCAGGCTGGTGCCAGGACCAAAAACCCTCTGGCCAGGCAAGCCTCCCTGGGGCCAGGGACCAGCAGGGCGAGCCTCCCTGGGGCCAGGGACCCTCCGGGGCACATATGACCAGAGGCGGTCCTGCAGATATGAAATCAATGGGCTTAGACTGGAGTAATGCTGCGCAGGATCGCACTGCTGGTCTTAAGTGTTGAAATTTACAGGCTTCGTATATGGGACCACAGTTACAATCACAGAAGTCCCTGCAGAGGTTTCTTGCACATAATTCATATTGCAACATATCCAAAGTAACTAGAGGAAGCTGTCTGAACTGCTAAAAGAGCTCTGATGTAACAAAACCTTTTTTATTTATGTCACTTGTTTGACCTTTTTGCTGTTTGACCCTGTGCGAATCCAGTCCAAGTTCTAACATCATGCTAAATCTCTTTGTGGCTGCCTAGACCACATTAAGAAGAGCAGAATTAAAGTTTCCATCCAAGTAGGAGCCTTTGCAAATTGTTCAGAGCTGCAGCTATCAGGAGTGCCAGTCTTTCATAAGTGGTCTAGCAGAGATTTCTAACCAACCAGGCTTTGGGCTCACACTTGTGCAGGAAATCCGTATTAAAAGAGCAGCGTGGTAGAATCCTTAAAGTGACTAGGATCTGTGAGACCCAAGTTCGAATCCCCGCTCTGCCATGGAAGCCTTGGGCCAGTCATACATTCTCAGCCTAACCACAGGGTTGTGGTGAGGATAAAGCTGAGGAGAAGAGAACCGAGTAAGCTGTTTTGGTTCTCCACTGGGGAGAAAGGTGGAGTAACAAGTTACAGCATTTATAGTCTACCATTCTTCCCAATCAGAGCCACCAACTGAAGCAAAATCAGTTAGTCCATGAGAGCTTGGGAAATGGCAGTTCCCCGCCTAAAAGCTTCCTTGTGAGCAGGAGTGAAGTTCCTCTGTGGCATGTTCTTGGTGTGATTGTGTGTCATTTATTCACAAACACGATGAATAAGCTTCCTGTCTTGAGCTCCCAGATGTTATTAGGATATGAATGTTTGTTTCTTATAGGTAACAAAGCTACACCAGGTGACATCAATGGGGCCAAACCTTTTAGGTCTAAGTGTCAAGGGAACTGTATCAGCCATCTTATCCTATTACTCACGGCAGCCAGCCTTGCCAAACTACAAAAACTACAACGGCATCTTTTAAAATTCCATCTTCTCTTATTAGTCACATTTCTTGCTCTTAAGTGCTAAACTGCATCTTGTGTTTGTGCTAGCAACTGATGCTCCTACTGCCGGTAGTCCTAATGATGCCATCATCATCATCATCATCATCGTCATCGTCATCGTCATCATCGTCATCGTCATCATCATCATGGCTTTTTTTCTGCTGGATCATGGTGGAACGGAGTTCCGGCACCTCTTGAAAATGGTCACATGGCCGGTGTGGCACGGAAGACAATCTAAACTCCCCTCTGTCTGGAGATCAGGGGGTGGGGCCACGGCCATGTGACCATTTTCGCCTAGGGCGATTTAAACTTTAAAAAACTCCCCCCTTGTTCCAGCTGAACCAAAGTGACGTCATTGTATGGTTCTGAGTTCCACCACTGAGTTCCAGCACCTCTTTTCCCAGAAAAAAGCCCTGTTATTATTGATTGCATTTCTAATCCACTCTTCCTGCGAACAGGCTCAGAGCGGAGCCCAACACATATAATATAGCATAAACATTACCTCATATGCTTTATTATCAATCCCTAGTAATCCCAGGTATCTTTCCGAAAAGGCCGACGCTGAAAGAAAGAGGGACGTTAGCTAGGCGTTAGGAAGTCAATGGCAAATCTCTCAGGGACTAAGCATAAAGCCAAGGCATTTCTTTGAGACCTGGCCTTGCCCTTCCAGACATTCTGCCATCCAACCACAAAATCTGTCAGGGGTCACAACAAAATTGTTAGTCCTACCAGAAGGCTCTCAACCAAAGCCCACACAGTGGAAAAATGTAGTCAGCAACACGGGATTCAGTGGCAAAGTCATTACAAAATATAATGAAAATCTCAGAATATTGTGAGCTATGTTTGGCTTTTCGTCACAGGAAATTTGAATTCAAAGATAAAGCAATTTGAAACACAGCGTTATAATTTAGCACATGCTCCATATGCACTGGGAGCTATAGAAAATGACTGGACTGGCACAACATTATGCAAATGAATACAATTTGCATATATTTGCTAAATTTGCTTCTGCTTTGCTTACTTTTCATGCAGAGGGCAAAGAGATTATTCTGGGCATGATAAAGGCTTTCCTCTGGCCACAGGATATCCTGTTCCGCCCTCTTCCCCACTTGCTGAAATTTCACAGCCTTTACCAGACACTTCCAAGGGCTTTTCTGCATGCTGAACTTATTCCTAAGCAGTTCATAGCAGTTGATCGACAAGCAATGGAATCGGTTTGGGCTCGGTTCTTTCAAATGTCTGCCCTACCTCTGCATTTCAACAGCTATAGGGTCCGTTTATTTTCTTCCTCACACGCCCTAAAAAACCAATATTTTCAAGTAAGGGTGCTTTGGCATCATCAGTGGCGTCACAGCACCCCTCCCCCTTTTTTATTTTTAGTGCATGCTTAAGTTCCCCCCAAGGGACTTTTGCAATTAAAAAAAAGGTCATCACTTTCACAATATTGTAACAATCTAACAATAGATGAAGCTGGTTCTCCGAATCCCCAACTTTTATTTTTTTAAAAAAACAAGTCTCTAGCCCTTAAGTTGAGGAGATATGCCCTTCTCCTTATAACTCTGCAACAAAGAGGGCTAGAGACTTACTTCTTTTAAAATTAAAATTGGGGATTTGGGGAGCCTGCTTCGTCTATTATTACATTACATCATTATAACGTTATGAAACTGATGATTAAAAAAAAAGATTGAAAGCAAAACCAAGAGGAAGAAGGAAGATGGAGGGAAGCAGGAGTGGTTCAGTTATGACAAACAACCAATGATCAGAAAGTGGGTTGGAAGTGGGTGGCAGTGGGCAGGGTAAAGAAAACCAAAATAAACACTCTGCACAAGGAACAAAGGCGGCTCAGAATCGGCTTTAAAAAAAAAAGACTGGGGTAAAAGTGGTGTCAAAAGAACGGGGGGTGGGGTGGGGGAATGAGGAAAGCAAAAAAACAAAACCTAAAGTGAAAACTAAATGCAAAAAAGTTTGTTTGGAAATCAAGGGATAAATCGAAGCTGTATGAGACCGGAACTGATGAAAAAAACCTGTGTGGAAAAGTCCATCGTTCTTCCTCATTGGCTAGAAACATAGCGCCACCCACAAAGGGCACCCGCAAAGGGCACCCGCAAAGGGACAGAAGCCGACAGGGCTGGCTCTGTAAGAAGACCAGATCATATGGTTGCCTCCGGCAGTGGATTTTGACAAGTGCTGGTCACCAGCCTCCTGTGTGTGCCGGTCACCAGCCTCCTGTCCCACTGGCCAGTCTCCTCCAGAACTGGTTCCCCCATCTCTGCCTGACTCACAACACCATCCTTCCACCTGGTCTGCACCTACCTGGTAAGAGGAGGAATGAGTGCTGCTTGCCTCATCCACCCCTGTCCTGGCCAATTTTTAAAAGGTGCAGAAAAATGCGCACACCTCATTTTTCGCACCATTTCTTCTTTATGTGAGAGTTTGGCCCCCATTTTAGCCACCTTGGCAACAGTATAGCTAAGATGCTATTTGTAAAGAGGCCAGAGGGAGCAGCATGAACCGACGGAGCCCTGGACGTGGCAATTTCGGAGCCTAATGGCCATTTCTGCAATTGTAGAATGCAACCACTGCACCGCAAAATATATACCTGACCTCTGTGGTGCCTGTCAGGACTGGTTCTTACCGTACAACTTGAAGTCTGTCAGTGGGGAAAGAGCTGCACCACATATGAAGACTTGGTCCTTCTTCTCTTCTCCAGAAAGGAGGATATAAGCACTCAGGTAGCCACCGTAGTCCTGAGAGGCAAGGAAGCGATACAATAAGTTCATCAATAAATTGCTCATGTGGTGGAGTCCAGAATATTCTCAGAGTTTCAAAACTGGAGGCAGAAAGAATCAGCCCGTGGCCATTACCAGATTACGTAAGGGGATGCTTGATTTGCACAACCTAGGGCTCTTCAGTCCCCTATCAATGTTCTTCTAGCAGAGGGCACGCCAGACTGCAATCACACCCTGCAAAGTGTTTGGCTCTTCAACAGGTATGTGCAGATCTTCTTATTCGTTTTTAATTGCTTTAATTGTTGTCAACTGACAGCAAAGGCTGTGAAGATGACCAAACTGCGCCTCAAATTGCCACCAGTTTCTCCAACTCCAGACAGGAAAGTGTTTTACCTTTGCTTCAGGCTGGAGAAATGATCAGCACAGATTCCCCCCCTGCCCCAAGGCATTCTTGCCCATATACTTTCGACCATCTGTGTGTCATTCACTCCCAAATCCTTAGCTGGTCGCACCAACACATTTGTTAGCAATCCCACCTCCCAAATCCAGCCTGTGTGTAGACTTGTGCGGGAAGCAACATGACAGTGACTTCCTTAGAGACAAATCCTCAGCAGGTCTACTCAAAATCCTACCGAGATCTACTCAAGGTGGCATATCCCAGGAAAGAGTTCTTATTGCCTTATTATGAGGCCCAGTTCCTCCCAAGCCTGCTTATCTGAGAACTATGGATCTAAACCCTTACACCTGGTTTAGAATCAGGGTTGCCAATTCCAGATTGGGAAATTCCTGGAGATTTGAGGATGGGACTTGGGGGGGGCAGGGTTTGGGGAGGGAAGGGACATCAGTGGGGTACAATGTCATAAAATCCACCCTCCAAAGCAGCCATTTTCTTCAAGGAAACGATATCTGTTGTCTTATATAAGCTGTAATTCCAGGAGATCTCCAGACCCTACCTGAAGGTTGCCAAACCTATCTGGAATCAGAATTAAGACAGAGAAGTAACAACCAGATAAATGTTGCTGGGCTGTACCATTGCAGACTGTAGATATGGGGGGCCTTTATGCTTGAATGCTTCTATATTAACAAAAAGAGACCTTCATACATATTTTTTAAATGTGGAAAAGAGCAACAGTCCAGTCGCACCTATAAGACTAACAAAATTTGTGCAAGTGTACGAGCTTTCATGTGCCACAGCTCACTTCTTCAGACACAGCTAGAATGTGAGTCCATCTGTCGTTATACCTTGGAGAGTGGAGTGATTACAGAAACCGAATGATAATAGGGGGTGAATGACAATGGCAGGCATGATTGGATAGGGTGGGGTACGCAGAGGAGTAGTGGGTGTGGAGAAATTAGCATTGGTAATGAGACAGGAAGCCTAAGTCTTGATTCAGTCCAGGTGGATGCATAGTTACAATTCAGCAGTCTCTCTACTCTACCTTTGAAATTCCTCCGCAGGAGAACTGCTAATTTTAGGTCAGCAACTGAGAGTCAAACCACATGATTTGCACGTGAATGTACTTACACGTGTCCCCCCCCCCTGCTTTCCTGTTCACTTGCACCCCATGGCCACATGGCACTGAACCTGAATGTCCTGGAAAGTTAAAATGTCCCCCCGCTGTTTTTTGAATGTTTTGGCAGGGCCAAGGTTCTAAGCTAGCCTTTCCCCTAAGCTGTCAGTTTTGCATGTAGAGAGAGTACTTACGGAGGAAATATCACCCCCCCCCCAACTGTCTGATTTGCAGTAGCTCAACCACAGATCTATCATTTAGGGGTTTTGCTTGTCTGTTTCACTGCTCAAAAGGACATTCAAAATCATTAACTCCCTGTACTAAGTCGTATAATGTGGCTTCCCACAAAATCATTAACATCCTGTATGAAGTCTTCTTCATCTGTTCCCACAGATACACTTAATGAATTAATCCATACGATACAGACTTGTTATAACCAGGGGACTCTAATCACAGGTACGGCCTTCCCTTACAACCCTCACATACACCTTACTTCTTTCTTAATAACTTCTTGCTTAAAATTAAGCGGTGAGGTCTTTCGCAGATTGCTTTTCCCTTCCTTGCTAGGCAGTCAGCAGCACTTTTAGCAGTTTGTATCAGCTCCTGTCACAATTTAACCGGCATCGAGTAATGATGAGTATTAGCCATGTGTTGATATGAAAATTAATTTTTGAAAAAAAGAATTGCTGTCCCACAAAATTTTCTCAGCAATGGTTGGCACTTTCCTCTTTCAGGATATGATTTACAAAAAAAAAACAAAAAACGCTGATGAATTGATTATTTAAAAAAAAATCCTTCAAGGTAACAACCAGTTGTTTAAAAGACAACAACCTAAGGATCAGATACACGCCATAAATCAAGATGCATAAATTCTTGTGCAAATCAGCACAGAAATGTAAAGACTTCACTCACCTTTCCAAAAACAGCAACTCGAGACTTATCAATAAATGACTTCCCCAGCATTTCACTAAGAAAAGGAAACAAAACAGACATAAGTCACTCAAAGGAAATATTTGTCTTTAAATAAGCTGCTCAAGATAATCCAAATGATGGTATTCCCCATGACTGTGTATGGATGTGAAAGTTGGACGATGAAGAAAGCTGACAGGAAGACATTTGATTCATTTGAAAAGTGGTGCTGGAGGACAGTTCTGCAGATACCATGAAAGGCCAAAAAGACAAAGAAGTGGGTACGAGATCAAATCAAGCCCGAATTCTCCCTAGAAGCTAAAATGACAAAACTGAGACTATTGTACTTTGGTCACATCATGAGAAGACAAGATTCTCTGGAAAAGTCAATATTGCTGGGGAAAGTGGAAGGCAGTAGGAAAAGAGGAAGACCTACAACAAGATGGCTTGACTCAATAAAAGAAGCTCCGTCCTCCAGTTTGCAGGATCTGAGCAAGTCTGTTAACGATAGGATGCTTTGGAGGTCTTTCCTTCATAGGGTCACCATAGGCAGGAGGCGACTTGGTGGCACATAGCACACATGGCCCAATTTCAGTTTGGCAAGGGACTCTCTCATCGCAAACAGAAGGCAGAGATGAAGCTCCTGTCTGGGGTCTTACCCATGTCACCTTGTAGGGCCCCAGGGGTTTTTATGGAACAGTTGTACAACTATGTGTTGATCACTGCCCAAGCACCATTTTAATGACACAATGACAAACAAACTTCACTTCCAAAAGGTCTATTAAGCCATTCACCGGACAGCTTCCATTTGGTCCTTTTCTTCGAAAACGCCCAGCCTCCTTTTAACATCATGCAACAGTTTGGTCCCTTGAAATCCACTCCCACGGCCGTCGAACTTCATCACGATTGTGCCGTGGGAGCTGACCATAACACTCTCCCAGTTCACTTCAAACTTTTCCGTCACGCTCTGGGTACCAGGAGTTCCATCACTGAAAGAGGAGAAAAGAAAGCCCACTTTATTCACTTTTTCGATTGCGATGACAAGAGGTCTTGGTTGTTCAATAAGCAAGGACCACAGGAAGTGAGATTGCGCTTCCTAGTTGGGGTAACATGGAAAGTAGGAAGTGCACTTTTCCCCTGTGAAGAAATGCATGTGCTCTTCGGTACATCTGGTTTTTCGTACATCTCTCTTCATGGATGAGATGTGTGTAAACTAGTGCTACCAACCTCCAGGGCTGACCTCCAGCTGACCTCCAGACTACAGAGATCACTTCCCCTGGAGGAAATGATCTCTTTGCAAGGTGGAATTCATGGTATCACATCCTTGCTGACCACCCTTCCCAAGCTCCACCCTCCCAGGTTCCATCCTCAAATCTTCAGGAATTTCCCAAGCTGGAACTGGTAGCTCTAGAGCCACGTTACAAGAGACAAATTACACGAGGAGGAGCACATGAAGGGAGTCAACTTGAGTTTTACAAGTGATTGGAGGGCTTTGGCAATTTCCCTTCTCTACAGAGCCAGCAAAGAGTGCCCCTCCAAGGGTTTGCTCATTTCCTCTTTGCCTCCCGGAAGGCTCTGTCAGTTTCACCTCCCCTTCTAGGGGGTGAATAGGAAATAAACTCTCTGAGGAGCAATCTTTGCTGGCCCTGTAGAGAGGAGAAATTGACAGAGCCTTCCGCCCTCTTTTAAAACTCAGCTTCCGGGCTAACATTGTGACTCCCTTCACATGAGCATCCTCGTGTAATTCGTCTCTTATAGTTTAGCTCCTAGTGGGAGTCCATTTTGGAGATTACACTCAGAAATGCAGGAAGCACAAATTCACTCATGCTTCCTCTTGTCCTGGAAGCCACTGTTTCTCAGGGCCAAAAATCCACATGAAGCCATTTTACGATGGCTTCCGGTTGTTTTCACACTCCTTACCGGCCATGGAACATCACACCAAGCTCCCAGAACGACAGCGTCTTCCCGGCATGATTTCATGCGAGAACTCATGTGAAATCATGCCAGGAAGACGCTGTCATTCCAGGATCTTGGCCCCATGTTCTGTGGCCGGTAAGCAGTATACAAACAGCCTCTGTCTCAAGGGTACAGTTGAATGGAAACATTAACAGTGATGTATTCTCTACTATTTCCTCATCAAGTCAAGCTGTCAGATTTTAAGCTCTTTAGGGCAACTGCAGCCTCCAATCACAATAAAGGAAACGCAGGCAATTGCATCCACTAGCATATTCTAAGACAATGGCATTCTGTCAAAGCTGCAAATAAGGTCTGCTGAGTGTTTCTATCATTTATTGTATTGTATTGTATTTTTCCTTTGTATCTCACCTTTCAATCAGGAAAGGGAGTTAACAAAACTAAAGTACAATAAATGTATAACCGCCCATTCAGATGAAACCAACCCATTAAGAGCCACCATCAAAAGATAATAGAAACAACAAAACATGATATGTGCCCACAAGAATGCAGCATTGCTGGTGGAAAGTGCTGTTAATTGGCAGCTGACTTACAGTGACCCCAGAGGGTTTTCTAGAGAAGAGGCGAATAGAGGTGGTACCTGCCATTGTGCAGTGACGCTGGACTTCTTTGACAGCCTCCCATCCAACTATTAATCTGCTTAAGCTTCCAAGATCTGACAAGACTGAGCCAGCCTGGGCCATTCAGGTTAGGGAAATGCAGTATTAGATAAGCCCAAAGGGCTCCCTACAAAGCACGAATTGCAAAACTAAGAGCCCTGCCGGGGGGACCATTTTAGCCCCTTTTCTGAAAATTTCACTTGGCTAGCTTGGCGTGGGGGCATACTAGAGTAAATAATTCTAGTGGGAAGGTGCAACAAGAGAAAAGACCTTGCTCCCCAGATCGGGCCCCATAAGATACTCTGAAAACACATTTTGGGTAGGAGAACTATGTAAAAAGAGACGCTTCCTGAGATATCCTGGCCCTAGACTTAAATGAGAAGTCAACTGGCAACCAGGTGTATATTCTGCCAAAAAACTAAACAGCGCTGCATAAAAGGGCCGGGGAAGTTTGCTGGCTTTGTTTGCAAACAGTAAAACTCCAGGCACAAAAGGCGGCCCTCCGCCCGTCGCTCCTCCTAATCCCTCGCCCCATTCTGGTTGAGGCTGCCAGCGATTTGAGTAAATTCTTCCTACAGGTTTTTTTGCTCCCTGCGTATGTGACTTTGCTGATTTGCATGTGTTCGACGCACACCCCAGCAGTGCATCCTCATTCCGAGGCTGTCTAATCAAGTGTTGTTAGTCTGATGAGTTCCAATCTTCCTCAAGCACTTGCATAATGAAGCACATTTCCCCAGAGATAATTCTGATGTGATGTAACAGCAGGCTTCATACGGTGCTTTTGTCCTTCCTCCAAGTGAGCTTCAGGGTGACATTTTGGAACTCACCAGCAATGTCATTCCTCATTTGCTTGCAAAGGAAGTCATTGTTTGGCTTTGTTCATTTATCTTTGTCCAGCCGGCTCAATAAGAGAGTTCAGGTTACATGCTAGGACGATTATGGGAGAGTGTTCAGACTAAGGGTCTAACCAGAGGGGCTGAGGCGAAATGCCCTCCACTCAAGAATTCACCCCCAGACTTTCAGGTGGGTAGCCATGTTGGTCTGTAGTAGAAGAACAAGATTTGGGTCCAGTAGCACCTTAAAGACCAATTACACTTCCAGGATATGAGCTTTTGCAAGTCAGAGTGAAGGGAGCTCTGACTCTCGAACAATTATTTACTGTGCTACACTCTGCCTAGAGCCATAAAGCTGGGAAGATTAGAATGGCAGAAGGGAAATTTCCATTGATATAGGAAGGGAAAATAATGTCATCCCCAAGGTGGGAGGGAGGGAGGGAGGGAGGGAGGGAGAAAGAAAGAAAGAAAGAAAGAAAAAGAAAGAAAGAAAAAGAAAGAAAGAAAGAAAGAAAAAGAAAAAAAAGACAGACAGACAGTCTATTTAAACTCAAGACATGAAGAAGAAACTCTCTCTTCTTCTATGCCTCCTGAACAGGGAGCCCCAAGCCACAATGGTCTAAACTTTTACCCAGAGACTCCATTTTGTCCACATGGCCAGAAACAACGGGGAGAAGACCCAACCCAGAGGACTATGGTAATGATCAACTTCAAACTACTGTAGCTCCAAGCAAAGCTAACCTGTTCTAATTTTAAAATGTTTAGGATAAATTCCAAGTGTAGAGAAAGAGGACTGCACGTTTTCACCTTCTCTTTGTTCCCTTGCTCTGCCTGAAATGCTCGTACAGAACATGTGTATTCTTTTTATTCTTTTAAGCTTTCTTATATTTTGCTCTAACTTGATCTCCGGAAAAACACCACACCTATTTGGTCTTGCTATCTGAAGTGTGGTAATGGGGAGGAGCCGTGGGTAAGCTCACCAATCCTGGAACGTAGTAGCGCAAAATTGTGAAGTTGCAATAGATCATCCTCATACTTGCTTGCAGGAGTCTGAAGGGAGGCATGGCAACTAGACAGAGCCTCTAAATGGCAACATAGGTACAGAGTGCTAGAAGTCCAATTCCAACTGGCAGGAGACACTCTCACAATCACTGGTGGCGACCCAGTTTGTTTTTGGTATCTCCAGAGAGTGAGGAGAAAGGGCCGTTTCACCTCATGGAGCCCTGGGGTGGCCAAGGGATTTTTCGGATCTCCTGGGAGCAAATCAGAAGGAACTTGAGTGGCTCTTGAATCCATTCCTTCATAGGCTATCATGCTTATTGCTGATATGAGGAAATCTTTAGGGTTCCACTCAATATGACTGAAAGTGGCCCTGCCAGGAGCCAAGATGAGGTGGCTGATACGTACTGCAGTTATTGGATGCCATTCAGGTTGGTGATGCAGGAGCCCCATAGATCTGGTACGTGGGGCAGAGTCTATTAGGAAGTGCTCTTGCGCAAGGTCTGCAGGAATGCACAAGAGTAATAGGTACTACCAGGGCTTTTTTTCTGCGAAAAGAGGTGGTGGAACTCAGGGGGTAGCCCTCGGAGAAAATAGTCACATGGCTGGTGGCCCCGCCCCCTGATCTCCAGACAAAGGGGAGTTTAGATTGCCCTCCACGGAGGGCAATCTAAACTCCCCTCTGTCTGGAGATCAGGGGGCGGGGCCACCAGCCATGTGACCATTTTCAAGAGGTTCCGGAACTCCGTTCCCCCGCGTTCCTGCTGAAAAAAAGCCCTGGGTACTACACTTTCTGGTGGATCATGTGCCATATTTATTTGTGTGTGTGTTAAATTGTGCTATTTGGATGTTCTGTTTCAGGATCCTCCTGAGATAGCCTCGCAATGGTCAAAGGGAACTGTGGCGCTTGGGCTGCTAGTAACTGGGCACAAGAGGGAATTTCAGCAAACACAGTTTTCTAACTTCTTGCACCACATGCTTCACCAGCCAAAATCTTTACACAACTGTTAAAAGACACATGAGCCTCCTTTGCACGAGGCTACCCTAGCTGCGCTAGGAATGGGCATGCACACAAGGAGGCTGAGGCATTGTGACTGCCTCAAAATTTGGTGGGCAGGACATCCAAAGAAGCAGACTGGACATCAGTGTGAGGAGCCAGACTCAAGAAAGACAAAGGCAGGACTTCATCTCTCCGATGCACGGCTGACTTACGAAATGCGCAGAAGATGAGGCAAACTGATAGAAGGCAGGCTCACTAGCCCTCACCAGCCACAATTGGAGGTAACACTTCTCTTGTTGCTCGAATACGGGATCAAAATATATAGTGCAGCTATTCCACGTGAATGTTCCATGTGGCTGGGTAGAGAGTTGGACTAGAAGGAATCCTTGGACTGATCCAGCAAGCCCGTATATTTAGATGGAGGAACAAAGGCTTCCTCTTAAGGCCATGACCTTGGAAGCATACAAGGTCTTTGGCCATATTAAATCAGGTAAGAAAGGCCCATTTCCAGGCTCTTCTCCCCCTCCCACCCTTTCATTCCTGCTGTGATCTCCTCTCTGCCATGTTTTTGTTTGGCTTTCTCCTCTCTGCCATGTTTTTGGCTTTCCATCCCCTGGTCTTCTTATGGAATTTCCAAAATCAGAAGGGGATAGCTATAGGTATTAGATGTTCCTTTGGCCCTCTAGCAAACTGCAGTCTTGGCTGAATGTTTGGATACAGTCATAAAATTAAGCAATTAATCATGTTACTCACACCACCAGAAGTAATGGATAATTCATGATGTCCACGAAGACAGCCGGCTTTAAAATCTGAATTGGCAATTCTAGATAAAGACAGTAAAAGAAAGGGTGGGAGGAGAAAAGCATTTACCTTTGGGAGGATTGCTGTTACACTGAATAGGCTTTTTTGTAATACTATGAGCACCTCTCAGTTGGAAGAAAATGGCATTTGATAAAATAGCTCAACAAATAACCACCTAGCAGAATAGATGCTTTCAAAGAGAAAGCTGCACTGTAATATCCAGACAAGAAATCCAAAGTCAGGGTGCTCCAGGGCACTCTGGCATGCACCAAACATACAATTATAAGCCAATGATATATATTATTTCCCCCTTTAGGCAGGGGGAAAGTGACAGCACCATGAACCGATATTTTGAAACCGTCAGGGGAGGGAGAAAGGGAAAGACTGAAGCAAAGCAAAATGAAAATGCACCCCAGCAAGCCGAAGAGTGTTGTTTCCCTCCTTTGCTTTAGGGGTTTTAAGACAAAGAATTCCTATTGTTAATTTTCAGGGGGTTGAATGCAGCTATGCCTACCCTGGTAAAATTGCTGAACACAAACCAGAAAAGATTTAATTGGATGGTATAAATTAAGCTGAGTGTTGGTGGGAACTGCATTAGCTCAAGGCATATATGCTGGAATACTGTTAAGCTGTGTCCCACTTTTCCTTGGAGGTATTCTGGTGCCCGCGTACTCATGGCATTGCCGGAGATGCTTCCTGTTTTAATTCGTGTATAAAATGTTAACCATGTATGCTCCCTACCAAAAGTCTGGCCATTAAAGCCAGCATTAGCAATGCTGCTAAGACCTGCATGAGCTAATAGGTTTAAATAGTTTGCTTTGCAATCTTTCCCTGACACCCTGGCCTAATTAATTATTCCATCAGACTTGCTAACAAATGGCAGATGTGTATCATTAGCCCTGCGCCATCCCGTGGAGAAGCCACTTGGCTTTAAATATACATAAAGCAAAGGCTGCATGGGTATAGATATGATGAAGATAAAGCATTTAAGGCAGGCCTGGGAACACAGCCTGGCCATATGCAAACAGCCGTGCAATCACCGTCAGGGCATATTTACTGCTTTGTCAGTTAGGTGACACCCCTACGACATGCTGGCGAAGGAAGCAGGAGACAAACCCACCAGCACGGGGCAGAAACTGTCTATTAGTCATAGTGTATCCCAAATATACTGTGACAAGGGAAGAGATTCTACAGCTGGGCCTGTCCTAAAATAGTAAGTGTGGCTCCATAAATAGTAATGATGTACAAACAAATGATAAAAGCTGCAGCACTTTGGATGATGAAGACATTTTTTTTTTAGTGTTGTCTTTGATTCCCGAACATAAAACATTGTTTACTTAAAATACAAGTTGGGGGCTTTTGAGGAATCGGTGGGAATGTCTATTCCTGTAGAGTAATAGTAAAACCCTGCTGGATTGCAGCACGCATCCCTTGACCCTAATTTCAGATTCTATAAAGGATATGCTCCAACTGGAAGCACATCAATTTAGGAGCATTTTTCAACTGATTTTAGAAGTATCTCCCCTTCAGACTCCTTCAGCTTCAAGAAGGGCAGAGTTCTAAAAGCTCGTAGAATCCTGGAACAGGGAATGAAGGAAGAAATTAGGATTGGGAGATATATACCACACATCCCCTGAATGAATGCCCTCTTCAGCATTATTTTCAAGAGCGAGGGTCTAGAGCTGCCCAATACCGCCTTCTGTTTCCCTGTTGTTTTTTTAAATGAACCTCAACTGCCCTTAACATTCTGTCACTCCTGGAGGGAAATAATCATGCTCAGGGCTTTTTTTCCAGGGGGAACGGAGTTCTGGAACCGCTTGAAAATGGTCACATGGCTAGTGACCCTGCCCCCTGATCTCCAGACAGAGGGGAGTTGAGATTGAACTCCCCTCTGTCTGGAGATCAGGGGGCAGGTCCACCAGCCATGTGATCCTTTTCTCCAAGGGCAACCCACTGAGTTCCACCACCTCTTTTCCCAGGAAAAAAAGCCCTGATCATGCTCAGTATTTCCTATCCATTTGGGGGGCTTTCCCCTGTTTCTTTACAAACTGATGTTTTTCTGTATACTTCGGGAGCCTAACAAGTTTACAGAAAGCCCTCCCTTGTGTATGGGTTATGACATTCTCTATCTATTGATGGGATGGCAACATCATTTGGTTTTCGAAAGAGTGAGGTCTAATTGTATACTAACTGGACATATGCTTATATAGAATCTTTGAAGATATGAAACATTATCTTGTGAAAAACACCTTCATATTGACTGCTGAGAAGCTTACCTTCGTGTTGCTGTACGGTATCATACGTACCTCCAAAGAAGCAGTATTTACAGAAGCCCATTGGCTTCAATGGACATAGAAGGGTGTAACTGCACTGTTAATAATATACATGCTTTCAGTCTAAAGATACCAGACAGAAATCTATCGCCTGCTCCACATGCACAGTGTCTTGTCTCTTATTGTGGGCAATGGAAAACTCCATGCAACTTTTATTTTAAGTTTTATAAATCTATGAGTTTTATAAATCTATTCTTTTAAGTTCTCAAAGTATTTTATAACAAAGTTTTACATGTCTAAAATATATATTGGTTTGGACACCGTGACTACCTTTCAACAAATCTGTCTCCAGTGGAGAAATTTGGGAAGAGAACGAGGAATTACTGACAAGGAGGACTTCAATTTCTGGAAGTTACAAAGTGGAGGTATTGTATTATCGCTTTGTTTCTGCATAAATTGGTGGAGTATCAAATATAAGAGTATACATATATCAGCAGTATCAGGAAGAATATGAACACCTTCTTCCTCCCTGTCCAGGCAAGAGGACAAAAGATTAACAACTTACTGTAATCATGGATCTTGATATCAATGTATTCTACTTGAGGCATTTGTCTTTCAGCTACTGTTTTCTGCACTTTTTCATTCAATTCCAGATCAAAAAGTTCTGAAAGAACAGGGACCAAAAGAAACACACAGCCAATCTGTTATACAGAGTTAATTACACAGGTACATGGAGGAAAACTGCAGTGGGAGGGGAATTTCCATCCCATATCCCTATTTCATAACCTCTTCTCCATTTTCTTTCACTCCTGGCTGTACTCCCCTCTCATATTCTCTGCCCTCTATTGTCAGTCATCATATATGCACACTCTTCTTCCCCTAGTGACCATCTTTCATAACAAGTAAATGACCACTGAAATCTTGCCGCACAACACAAGATCTCAGCAGCCATTTTAGTTTGCCCAAGCAATCCAAAATGGCTGCTGAGATCTTGTAAGGTCTTGTGAATTTAAGATTCTTCTACAAAGTTGAGGGTTCCCTAGGTCTGTAGAAACATCTCCCCTTTCTGTACTGGGCCCCATTGTGTTGATTTTTTGATCCACACTCTGAGGCCAGTTAAGAATTAGAAATGTAGATTAGTAGAGGCTATTTTTTGTATTGCATAAAAACTGTTTCTAATGATCATCATTACATTTGCCCTGACCTGAATAGTCCAGGCAAGTCCAATCCTGTCAGATCTTGGAAGCTAAGCAGGGTCATCCTTGGTTAATAACTGGATGGGAAATTGGATGGGAGACCTCCAAGGAAGATCAGGGTTACTGTGCAGAGGCAGACAATGGTAAACCACCTCTGTTAGTCACTTGCCTTGAAAACCTCAGCAAGGGTTGCCGTAAGTCAGCTATAAGTTGATGGCACTTTCTACCACCAATGATTTAATTAAGATCATCCTTTGACATATTGAATCAGTCTTAAGAAACTAATGGTGCTTAACCAGCCTGTATCATCTAGCTAGCTTCCATCCACAAACCTGAAACTTGAAAATATTCAGCATGGATCTAGTTTCAGTTCATAGGATAGAATGAGATGTCCTTGGGTCCATTAATTATGACTGGGAAACCACGTTGTTCAAAGGAAATCCCTACATTCAGGGCTTTTTTTCTGGGAAAAGAGGTGGTGGAACTCAGTGGGTTGCCATCGGAGAAAATGGTCACATGGCTGGTGGCCTCGCCCCCTGATCTCCAGACAGAGGGGAGTTTAGACTGCCCTCCGTGCTGCAGCGTGGAGGGCAATCTAAACTCCCCTCTGTCTGGAGATCAGGGGGTGGGGCCACCAGCCATGTGACCATTTTTAAGAGGTTCCGGAACTCTGTTTCACCGCGTTCCAGCTGAAAAAAAAGCCCTGCCTACATTCAGTGATAACTGAGGAGGGAGAATCAGGGGCAAACTAGACAAATATGATGTCCCGTATTTGGGGTGCCTCTGCCATTTTATTGCTGGAATTCCCTCGCTTTATACACAATGAGGAGGTCCAATCCTACTTGGGGTGACTGACTTCTTGAAAATGGTGCCTGAGGGGGGGCAGGAACCCCTCCTCTACACTGTGCCGTGGACCCGAGTAGGATCGGGGCCCCATAGCATTTGTAAAGTGAGAGAATTCCAGCAATAAAATGGTGGCAGCGTCCCCAGGGCATCCCATATCATCTAGTTTGGCCCTCACTCTTCTCTATCCCTGCAAGATCCCTGAGTTTAGGAATACCCCCCACTTGGCATCACTGTTCACTTGTGAGCATGCCACCAAAGATCTACACTTGAACCAAGATCGTTGAAGCATATTAGATGTGAAAGTTGCGGAGTTCACAGGAGGTGGAGATTTGGGAATTTCTATCCGTTCAGAATTGCTATTCTTCCAATTCCTCCAACGCTTTGACCACATTCAGAACCGGGGGATACTGCGTTCTCCCCATCCATCCAAATTAATAAGTTTCTGCAACCCATAATCCTATTCTGAGCCCGCGTGTCTGTCTCCAATGCATTCAAAAGGAGAGGCCGCATCACAAAACCCTGTCAATTCCAATTAATGAGGGTTTTTTTTCCCACAGATATTTCAGCAGGTGGGGTTTAATGGTTCAATGAGTATTCAAACTTGTTCCTGAAAAGCCTTCTCTCGTCCTTATTGAAATCATAACTCCCACAAAAGCTCCCAAGCAATAGACTATTAAGTTTGGTTAAATGTTAGGCTCCTCATTTAATTATGGCTTGCACAATTAGCTTTATCAGCAGAAAGAGGCTGGCCACGCAGGGACTCTGGAAAAGACATTCTATTTGCTCATATAATTGCATCCAGAGAAAGGCAGAAGCAGAGTGGAAGCGCAGACTGACGTATCTCGGGAGAATTCTCATTTTTTCCCCCTGCCTTAGGACCTCTGGGAACTCTTGTCTATGAAGTACAAATAGCCAGTTCTTAATTAAATGTAAGCACAGCATAATATTTGGTGGGATTTACAGTTATCTGATTATTGCAGAATACTCCCTTAATGTGGCCCCGTATTATGAAATAAATAGAATTTGGCTAACAAGAAGCCATCACAATGGCTTCCTTTATCCAATGGAGCAAGAGAGCACTGCGTAGCGAACAAGAAACTGGGCGCAAGATAATCATATGCAAAATGAGGTAGCTTAGCAAATGGGCAATGCTTTGTGCTTGCCACTTAGATCCAGGGCTTTTTTTCAGCCGAAACACGGTGGAACGGAGTTCCGGCACCGCTTGAGAATGGACACATGGTTGGTGGCCCTGCCCCCTGATCTCCAGACAGAGAGGCATTTAGATTGCCCTCCGTGCCGCTGGAGTGGTGCAGAGGGAAATCTAAACTCCCCTCTGTCTAGAGATCAGAGGGCGGGACCACCAGCCATGTGACCATTTTCGCCGAGGGTGATTTAAACTTTTAAAAACTCCCCCCTTGTTCCAGCTGACCTAAAGAGACATCATTGGTCCTGGGAATGTGTGCGCACTTTGCAGGCACACATGTGGTACCAGGGGCACCACCTCCCGCCAAGAGTTGCCCCCTGTGCTGGCAACCCACTGAGTTCCACCACCTCTTTTCCCAGAAAAAAAGCCCTGCTTAGATCTGTTGACAAGCTCCAAGTGCATCTCTTGCTCTGTGTTACTTTGACTGCCTTCACCACCAATTCCTGGCTTGCCTTAATGCTTTTGGTTTCAAGTAATGCTGTGTTAAATGTGTGTGTGTGTGGGGGGGGAATCGGCCCAAAGCTGGTACCAGTTCATGTCACAAGGGAAGGAAAGAGTGCAACATACACCTCCCCTTGTTTTAGCTCAGTGGGTTCTAAGGGGGCATATTGATTTATTATCCAAGCTGTGCAGGGCCCTATACACAAACTGGCTTGGAAGACCAAAGCTTGCTGTGGCAAGGAAAGCACATTACGGGGTGGCCTGAGGGTAGCAAATGCATTTATCATTTAGACATTATGACAAACGAAAAAAGAGAGGCAGGCAGGTACAGTTCCACAGCCCTCCGTTCAGCTCCTCCCTCCCGTTTTCCAGGATATTTTCTATTTCCCCTGAAAAGGTCACTTTTTTGTCCAAGCCCTGGTCACTAATCACAGCCCAAAAGAGTGCTGTGCAAAAGCTTTTCAAAAGCTGGTTTCCAAAGCTGTGTGGATGGAACAGTGCAAGCCCAGAATCCCTGAATGGCAGGGTTGCCAATCTCCAGGCGGAGCCTGGAAGTCTCCCAGAATTACAGTTTCTTTCCAGAAACCCGTTCCCCCGGAGAACACAGCTGCATTGGGGAGTGGACTCTGTCATGTCCCCTTGCTGAGGTCCTTCCCCACCCCAGACCCCACCCTTCCAAGGTGGTGACAATCACAACAGGGGTGTGCTTGCTTGTTATCGCTGCAGCTCGTGCCCAAACTGAATAAACCTTGCAGTGCTTCCAGAAGCTCAAGGGCTACCTGGCTCAGCTTGCTCCAGAGCTAGGCTGTTTTAATATCTGTCCATTCCTGGGCCAGATGAGGACCAGGCAGGCCGAGGTCCGTCCCCCCCCCCATTTGCTATAAAACCACTCATCTCGGACCAGTTCCTCTCTCTGTATCTCTCTCTCTCTCACACAGCCTATCTACCTATCTCACTGGGATAAAACCGAAAAGGGGAGAACTTTGATGACAACTTGCCCAGCAATGCTTGGAAGATGGGGGGGGGGGGGATATTACTGTACCAGCCAAGTTGGTCACTAAATTACTTCGCTCCCTGCTGCATTTCAGACAATCCCTCAAAATCGCCTTATATTTCTTCTTAATATGAGGTATCAAAAATAACTATAATAAATGCTGTGAAAACTGATACGTTTTTTGCCATTTAAACTGAATACATCAAAGATATGAATCTTATTCCTCATTCCAAATCACTGCTGAAATAGGAAATGGTGCCCTGAAGGCCTGTACTTACTTTGCACATGTGTTGTGTTGTAAAAGTTGTAAACAGTTACCATCGGAACTCTTGGACCTTGGAAAGAGGGAGAAAGAAACACATTACATTACATATATGCAAGGTAATCATCATCAGCCACCAATAAAAAAGATACGCAGGGCAGAAAAAGCACTGAAAACCCCACAGCCTTTTCTCAATGGAGAGCTCAGCACATCTTAGCTAATTTGTTAATATTTTACTTAGTGCAAACAAAAGAGGAGAATGAATGTTAGCCCCATTCTGCAGTTGCCCCATTGGCTACCTATCAGTTACTGGGCTCAGTTGAAAGTATTTGGCTACCACATATAATGCTTTTCACAGCATTGGTCTGGCATATCTACAGGATCGCCTCTCTCCCTGTATTACACCATGGCAGCTTCACTCATCCGAACAGGGCACTCATCTACACATGGGCAAAATCAACAGCTACCCATACACCTTATGGAAAGGTCTACCTGAAGTGCTCAGGAAAGCTCCCACACTTTCAGCTTTCTGCAAACTATACAAAACTATCCAGAGGGATATTTACTCAGATAGGTGGACTGTAAGGAAAGGAAGTGGTCTCAAAGGGATGCACTGGTAAAGGGAGAGGGACTATAGACTTCATTACTGTGTACCGTCTGTTGCTGTAAACACGATCCTATTGGGTAGTTTCTGTGTTGTGTAATTTGTCAGGCTTAAGAATTGCTTATGCTCTGTTTCAACATTTCATCTGTATTGGATTTCTGCTAGTTTTAAATCTTTGTAAATTTGCATTTATAAACCCTATTGCATGGTTTATTGGAATATCTTTGTAATTGAATATGGCGACTCACATTGTGTAATCCGCCTTGAGTTTCAATGAGGAAGGTGGACTATAAGTAAGTAAGTAAGTAAATAATCCCTTGTGTTTAAGAATTATTTTGATATCATATATCTTTGTATACCAGAGATAATGGAGAATGTTAAAGGCAAACAAAGCTTTGTGTCTTTTTAAATTACACATATGTGAGTTTATTTCAAACTGATTTTTCTTTAAGCACCTTTTCTGATACTATTGCAATCTACAAATTAAGAGTGTTGAATCAAGATCTGGGACTCTGGTTTTGAATCCTCCCTCTGCCATGGAAGCTTGGCCCGACTCTCACAGACCAACCAGCCTCACAGGGTTGTTGTTGTAAAGATAAAATGGAGAAGGGGAGAATGATGTTGTAAGCTACTTTGGGTCCCCGCTGGAGACAAAAGCACAATATAAATATTTAAATAAAATAAATATCTGTGACCGTCCACTTGTCCCTGATACAAAACAGTCCCTCTGTTACAGTACATATGCATGCACACATAACACACGTGGACTAAACTTCATAAGGTCTCAGCCACCTCCTGCAGAGTTCCAGAATCCAAACAGCTGAGCAGGGAATGAATAACTTGATACGCGTCTAAACATATGCAAGGAAACAAAGCATCCAACTACACTTCCCACAAACATCTATCCTGAAAGTAAATGTTGAACGTATTTATTTTCCTGCTGCTTTATAGTAAACTGAACAAAATACATTGCTGGCTTAAGCACTTATTAAGAATTCTTTTTTTAAAAAAAACCCCAAACCCTATTAAGGCCACTATACTCAAAGGGTCACGTAGGGCTGGTTATTGTAGAGTGAATTAATATGATGTACAGCAGACAGAGACAGAAGCTGGCTCAAGGAGCCAAAAAATGCCTAGTGCTAGAGGAATATATGCCACCATGGAAGACCAGGACCAAGAGAAGTTCCAGCAGAAACAAGGTACAGGATCCAAGCCACTCTCTTCTCTCCTAGAAGGAGCTCAGGGGAAACCCGTTCTGTGCATTTACTGCTGAAGTTTCTTGTGCACAGCACTGACTGGCTGGAAACCAGTGCTGTCACTAACTCCCCCTCCCCAAAGCAGTTTCTCAGTGTTTCAAAAACTGATTCTGGTTTTTAGAAAAGAGAACGAATGTGAACCTTAACTGAATCAATGAACACGTGACTTATAAAGCAAAACAAGTAGGCAGCCTGCCTGCAGCATGGAGAAAGAGCCAGGCAGACTACGGAATCAGCATTTGATTTGCTGGCCAGTAAGTGTATCGAATTCATTGCAAAGGTGGGCTGGAGAAAAACACACAGCCAGTGCTGATTTTGCATGCATGTCTCTACAACTCAAAGCACTGCGAATAACCATGTCTCTGTTTATCTGTGAAACATCGGTGGGCGTGCATTACCTTTCCCTACTCACAAATTCAAAAGGACTGTAGTTAGAAAGTCCGTGATGACTCAACAGATTACCTGGAGTGTGAAATATTCTGTCTCAAATCAGCTTTCGCATCTCCCTCTCACTCATATTACTGGCTGAAAAAAGTGAACATTTGGAGGCGTGCATTGGCTGATGTTCGTGCAGCAGCAGCTCCAGTTAAATGAATGAAAGTGTTCCAGTGGCTATGCCCAGACCCGTGACAGCTGGGAGTGCCATGAGGACAGCAGGGTGGTTTGATTCCAGGGAGCAGCAGGATTTGAGTCCAGTGGCACCTCCGAGACCGACAAGATTTCCAGACTGTGAGTTTTCAAGAATCAGAGCTGGCAGAGGTGTCTGAAAATTGTGTTGGTCGCTTAAGTTGCCACTGGATTCAAATCCTGCTGTTCTACTAGACCAACACCTAAAACTAATTCCAGGGAGGTGAGGGCTCTTTTACCTGTCTGACTTATGCAGAAAAAACAGGGCTACTTTCCCTCAACCCTACACAACAGGGTTCACTAATCTCCTCCTTTGGAGAACTGTTCAAAATATAATTGAAGTCTCCTCTTTTGTACAAGGCCAGCATGCTAGATAACTTCATCTCTACAGGCAAAGGCAAGTTATGGTTTACCGTCCATGGATACTCTGGCCGATTGCAGCTCCCTGGCTATGATGATACTTTCAAGCACACAGTTTTAGGCGTGCACTGGAAACATTTTTGTTGTATACCCCAGTAAATGTAACATGTGAAGGCCTTTCTTTCTTTCTTTCTTTCTTTCTTTCTTTCTTTCTTTCTTTCTTTCTTTCTTTCTTTCTTTCTTTCTTTCTTTCTTTCTCTTCCTTCCTTCCTTCCTTCCTTCCTTCCTTCCTTCCTTCCTTCCTTCCTTCCTTCCTTCCTTCCTTCCTTCCTTCCCTTTTTATACCACTTTTCTTGGGTTAAAATCTTGAAGCTGTTCATAGCAATCAATTAAATTAAAATCAACAAAACTTTATAAAAATCCAGTAAAAATCCATTTATGTGAGAATGTAGGCTAGTGCAGTTTTTCAAAGAATGACAGCCAGCTGTAAATTGCCCCTTTTACACTGTTAGTGTAAAACTCTGTTTACATGAGCTTCACCGAGGAAAGATGGGCTGCCTCTGATCTAAAGGCATACATATTTAGAAATCAACCCTGTGACCCTGTGTGCACCAAGATGTTTAAAATTAGGCTGTTCAAGGGGGACTCTGCACCAAATCTTTACTTATTGACTTAATTCATTTCAATTTTTAAAAATTACCTGTTGCAAACATCACTTAAAATTTGGGACTCGGGTCTTTCTGCCTGCCACAATACAAGGGCATGTGAAAAATGAAATTACAGATGCAATCTCAAAATGTTATGGCCAAGTGAAGGGATTGTGCAAATTTCTGAAGATGGTGTCTGAGTCAGCAAATACTTTAAATTTGTGCTTCATAACCTGGTAGGCAGATAAGAGGAATGGTCTTAGGCTCTAGGAAGTTGTTGTTGGTAAAGAATGTGACTGATAGCAGAGTCTCCACAGCTACACATTATGCTGGTAATTCAAGCACACTGATTTTTGCAGCACAATTCAATCTGCTGACTTTACTTCCCGGAGCCCTAAACAGATTGACTACTCTTACCCAGAAGCTTATCCCGTCCATTATCTGTGATATTTTAAGAGCAGTCAAATCAATGTCCAACAAATGTTACATGTCAAGTTGGTCTATAGTTATAAGATTCCTACCCCATAAAAACTCACTTTCTGACACTGAGTATTTTTAAAGCCACTAGTCCTCAAGATTACAAGGCTCATCTGAAAACTAAACTATGGCGCAATGTTTCACATGCATTTCATCATTCATGTGCCCAGACACACTAATCACTTCTGAAATGCAAAGAAGTAATTGAGGCAGAACTCGTTGTCGGGCAGACAACAACCAACTCTGTAGGAAGTGGACCGAATCCTAGAGTTCTGCACTTTACTAACATAAGCACTGCTGATGAATTTGGATCTCTGGTGAAACCATAAAATTTTAAATATTCCCATCGACTAAAAATAAAATAAACAAAGGATTACAAGTTTCTGTGACCTCCCTTTTTTTTAGAAATTGACAGGGTTCTCAACACACAGGAAAGTATTTTCTACCGTGCAGAGCACACAAATAATCCAGTCGGAACAAGGGCTACAACTCTGTGTGCTAACGGGAGGAGGCGATCATCTGTACTCATGTAAGCGTTCACAAAAAGGATTCCAAACTTCCATCAAAGTCTTCCTTTCTCCTGTTAGATGAGGAAAATATACCGCTCACCCATTTATTCCGTTTTTTCCTTTCAGACAAGCCCTCAGTTCATGGCACACAGAGAGAGGAAAGACTGACACTCTAACTGATGAGGTAATTCTGGTTTCCATTCCCTGTTAATGAGAAATTCTCTTCATTAACTAGGTGATTCCTTTATTCTGGTCTAGCTAAATGGGTTGCGAATGAGGCTAATCTGTATAATACTGAGAAAGCAGTAAAAGTAATTTTGTTGCCCTCTTTCGCAGATATTTAGTTGAGCCTTCAGAGACAATCTCCAGAATGTAAAACAAGAGGCCGATGCTTCACTCTGTCAACTGCAGCTGATGGGATCCATTGATGCGTCTGAAATTACAGAGCACGTTTTTTTTTGCTGCGCTTCCCATCTCAGAAAAGCAAAGGGGCTTGAAATGAACGGCAATGGTGGAAAGCCTATTTGTTTATAATTCCATGTGCATATTTGAAACCCCTCTTTCCACACACAAACATACTAAAGTTGGATTCTCACATACACTGTAAAGAGGAGGAAGGCTGGAGGGCAACTGCCAATCAACCTGGTCAGAAATTCAGTACAAGCACATTGAGACCTGACTACTTTTCACACGTGCAAACCAACCGCGAGAGAAGGGCCGAAAAGGGATTTCAGTGGCACTGCTTCTCACCCTTCTGTCTTTTGAAACTTTGTAACATCCAGCCTGATGAAGAATTCTGGTGAACCTGAAAACTTGCACAGTGTTCTGTGTCAATTTGGCTGGTCCTAATAAAATGTATTACACAGATTTTGTTCTCGTTTTTGGATCTTGCATATACCAGTGTGGCTGTACATTTTTTCTGTTTTTCCGTGAATGCACCCAGAGAATTCTCACACTGATAGAGTTCCAACAACCTCGGACAAACAGGAGCCTTCTGTTGCCAGTCTGAGTAACAACACTGACCATGATGGATTAATGGTGAGAGTTAGAATAAGACAATTTCCTGCGGTTGTGTGTTGAACAGTTCAGCACAGGTCTCAACCAACATGCTGCTTAGGAAGGAAAATTTGGTTGTGTTCTCTTGAGAGTGCAAAAGAGAGAATATACTTTGGAAGTGTGCGTGTGCATGTGCGTGTGCGCCTACGTGTGCTGTTTTCAGTGGAAGGAACACTGACCACTTTAAAGGTGGCAATGTGATCGGCAGACAATAACAGATTCCCTATCTTGGCTTACGGCATATTGGCCCAAAGATTCTCTTCTCACCAGTATAAAAGCTATCCATGGAAATATTCTTCATTATTTTTTGGTGCGGGCATAAACAGGGAACGGTGTTCAAAGAGGAGTGTAAAATTACAGCTTGCCACATCCAGACATCCTGGAAGTAATGAGGCAGTCTGTAATTGCGGTTACAGAAAGGGGGCTTCATTTAACAGTGGTAGCAATTTAGCTGCTGATGATCTTTCTAAACACCCAGAGATTATTATGCATACAAGAAGCAACATTAAACCACTCCGCTGTTACAGCAAGACTGTGGCTAACATGCAAGTGTTACTTGAAAAATAAGCACAGGTACTAAAATAAACCAATGAAGACCAGGCAGGCAATGCAGAGGCAGGCAATGGCAAACCACCTCTGTTAGCCAAGAAAACCTCACCAGGGGTCACCGTAAGTCAGATATGACTTGAGGGCAATCTCCATCACACTAATAAACCATGGGTTGGAGTTAATGTAACCCATGTGGCATTCCATGTACTCATGGGGCTTGCACTTTCTCCCTTCCCTTCAGCAATTGCATCTTCTGACCCACACAAAGCCCTCCTTGAAGGTCAAGGACATCCGAAATAACTGCTAACAAGGTGAATGAACAACTACCATAAGGAAAAATCCCCGCCCCCCCACACGAGACTGTGCTTTGCACACATGCACAATCCTATTTGGATTCCAACCTGTGTAGTGTAACAAGATTACAGTCATGCTATCACATGTTTTAATACTAGCTTGGCCAATGATTTCAGTGGGGGAGTATTACTTTAAAGGCTGTTTCCATATGGGTTATTTGCCCTAGGTTCAATGCTGCTGGGAAGTGCGCATTTTTTCCTGCTTCCCTACTAAATTGTGGCACATTTGTGCTCCTCCTGGGTTTTCCCAGCTTTTCTGCAATCTTTCCCAAACCCGCTTTGCAACAAAGGTTGGGGAGAAAGAACAGCAAAGACTGAATGACTGCTGTGTAGGAGCGATTTATACAGAGGCATTATGATACCGGCTGATTTGTTTTCAATCCCTTTCCTAATAACCCCTAGCATAGCATTAGCTTTTTTTATGGCAGTCGCACACTGTGCTGACGTTTTTAGTGAGTTATCTATCATGACTCCAAGATCTCTCTCTTGGTCAGTCTCCGCCAGTTCAGACCCCATCAACTTGTATTTATATTTTGGATTTTTGGTTCCAATGTGCATTACTTTGCACTTGGCTACATTGAACCTCATTTGCCAAATGGATGCCCACTCTTCTAGCCTCGACAGATCCCTTTGGAGTGCCTCACAATCCTCTCTGGCTTTCACCACCCTGAACAATTTCGTGTCATCTGCAAATTTAGCCACTTCACTGCTTAATCCCAATTCCAAATCATTAATAAACTAAACTAAAATGATTAAAGGGTTGGAACACTTTCCCTATGAGGAAAGATTGAGGCGCTTGGGGCTCTTTAGCCTGGAGAAAAGACGACTGAGGGGAGACATGATAGAGGTTTACAAGATAATGCACGGGTTAGAGAAGGTAGAGAAAGATGTGTTTTTCTCCCTTTCTCACAATACAAGAACTCGTGGGCATTCTATGAAATTATTGAGCAGTCGGGTTAGAACAGATAGAAGAAAATACTACTTTACACAAAGGGTGATAAACACATGGAATTCGTTGCCACAGGAGGTGGTGGCAGCTACAAGCATTGCCAGCTTCAAGAGGGGACTGGACAAATATATGGAGCAGAGGTCCATCAGTGGCTATTAGCCACAGGAGATAGATGGTATTCTCTTTGTGGGGAGGTGGTGCTCTGTTGTCTTGGTGCTGGAAGGAAGGCAGTGGGAGGGCATCTGGTGTCCTGGCCTCACTGACAGTCCTTTAGATGGCACTGGATTTCTAGCCACTGTGTGTGACAGAATGTTGGACTGGATGGGCCACTGGCCTGATCCAACATGGCTTTGCTTATGTTCTTATGTTCTTATGAAAGTTCATGTTTTCCTGGTCCTGCCCACATGACATTCATTCATTCATTCATTCATTCATTCATTCATTCATTCATTCATTCATTCATTCATTCATTCATCTTCTGCCCCTGTTGCTACCATGGTAATTTTCTACACCCTGGTGGAGGGATTTTGTTTTTTTCAAATTGGCAATTGAATATTGTTATAACAACACAACAATCTGGTTATCGGGTTCTATGAATTTGTGTTTTTAAAAAAAGTCTCCAGACTCTTTCACTGCAGAGATAAGCCTTTCCCCTTCTATCTTCACATCAAAAGAGGCTAGAAGCGTTTTTCAAAAATGAAAGCGGGGGAATTCAGAGAACCTGATATACAGGTTGTTAAAACATTACACTGATATAATGATATTCATTTATTGATTTAAAAAAAAAACTGGAAAAGCCCTGGTAGTGCAGGGGAGGGGGAATAGCCACGGAGAGGGACTGGGATAGGGCAATGGCAGAGAAACTTGCAGTGTGGAAACCCCCCAGTTTCAGTGTTGCATCAGCATCTGCAGCAGCAATGGGGAAACAACACAAGCCAGTCCTTACACGGAAACCACTCCAAACTAAGCTATTCACGTGACACAGAAAACAAGAAATTGGAATTTTTAAAATGTTAAAAACTTGCTTTTCTCCCCTTCCCTATCCACCTAGCAGGTAATTTCAAATTTTGAAGCGAAAATCCCAGTATGAAAACAGGAACAACCGAAATTGTCTCTGCTAGCCTCCACTGGAGTCGTTCTTGAGAAGCAATGAATGATTAAAAAGAGCAGCTGCAATAGTGGGGGGTTGTGGGGGGTGGCTGGGAGGGCCCTGGTGCTCCAGGAGGGCAATAATTGGCAACAGCCCCCCCATCCCCACGCCCCCCTTCAGCGTACAGATTCCAATACCTCTTTATTTGCTAAGCCATGAATTATTTATAACCCAATGCATTCAAGTTCATACATGGAAGACGTATTATCATACTAATAAACAAAAAGGCCGGGAGCGTCTCGGAGCCACTGGCTGTAATTAAAAGAACCGGTCCGATTCACGGTGCTGTCAGAGTCAATACCGCAGACAGATGTTCGTGGCATTTGCTGGCAATCACAGACATCAAAAAAGTGGCTTGAACCGCTATACTTAACCCCTAAGGCGTGCGAGAGGCTTCCCCAGCCCCCACCCACGTGCGTACATCCATATATGCACACCCAGCAAACTAAAGTCATCACCATTTCCAATGCTGTCTTGTTTCCAGGCAGTCTAACAATGCTGAGTTGTTCTGACAGCTCAGGAGCTGTTGGGATGCTCTTATTTTACATTATTGCAAGCAGATACCTGCTCTTGTACAGACACAGTCTTGTACAGGTTTGGAAAAAGTTTGTAACAAAACTAGGCTTGGGCAGGGAGGGGCATTCGGGAGGGGAAAGACAGATTATCTTGGGCAGGGTCTGTACATTTGGTTATTTCTTCTTTCGATCTATGAATATACAAGCCCCACATGGAGCAGTAAAAGTAGGCAGGCAGAAAGCAGAACCCAAAAGATCAGAAGCTTGGATGGATTTGGCAAGCGAGGGCAGTGCCAGGACGTGATCTGGTGGATTACAGGAGTACCCGGGAGGGGAAAAAAAATCAATGTTTGGCAGAATATGAGTTCCTCTGGCTTTCCCAAAGTCAAATGGGCCCAATATATGGCTTAGGGACACCTGATACTAGAGCACCGTGAAGCTAAGTAGGGTTGGACTCCATCAGTCCACAGACGCAAGGCAAAAGGACAGAAAAGGCATCCTGGAGAGATGAAAAGGGATAAAATGTTATTCCTCTGCTTTTCCATCCTCTTTACAGCCTTCAAGGTAGCTTGCAAAAATAACAACATGCAACGTTGCAGATGCGCTCACAAACTAAGGGAGGGGAGGACTCTTCCCATACACTGGGCCCCTTCTGCTGCCTTCCTACCACGGCTCTTTGGTGGTTGCTCTTGCTCTTTGGGCACTGATAAACGGGGTAAAAATCCCCACTTCTGCTGTAACAAGTTGCACACCCAGATGCCATCAGTCTCTGTAATGACGGTCAGGGCTTTTTTCCTGGGAAAAGAGGTGGTGGAACTCAGTGGCTTGTCCTCGGAGAAAATCATCACATGGCTGGTGGCCCCGCCCCCTGATCTCCAGACAGAGGGGAGTTTAGATTGCCCTCTGTGCCACCGAGCGGTGCAAAGGGCAATCTCAACTCCCCTCTGTCTGGAGATCAGGGGGCGTGGCCACCAGCCATGTGACCATTTTCAAGCGGTTCCGGAACTCCGTTCCCCCGCGTTCCCCCTGAAAAAAAGCCCTGATGACGGTCATTTTGCTGCAGAGTCCAGTTGTTCCTTTCTTGGCTGTTGTGGGGGGCAAAAAGGCTGGGGGGGGAAGGCCTTTTTTAAACATCGTCTAGTCTTCAAGGTCTTTCTGCTACTGCTGCTAAGAGAAAAAAGGAGCAGCCATGATGCAGAAGTGCTTGGCTGCTGCCTCTTTCCTTTCCGATGGTCTCTTGGCACCACTGCCCTGGATGCCAGCCAAACCGGCATGCCCCTATTGGGGCTGGGCTGTTCCTTGCGCATCACACTAGAGCACTAGTATTCAAAACGTGAATGTGTTAGGTGAGCCAACCCATAGAAAATTAAAGACAGGTGTACAGATTCCAAAACTCTGAAAGGCAACCCCTCTCTATATCTACTCCCCCTCCCATCTCTGCTGCATTTCTAAGATCCACCTTGCTGGGATTTATGAAGTACAGGAAGGCGTCCCTTGGGTGCAGGGCTTTTAACAGCAGTTGTCCCAGGATTAAAAAAGGAATTCCTTCTTAAGGTACAAAGTTCTGTTTGGGTATTGGTTTCTAGAAATGCGGGAAGGGCCACCTCTGGTGACTGTTATTTTTGTTACGCAATCAAGGGATGCTGTTTTAGTCTTGCTTTTGTGAAATCTCTGTAGTCTTTTGGTTGCTTTTTATTTTCTAAATCACTTTTGAGCCATGGAAAATCAGCATAAAATGTTTTCAATAAATAAAAGTGTTTTTGACCAAGAATGCCTCATCGCCACCTTTATACGTGACTGTACGTCCTGGCATCCAGCAACCCTGTTCTGCTATCACATTTTTAAAAATTTCATAAAGTTTTCTGCACGACGGTTTGCCCATGACTGGCTCCCCAGTGATGCCTCACAAGCTGCTTGTGAAATGTTGGGGGAAATGGCCTGTTATATCTGCAGGTTTGCTGCTCATTAATTTTTTTCTGAGCGGAAGCCACTGTTTAAAGTCAAGAAGGCTTCACTCTAAAGAGAAAAAAAAAAGGAAAGAAAGAGCAAAAAGAAAACTGAAGTCTTTGGTATTCTAAAATCATTGTCTGCATATCCTTGTGTGCAGGTCACATAAAGGATGCCGGTTTTCTGTATTTCACTTTTCCGAAAATGCCCACTTCAAGGACTTCTCTTCTTCAATCCAAGCACGCATCGTGGAAAAACAGCGCACCCTGAGTCTCATTTCTCTCTTCAAATCTTTTTCTCCAGAAGATTCACAGGCATATGTCTTTAATATCCCTGCAGTGTTCATTAAAAGCTAAATTGGTCTCTGGAAATCAGAAAACAATAGTCCAGCTGGCAAAGAAGGTTAAAGACGCAGCTCTTCTTAAAGCTCTAAATCTTATGGGACAGGAACATCTGCACCTGCAGTGTCAGGGTAACGAGTTCAACCGAGGTCTTTCGTCGGGATGGAAATAAACACACCCTTCTCCTGTTCTTGGAATGTGTGATACCACCTTCAGATTTCTGCACTTTCATTAGTGGGGGCATTGTGGGAATCCAGTTGCCAAGACTGTGATAGACTAATGATCTGACTCAGTATAAGGCAACTGCATGCGTTCATTTGACTACCCTGGAAAATGTATCAGGAGCTCCTCAAACAGAAGATCTGTCATGGTGGAGAAGCTTCCTTGAAAGTGGGATGATCCACCATTACCAACAGGGGTGGACTGGGGAGCTGAAATGGCCCTGGAGCAAGCCAAGCTGGGTGGCCCTAGCTGTGAAATAAGCCAATGCTGTAGGTTCATTTAGCCCTTCGCCACCAACAATGAGCACTGGCTCGCCTGTCGCTTTCTCCTGCAAACTGGGGGCAGTGCAAGAGGAGGCAATCGGTGAACTGACACCAAGCATCATTGCCACTAAAGGGCTGAGCTTAGTGGCCCCCAAGGTGCTGGTAGAATTACGGAGGCTTGGCACATCATGCTCCTTGCCACCGGTGACCCCCTAGGACAGCGGCTCACCAAATAAGTCAAATAGCCAGTCTGCCCCTGATTGCCAGTCTTTCCCTTCAACGCGCCAGCACTAGGAAATGCTCGTGTGTTCTACGCTGTGCACTTACTTCAATTATTACTTCACACATGGCAACAAGTCAGCACACAGGAAGCACCTGGCCAATGCATGGCATGAACTGGACGTATTCCCCAAACCATGCTCCAGAATCTTCTACAACGCGCACGGATTCTACCGCAAACAAGACAACATGGAGGCGGCTTCCTGTGATTTTCCTATGTGAAAATCACAGCATGCTTTTTTCGCTACGTAACCCAGCTCCTTCCAATGGGAGAACTGAAAGAGGAACCATGCGCCTCCAGGTCCACTGCTCAGCTCATGCTCTGAATCGCTCTGCCCCTTGCTCGCCTCCTAAATGTATGTACACAGTAAGCAAACATGACGGCTTTTCTACAGAATCACCAGCTTAATGCTTTTACGTAGTGACATGGAAGTAGTCTTTCTCCTGCCCATGGAAATGTCATTGTTTTAGTAAACTGGAAGCCACCGATCGCTTTTGGGTTAACTCTTATTCTTTTTTTCCCCTGGTGTCAATGAGCAATTAAGGGTAATTTACATTAAATTAACGATGCTTCACACTACAATGAAATATTTTATAACATGCAAATGATTGGTCCGCTTGGAGGAAGCAGAAACGTAATGCTGACTTCCACACAAGTGACAATTTAAATTAATCACAGTCTGCTTTAATAACTATGTTGTTAAAGGGTGACAGAACAGATGTTCCCTTTTAAAAATTAAGTGAGCTAATAGTAGCCTATTTTTATTCTGGAGCCACTGCACTTGTAATGGCTGATTTGAGTAAGAGACTTCCAATCTGCCCTGTGCTTTAAAGGACTACTCTGATTAAAGGGAATGTGTTACTTTCTCCCCCCCTCAAAGGGTCCTGATATGTGAGCCACGCACAATGGAGAACCGTGATCGTCCTTCAGAATTAAGGGCGCTGGGGACACAGGAAACAAGGGTAACCAAATGCAAATGCGTACAAGACGCCCCCTATAATATAAAATGCAACCCAGCGATTAGGCCTGGGCATGCTTTCAAACAGCAGAAACTAATTTGAGCTTCCCAGAGCCACAGGAACGGTGTCAAAAGGTCACAACTTGCCTTTGAGCATTAATTACATCCTCTTGCTGGAGGGGTACACAAAGAAGGGAACCGTCCTTGATAATCAGCCTGACAGAGGGCAATAATCAGCGCCAGAACAGATCACTTAATAGGATGTAATATGCAAGCAACCACCTGAGGGCAAGAATCCAAATGCCACATTTAGCCCGTATCTACCACAACAGGACAGGGGAGAAAAAACAGTTTCTATATGCCTGCTTCTTGGTGGCCAGTATTTTAACAGGGGTCTCCCTCGTTTGGATTGTCACTGTATGCACAAACATGGGACAAGAGCAGAATTTCCGTCATCGCGGCCAGTCTGGCTGCGCAAGAGAGTTAGCATAGCTGCCGCGTTTTAGGCTTTCAGGACTGATGATGAAATAACGCTGGATTGTGTTTGTTCCTGACATAATGAAGCGAACCACACGCTCCTGATGAAGGTGTCACGAAATCTGCAGTGTGTAGCCGGCCCCAGATTGGGCGTGGTTTGGAATTTTGTTCTTCATCTCCAACGTTGTCGCTCCTTTTCGATCTGGAAGGACCCAGGAACATTTGCATTTGCACAATACCTTGCATAAGAATCCACAAAAGACCTATTGATTTGTAGCCCGACTGTTCAATGTACATTTATGAAGGTTTTCCCTATAAAATCTGTTAGGAATATGGAATGAAAATATGTGTATGAATTTGGAATATGTATGAATTATCACTATTTATAGCACTTGCACTTTGAATACACTTCTGTAAATTTATTGTCTAATATTGCAGTGTGCTTCCCGTGGACTTGTTCCTTTGTTGCTTACTAGTCTGGATTCAAAGGCAGCCTTAGCACTGGGCAGGCTTGATGACTGTGACAGTAGACAACATCTGGCATTTGCCTAGCAGCTCTCATCTAAGATATTGCACATGCAAATGGAAGCATGAGCAAACTGCTATCCGTGACTGCTGGTAATATCTGCAGCATAATCTCCACGTTTCCACCCTGCAAAAAGATGCACAAACTGCCTTTGCACTGAAAGCCCACAGGAAAAGATGTACAAGTTCCAGCTGAGGTGATGCAAACAAAGGCACAGAACAGAAAGTGGGGCCAACCAGTACTTCCAGTTCTCCCCCAAAGACGTAAAGAGTCAGGGTGTCATATACAGGGCTTTTTTTCAGCTGGAACACGGGGGAACGGTGTTCCGGAACCTCTTGAAAATGGTCACATGGAAATGGAAGACACAAGAAATACCAACTGTAGAAGACTGGATTTACAAATTGCTGTATATGGCAGAAATGGACAAAATGACAAGGAAACTCAAAGATCTTGACCTAGGACAATATATTGTTGATTGGGGGAAACTGAAACAATTTTTGGGAAAAAAGTGGGATGTAAAAGGAGAACTGTGGCAGTTTGAAAATTTTTAAAGAACAATGTTGCAATGGGAAGAGAGAAGGGATCTTACCATCTAGGGGGAATGTAATTATAATCTAAGCTAATATAATATTTAAGGGGATTTTACATTGAGTATATGGGATAACGAGAAGGGGTAAGCAGATATCTCAATGAGGTATACTATATATGATATATAACAAAATAACGGGTTAGTGGATCAGATTCTACATTATAACATAATATGTGGTGGTGCTATGTGGTGTTGTGTGCTGTGCTACATTGGTGGCATAGCATACAACATATATATAATATATTATTGTGATGTATACTATATTGATAGTGTATTTGATGGAGTATATGCTTAAAAGAAAAGAAATAGAATAAGTTTAAAGTAAGAGATAGGGCGATCCCTGCTATATATTATATTATATTGGTATGTTTATTGATATGAGATACACTATATTGATAGTAGGTTTGATAGAGGCTATGTAAAAGACTAAGAATGTGCTTAGAATAAGAGATATTATGATTTAAAGCTGATAGGAAAATATAAATGAAATAGATTTAAGTAATAAGAAGGGTTAAGGGTTGGAAAGCTGTTGGAAGTCAATAGGGAGGGGGAGGAAAAGGGTGGGGGACAGAGCAAGGGCAAAAAGTGGGATTATTTGTGTTAAATTCGGAAAATTTTCTTTTGTTTTTCCACTCACTAATAAAATTTTATTTAAAAAAAAGAAAGGAAATGGTCACATGGCTGGTGGCCCCACCCCCTGACCTCCAGACAGAGGGGAGTTTAGATTGCCCTCCACACCGCTCAGCGGTGCGGAGGGCAATCTAAACTCCCCTCTGTCTGGAGGTCAGGGGGCGGGGCCACCAGCCATGTGACCATTTTCTCCCAGGGCAACCCACTGAGTTCTACCACCTCTTTTCCCAGAAAAAAAGCCCTGGTCATATATGCCTGTCTGCATATCTTCCACGAATGTATTCTGTGTTCTGTACTGGCCCTCTGAGGGCATGAGAAGTTTCTTATTGATGTTAAGGCACTAGGTTCTCTCTCAAGTATTTACTCTCTCTTTCCCCGCTGCTTCGAGAAGTGTCCTTGAAGGCTGGCTGTGGCCAGCTCGAAATGCATCTTTCTTGGGAACTGAGATGATTTCATTCTTTGTTCTGTCTAGTCTAAACCTAGCTCTTCCCAGGCAACCCCCCTGGCTAGTTTGCGCCCAAAAACTTTAACGGCCCCTTATCCTGATGGTGGGAACGTTCCCTATAACTAACATCACCAATCCCAGTTACGTCACTTCTGCCAATTCACTTGTCTGTTAGCAGCAAAGGAAAGTAACACAATGGTAATAAAATCTGTATAACAACAACAACCACGTATTTAATTTATACCTTCATTCATGCACAATACACATAATAAAAGCTATTTATACATACAAATCTTCGCTTCCCACATGGAATCAATTCACTTATCTGAGCACCTTGAACTTGCTGGATCTCTAATAAAGTTACTTCCACCAATACACCTGCGTGTTTGCTGTGGAGAACTTGGGGATCCTTCCTGCCAAGGACTGACACAGGGGACTTGAAGAACCACCTTCTTCTGTTATTCATCTGCTCACCTACCATTTGTGCCTCCATCGTCAGGAGTAAAGAGATGGTGACCAGAAATGGGACTTTCTCAGTTACGGCATCTCGGATGGGAAGAGCTGTCCTCCCAGAGAAAGCTTGGTGCTTAACCTTTTAAATTTTGGCCACAGGAGAAAACAATTTTATTTAACTTGGCTTCTTCTTAAGCATTGTAGCTGTGGACAGCTCCTTGCTGAGGAACCAGTTTTATTGTGGTTTTTAACTTGCTGCTGAATATGAATTTTTAGCTGCTATTTCATCCTGCTGTTTTATTACTGTTATAGTGTGTTTTTAAAAAGGCTTTGATGTGTTTAGCAGTGGTTTTCTTTGTTTTGCTGTAAGCAGCTTCGGACATATTTTGTGGTAGAGAAATAAGTGACCCAGGTAAACAGAATAGAAAAGAGTCCAGTAGCACGATGGTTGTTGTGGGTTTTCCGGGCTGTATTGCCGTGGTCTTGGCATTGTAGTTCCTGACGTTTCGCCAGCAGCTGTGGCTGGCATCTTCAGAGGTGTAGCACCAAAAGACAGAGATCTCTCAGTGCTCAGGTGCTCCCAGTAGCACCTTTAAGACTAACCAACTTCACTGTAGCATAAACTTTTGAGAATCACAGTTCTCTTCTTCAGACAGGCATATATGACACCCTGACTTCAGAGAAGAAGAGAACTGTGATTCTTGAAAGCTTATGCTACAGTAAAGTTGGTTAGTCTTAAAGGTGCTACTGGACTCTTTTCAATTTTGCTACTACAGACTAATATGGCTAACTCCTCTGGATCTATGACCAGATAAACAGAGATACCATCTGAAGCTACCTTGACAAGGGCTGGGTATTGTCCAGAAAATTTCTAACTGCCTGAGGTATCTCAGGTTCATAAACATGGGAACAATTTCTGTACAGAATGAGGACCACAGCAGGGCACAAGGGAACAAGCCCAAGTTGCCCCTTTCAGGACCGAAACTGTCCCTAGCACAAAAGTGACTTGGCCAAGATGGTCAGCTAAGTGAAGTAACACTCTTCAAAATCCACTGAAGTCAATGAGCTGAGAACAGGGCATCGGCAGCATTTCTGGGTACTGCTGTACTGGATTAGAGGAATATTTAAGGAAGCGTTGCAAGGGTAGAACCTTCCTTTTGATTATTAGGATGTGCAAAACATTCTACAAAGAGTTATTTCAGCTCACAACAATGAGGGCTGGTTTTTCAGTTCCACCGCCTGTTCGTACGCTCCTAGCAACGACGACAGGATTCCCTGCTGCATTTTTTCCTCTCTTGTTTTACTCACAAGATACCAAAGGGAAGGTAGGAAGCACGGGGTTTGTGTCACTGTCAGGAAACCAGAGCAGAACAAGCCAGGAAGTAATGGTTCCTTTGCTTGCTTTGATGTCTTCTGGGTAAAAAAAATGGGGAAAGAAACATTGTTCCCCATAGCAAAGAGGAATATGATCACTGTGCCTAATAAGGCAGATAAAACACCTCTGTCCTTGCTCATTTATTTTTTAAATTAAATTTCATGCTCCTCCCCTCCAATAAACCGCCTGAGGATGGGCGGTTTATAAATCGAAGTAATAAATAAATAAAAATAACCAAAATCTCCCCCCCTTACTTTCCAGCTTGTGAACAGAGTGGAGAAGCTGGGAAGGGGCACTGCAGTTCTCCTCTAATTATGAGCCTCATCTGGTACTAGCTGCTCACAAAACAAAGCCCAGAGGAACTGAAGATAGAGTAAATGTTGCAAATTCGATGAACTTTGAAACTTACCAGGAACTGTGAAGATTTTAGGAGGCCACTATGTTAGAAAATACTGACAAGTACCAAAATGAGATAACCATACTGATTCACTTGAACATAATTAGCACAGGCAGCCGAGCCACAACTTTACAACAACCCGTCAATGGTAATAAGTGCACTATGTAAGATTTTGAGTTATACTGAATATTCTGTCAGGCTAGATGTCAAAGGGGAAAAAACTAAATTGAGGGAGGAAAGGAACAGATGGTTCTGAACAAAGGCATGGAGTTAACCCACAGTTATTTTGCTTGCATTAATGAATCAACCCAGCCCTCTCTGTTTGGAAACAGACATATATTATTTTGTGAATCTGTCCTGAATAATGTTCATGCCTCATTTTGTAGCTGCTTTAAAGAAAATTCTTCTTACATGCACGCACACTAGAGGCGGGCATGAACCAAAATACGAACCAAAGTTCATCTTGAACCTGGCAGTTTTTTGATTCACAAACCAGCGGTTCGTTGGAAGGCATTTCTGATGAACTGAGACAATTTTTAGGCCAGTTCGTTTGGTTCTTTTTTCGGTTCGTCACTGCAGACAGCCTGGTGCTGATCAATCAGTTACCTGGGCAAGAGGAGGGGATGGGCTTTCTGCAGATCTTCTGTTGCCCCGGAAGTGACGCATTCAAGAACCAAATGGTTCATGATCTGGGCAATTTCATGCTAGTTCATGGTTCATGGATCATGAAATGTAATGAAGTATGAACGGCAATGAACTGCCATTTCCCGGTTTGTGCCCATCTCTAATGTACACACATGTATGCACACACGCTTGCACATGCACGCACACACAGTTAGACATTTCCAACAGGATAAAAAGGAAATAAAAGAACAGCACCAGAAACACATTAAAGAGTTTAAGATCTGCAGCCACAGGCACAGTTTATAAGTACTAAGCTTGTAGAAAGTAAATTTTGTTCCAATCGGCACAGCAATGAAATGAATAAGAAAAAGAAAAAATAAGATGCAATTCCCATTCAGCCAGTGCAAACACAGAAGCACCTTGAAATTTTTGTGCTGCCGGCATTGACTGAGACCTTATGTGTATGTAACAGCCGAATTTCCCTAGAATTATCTCCCACTGAATTCATAAGGGCTTATTTCTCAACTAGGGCCGTACCTTTGAATTTACTGCTAGAAAATGGTATCTGTCATGTCTCAAGTGTGTTGAGCCTCCTCAAAAGCGATGACTTATCCGTGAGAAAGCTGAAATGCCTGTTGCTACTAAGGAATCATGCAAACAGATAGGCAAACTGTATCCCTTCCTTATTAAGGCAATGAACAGGAGACTCAGGTTCTCCAGGAGATCCACAAACTACTTTGTGTTTTCTTGTCCTGAAAACCCAGTTTGGCATGAATGCTGGGCGGCTGGGTTTTTTTTGTCACCTGGGTGATTGCTAGAGGGGAGAAATAATGGTTATTTACTTCAGATTTCCGTTTATGATTTATATTCCATAAATTTTGGAAGTGGTTGTTTCTGACTGCAAAGCCCTGTGAAGCTGCCTGAGAGAATATTTTAAAGCCCTGGGACGACACCTCTACATCAATTACTCGCTGAAGCTGTTTCTTAATAAGCTTGCACTTGGTAGCAAAGCAAAGGTCTATTTTGATCAGCAGAACTTGGAAGGAAGAAAGCTGACTGCTGACTGCCATTCTCTCTGCCAAGCGGATGTATTTTTTTTCCAGCAGGAATTCATAGGACATGAAGTGAAACAGTTTTTTGCTAAATGTGTTTATTTTAAAAAGTGTATGAAATGAGCTCCAGTTTATGACAACATTCTTTGCAGTTCTGCAAAGCCAAAGAGAAAAACTGAATATTTTAAAAACAGAAGAAGGGGCCCACAGCATTACAGAGTTCAGGAAGAGAAGGAAAACAAAGGTGCAGTGGGAAAACATTTAATACATGAATGTAGATCCCTACACATTTCACATATTGCTTCTTCAGGGGATCTGTACGGTAGACGTCTCTCTGCAGGTTCACAGAGGCCCTGACAAAGCAGTACGTGAAATGCTTAGGGATCTACAACGAAATATTAAATATCTTTCCACTGCACTTTTGTTTTTCTTCTCTTCCTGGACAGCGAATATTGTAGTCACAAACCTCCACCTTCACTTTCATTGGTTTTCGAGAGAGGGTTGCTTTAGCATATGTGTTTTTTGAGGTCTACTGTTCTCAATGAGAGGTGCCATCTGCTCCCCCTCACTTCGGTATGCTCCAAATCTTTATGGAGCATACCAAAGCGAGCTAAATACCAGAATCCCGAAGCGGCTTGCCACTTCGGGATTCTGGTAATTCCGGATTTTTTTCCTGGTTCGGGTAAACCCAAAGTGGGAAACCTGAATTTTTGGGGGGTTCCCCCCCTCACAACAGATGTCCCCAGTGTGGAGAAAGCAGTGGGAATAAACGTTCTCTGCACTGCAGGGCTTTCATTCTCATAACAGAGAGTGGGGGTTCCAACCTCTTCTACCACCCTAACAAGTCTACCTGCCTGCATCCTCCAATAGTAGGATGAGCCCGTTTGGTGAGCAGTAGGAATCTAATCTGGAGAAGTGGGTTTGATTCCCCACTCCTCCACTTGAAACCAGCTGGGTGACCTTGGGTCAGTCACAGCTTTTCCAGAGCTCTCTTAGCCACAAACGACACACTTTGTGAACTGCTCTGAGTGGGTGTTAAGTTGTCTTGATGGGTGGTATATAAATTGAATGTTGTTATTATTATTATTATCTGTTCTAGACTCCTGCTTCCCCTTCACTTCCATAGCAGAAAGAGATCTATGCGCACATTCCTTTGTCAGCAGAGAAATGCTCCTTTCCCATAGACAAATGGAGGAACACGACATCCATTGAAGTTTAGTTTTTGTTCAGCGATTCCAGTTTTTGTCCTGCGGTGGGCACTGCAATGATGTAAAGGACAGGACTGTGTACTACTGTTGGCAGCCAGAGTGTTTTCCCTACCCTATGAATGTCAGAAAAAGTAATAAAATATCTGTAGACAAAATAATGGTGAGGAGATGCCCAGAGTTGCGAAGCGTTACAGTTGGTGTATAACAGGATATCTCCTGGATGTAATGCAAAGCCTACCTTCACAGGTCAGCAGGAAATAGTCCATGCTGGGGCTGAACGATGCACTGAAGTATGTGCAGTTATTGATCAAATCACAAGACAAACATCGCCTGTTGAAGTCTCCAAGGCTGGTGCTGAAAAGAGAAAAGGACACACAGGCATAAATGCCAAGGAGCCAATGGACACGTTTACAATTCCACCATTCTGGAGGCAGATCTCCTTGGGAGATTTTCCCCAGTCAAGATGACTGGTGCCAAGAGGTTCTCCCCATCCTGGGATGATGTAATCCCACTCCTGACTGAAGAATCTAGGAGGCTCCTTTGTCTCATGCTGGCAGGTGGCACCTCTCACTGAGAAATGGGGAGGTACCTGAGACCTCACACTCGCTTTAGGGCAATGTTCCACTCCTCAAATGGCAGGGTACCCACTGGCAGATACAGAGGCAGATCCTCAAGGCCAAGGGTGGTGTTTCTCCCTTGTAAGAATGGGAGATCACCCAAGAAACCGGCAAGGTGTTAGAAACCTCTGACATTCACCCAAGTTAGTTAACTGGACGAGAAGAGCATCTGCCAAATCACAAAGGAAGCGGGCTGTCTTCTCTCCTACATTACATCTGGCCTACCTTCCAAAGTAAAATTGCTTGGGAAGCAAAATGGTGTACAAGATACCCTTCTGTGTCTGTGGGTACTCCTCCAGGAAAGACAAAAAAAAGTTGATCTTGAATCTTCCATTTGGAGGGATGTTTGTCAGGCAAGGAGCAAAATTTTGCAAGATCAACGTGATGTCAGAAGGCAAGGAGGGCAGAAAAAAATGGTAGTGGGAGCTGGACACAGATTGTAACTGACTATGCCTGTTCCTTACACATAAGATGCCTTTGTGTAACAATACTGATGGATCATATTAAACACTACCACTTGGGACCTAATTTCACAACTTGGCTATCCCTTGGCAACCATAATTTTTAGTCAGACTGTGTTTTGATAGACAGGTCACCACCCCAGACCCTCCACTCCTGCTCCAGCTTGGTGGAACAGCAAGAGAAAAATAGGAGGAAAATGGCATTGTAGTGCTCTGGAGTTTTGGGTGAGTCCTAGAGCATTTCCTTGACATGGTGACATCACTTTAAAGGTCACACCTTGAATGATGGGGGAGTGGGGACATGGGGGTTGCTGGGGGTGTGCGATATCACTTCGGGGGAAAACTGGAAGTAATGTCACATTGCTCTAGAGAGATTGCGGGGGGGGGAGGAAATGGGGTGTGCCAGTGTTGTGTGCAGCGTGACATCACTTCTGGGAAAACTGGGAGTGACAGCACATCACTCCAAAAATTGCCAGAAACTCTAGGTAAAACCTAGAGTAATGTCACTTCTGGATTTTCCCTGTAAGTGATGCTATGCCATATGCAACATCGGTGATTGAAAAAAAATTCTCCTGCCCTCACTACGAATGGCAGCATTAAAAAAGGGTTGCTGGCAGAAGGTCTCCTACCATAGCAGAGGATCTGGCAACCCTCTTAGAGCCAGAAGGGATGCTGTGACACTGCCATGGAACCGATTTCATTATCCCTGCCCCACCGTGTCTCCCAAGTGCTTAGCTGACATCCTTGGCCTCTGCAAGCATCTGACCATGTCAAGCCAGTAGTGCACAAATAAGAGACTATTGTCAACGTGAATGAGCTGTCGCATCTTAGCCAGAAAGACAATCCCATGCACAGCAACAGCCTGCACAGGATTCCATAAGCTGCTGAATTTGGAATTCAAAAAGAGTCAGCTGAAAACGGTAGCCTGAACAGGCGATGGTAGCGGAGAAAACAAAGGGGTTTAATCAGGGGTCATTTTGTAGAAAAAGAGCTGGAGGAACTCATTAGCATAACTCATTAGCATATGCCATGCCCCTTGCCATCACCGGAAGTGGTTCATTAGCATAACTGATTTGCATACGCCACACCACCTGACATTACCTATCCTGGCTGTTTTGGACCCAATCCTGGCCATTCAGGGCCGAAATTGGGCCCAAAATGGCAAAAAGGGGCTGAAAATGGCCGAAAAGGGGCCCAAAATGGTCAGGATTGGGCCACTGTTGAGTGGGAGAGTGATCCAGTCAGAGGCCTGATCCGGGCCGTTTTGGCCCCAATCCAGGCTGAAACAAGCCCAAAATGGCCAGAGTCAGGTGGGCGGGGCCACCTGACATATGACCTCTTTGGGGAACTGCGTTCCTGCGCGTTCCCCCTTGAAATGATCCCTGGGTTTCATACTGCATGAGTCTTCTGGAATATAATCCAGGCCACACTTCATGACCAGAGTGCAGCGAGAGACACTGAAATGAGGCGTATCTATTACCACGTCACACCATGAATCACAGCACTGCACCTGTCCCACCGGCACTACTGTGAAAGTTAGAACAGCTTGTGAATTTTATTCCTTCGCACCAAGGTCTATTCAGTCCTTGGATGGAAACAGATTCCTCTGGCAACCACCAAAGTATGTCAAGCACATGGTCCTTGTAACTCACCTTTTCCTGGCTAAAGTGGGGTTCATGAGAAGATCAAGTGAATGGGTGAGGGGAGCTAAACCCTGCCCCTCTTCTGCCTCACCTCCTTGTACTTCTTTTCTTGAAGCATTTTATCTTGCAGCCCGGCTTTGATGCCGGAAGCGGGTTAAGCTGGAAGACAAGTGCTTAAAAGCAACAGAATCCAGTGAAGTGAGAACGGGGAGGAGGCAGGGCTCAGATTCCCTCACCCTGGTGCTCTTTTTACAAGAATAGAACCTCCACATCCCATAGCACACATGAACAAAATGGAACGAATAGGCATGAATCTTTCTCCATCTTATCTATCTTAGCTCTCAGAAGCATGCAATCTCTGAATGTGGAGGTTGTCTATTATTATTTTTAGCCTATGAACTAGTAAAAATAAAAAAAAAGGTTTTGAGTGTTGCATCCTTAATCTAAAGAACAGTATTTGATCTGCTTCTTCTGCAGTGCCCAAGGCAGTTGAAAGACAATTGGCAACCCATTCTGCGAATTTGCTTCACCTAGAATTTGAAGGTGCTGCTGCTGCAGAATTTATCCTAAAGACGGCTAAAAGGATGGACCCTTGTCATTTTGAACATCTTTATAATACATTTTTCTTTTTAAAAAGATCCATTTGTTATTAGAGGGACAATCCTTTCTAAAAGAAAATAATCACAAAGCTTCGGAAGCTGATTGTCAAAGTCCTCGTCTGCTTCTATGACATTATTGTGTCTATTCAGTTTGGGCTTACTTGGCAGTGAATCAGCTCTGTTTGCGAGAAGAGTCAGCAATGGGAAGTAATGTAAAAATTGCCTTTTCAGCTAGAATAATTCATACCTGTATAAATGTCGTTTTCTTGGCTTTTCTTCTGTGCTGAGAAAATATCTGAAATGTAACACACGTATAATATAATTGCAGTTTTAGAAATATAGAATTATCATCAATATAAAATAGAGGTGGCAAGTCAACAGGGTATACATCCATCCATCCCTCCTTCTAAAGCCCCCAGTCTTCAAGTGAAATTGTGACTATTCCATTCACTTTCTCAGAATGACTCTAGTTCATACAACTCTAAATTATAATTCTGAGAACATGATGGCAATCAGAAACAAGGATATAAAATGGAGCTTTTTTTAAAAAAAAAAATCACATTTTCCTGAGATTTGTGATTTCCACATATTATTTATAAAGGTCTGACTAAGCGATCACTTTTCAAAATAGCTGTCAAAGAAAGTGTAATGTGTTCATGAACTGCAGCTGAACATCTGATGTTTGTCAAAATGATATGGAAATTGTTAGTTGCATGCGGTTAAATATGCAAAATTAGCTGGTGCCTTCCAACTATGGTTTGCAAACTATTAAAGAATCCCATTCATTCAAATGCAATAGAGAAAGAGTGGTCCATTGTATTGAATCGAAGAGACATTTCATAAAAACTCAGGGTGAGCCAAAATGCACGCACATGTTCCAGATATTCCAGAACCCCATCCTCCCCCTAAAAGGAAACATTGACTTTAGATACGAAAAATTCTCAGTGTTTTTACAAAAGAAAATCTAGAAGCTTATGGCTTAATCCTAAAATCACAGAAGTAAGTCCCAATGAATAACATGGGACTCATGTCTGAGTAGACCCGCTTAAGAGTACTCCCTATACAAACTTGGGTTACAAATGTGATCAGTATTAAGTGAAGTTCCATGAGGTATGTGTCATGTATGCCTCCTGCATATCTGCCATGAATGTATATTGGCTCTGCCTCTGGTCTCTGAGAGTGTGGGAAGTTCTTTATTGCTGCAATGCCAGTAGGTTATCTCACGAATGTTTACTTTCTCTTTCTCACTCTGCTGACCCAGTGTCCTTGACTGCCAGCTGAAACTGGCTCGAAAGGTATCCTCCTTGGGAACCAAAGATACGCTCATCTTTCTCACTGTCTACTCTAAAACAATGTCTCACTCCACCCCCACCCCCCCGTTAATGGTCCTCATTCCAAAAGGCAGGAATATTCCCTATCACTAACACTGATAGCCCCACATACGTCACTTCTGCCAATTCCACTGTCTGAGCACCTTGTACTGAATGGATCTCTAATAAAGTTACTTCAACTGGAACAGCTGTGTGTTAACTTGGGGGTCTAACTGCCAGGGACTGACAGTATGTCTGAAATACCACTAATACCACTAAGTCACAATCCTCAAACTACTTACTCCAGAGTATTCTACCTAATCTCAATAGATTTCCAACAGTGTAGAACAACGGCTAGCTGCGTCTTCAAATAATCTTATGATATGAGCATTTCTCAGGTGGGAAATTCAGGCTGAGAAAGAGGAAGCTATCCAAGGCTATATGCGTGCACATTTCTCAGGCCTCAGTGTGCCACGAATCCAGTTCCCCAGGCTCCAAATGATGTATAATCCATGACAGACAAGACTACCACTAGCCTTCAGAAAAATAGATAACTTGGCAGTTTTTAAATTTTACTTACATTATATGTCTCTTTTCATCATATCCCAAAATCTCGGTCACATCCCAGTCACCAGATGTGATGGTCTGTAAGTTATCACTGCTGCTATTGGGCTGCCAAAACAACAGCGGGGAAAAGTCAGCATTTCAAAAAAAGATGCAGCAAAAAGTTCAGACTAGCCACACAGCCTCTGCTTTATCTTTTCCAGAAAAGGATCTCCACCACAGCATGTGGCAAAACAAAGAGGTTACTTTATTATTCCTCCTGGACCTGGGAGGATAAGCACAATATGCCAATAGAATCAAATTCCTACTTCTGATAACTATATCCGAGGAACTCTCAAAAATCCTTGTCGGTCTCCCGATGGCAAGAAGGAGAAGCCGATCATTTCACATACTCCCCACAAAAGAGTTGTCAAGACACAACAAACAAGAGTTGAGCTGACTGGCAATACTCACACTTTTCATGCTTAGGAACAAGAGAGTGAAACAAGGCGCAAGAGAAGGGCCACACAGCTCTGCCGCCAGGGCTTCTTTTTTTACCTATAAGTGGAGCTGGTCCTATTCCCCTCTCCAACAAGCAGAGAAAAGCCTGCACAATCTTTAAATGGCAAAGTTGAATGCAGCCCACCTGCGGCTTGGCAAATGTTCTCTTCTTATTAGTTGTGCTGGGAAGTGCTTTCAAGTCACAGCTGACTTATGGTGACCCCTGCTGGGGTTTTCAAGGCAAGAGACTAACAAAGATGGTTTGTCATTGCCTGCCTCTGCAACCCTGGCCTTCTTTGGAAGTCTCCCATCCAATTACTAATCCAAGCCAACCCTGCTTAGCAGCCTAGATTTGATGAGAGCAGATTTGCCTGAGCTACGTAGGTCAGGGCTCTCTTCTTATTACCTGCTGAAAAGAAGGAGGAAGGGAGCTGTCCAGCACTCAGCTGGCTGTAGGGTTTTTCTGAAACTTCTTGATAGTCAGCTACAAAGGGAGAGACTGAGTATGCTCTTTTCTTCCCAGCTCTGAAGCTATTTTGCAGCACTGCTTCGTAAAAGGCACTAACACGCTCTCCCCAACCACTAGTTTATGCTGTCTTTTGGTATAAATTAACACACACCATCTCTCAGCCTCTTTGTACTAATTTAGAACTTAGTTTGAATCTCATTTCTATAACTCTGACATCAGCTGTGGACAACAAGCAGTAAAGGGCTTCAGCCGCTGCGACTGAGCATGCTTCATTATAAGTGAGCATGCTCAGGAGCATTTACCTGCAAAATCAGGCAAGCAGCTTTTTGGGTTGCTGTACTTATTAAACAACATGGTAGCCAGGCTGCATTTCAGCTTGGTGGGTCACCAGTGGCGCAAGAATGATTTAGATAAACATTCAGAGCTCACTACTGAGGAGATGGAATGAATCAAACAGCTCCATTTGCCCATTCAAGGGACACATGGGATGTTTGATTGGTCTTATTAGACAATCATAAGAGCAACTGGGATAAACTGGTGAATTATAAGCTAATGTACCTAGGAATTTCAATAGTACAATTGGAGAGAGTAAATTTGGACGAGCAAAGACATTTGTTTGAAACTTATCTAAAACATCTGGATTATAAAAGTATATCAATAAGATGGTTGTTGTGGGTTTTCCGGGCTGTATTGCCGTGGTCTTGGCATTGTAGTTCCTGACGTTTCGCCAGCAGCTGTGGCTGGCATCTTCAGCCACAGCTGCTGGCGAAACGTCAGGAACTACAATGCCAAGACCACGGCAATACAGCCCGGAAAACCCACAACAACCATCGTTCTCCGGCCGTGAAAGCCTTCGACAATATATCAATAAGGTCAAGAAGAGTTTGCTCAACCATCGCAGTTGGCATTCCCCTACCAGTTCATATCCCAACATATTTTTGTGATTTAACGTTTCCTGAATATAGACGTGCCTTTATGTTTGGCACATCGTAATGCTTTACCATCTGTAGTGTTGTAACGTAGATATGCTGGTATTCCATATTCAGAGAAACTATGTAATCGCAACCTTAATTGCATCGAATCTATTGACCATTACTCTTAAGTTGCCCTGAATTTTTAAAACTTAGATAGGAACTGATTTTCTCCCTAATTAGTAAGGATTTTTCCTCTTCAACTGCTAAGACTTCTAGGCTACCAAGCAAAAAAGACAGATGGGTTACATATAGGGTCGCTAGATTTTTGGCTGCATTATAGAAACACAGAAACATCCTAAAGCAACTGCATAAATATTATGTGGGTAGCTTTTATTAATGGCCTAAACATAAAACCTCAGAGTTTTATGGGTCGAAGGATCAGTAAAAAGAAAGACAATGAACTAGAAGAGGGCAGTGAGGAACCTTGCATCTCCCTGCCTTTCACCTCCTTAGGACGGACTGCCTCAGGCAACTCTGACTGGGAATCTGTTCAACTGAGGACAGGCAAATTTGACCTGATGCATGAAAAATTATAAACTGAAATCTAGGTCTTTGACAGAACGGCACTTTCTAGCGATATTTTGGATGTGAGCGAACTAGAAGTGGCTGTGCTCTCTCATCAAAATATCGGTTTATGTTTATCGTTGTTCACCCACATACTCCATGAAAGTAAGTACAGATTTGTCTCACCTGAGAAGATGACATGGAAATGTGGTAGAATTTGCCTCGCCCTCCCTGAAGAATCGCTCGGACAAAGAAGAACTTCTTGCCGTCTGTTGAGAAGACAGGCTCTTCATTCTGTAAGTGACAATCCAACGGTGATGAATATCAAACACACAAGTTTTTAAAAAATAAACCACTAATCATAGCAGCAAATGGCAGTTCCTTAAGTCTGGCAGTGTCAACATGGGATTCAAATCACGGACCGTCCAGGAATATGGCTGGAGCTATTGCTTTCTTGTGGTCCTTCCTTGAAGGTAGGATTCAGGGCGTGGTGCTGGGGGACTGCTCCTGGTGTGGGGGAGGTTTGACTCAGGAACTGGGATGGCTCCTATTGTGGATGTGCATCCCCACTAAAGGGACAGGTCTGTAGCTTGGAGGTGCTGCTGGGCCCAAGCCTCCTCTTGGATTAACCAGATTTTCTGTCCTTTCTAGGCAGAAAAACTCCTGCCACTGTGATGGATTCCCGCATAACATCTACATTACCTTACTACATTAGGCTGCCCTCGAAGAGTATCGGGAAGCGACAGTTGTTGCAGAATGTTGCAGCCCGAATATTGACTGGAGTGGATACCACTTCAGTTTTGTTCCACCTATACAGGCTTCCACCAGGAAGTGATGTGCTGTATTCTTGGTGTTGTGGGAGGCGGCAATCAGTGTGGGGGGCCTTCTAGTGTCCCTTCCCCACTGGCAGACCTCCTGAGGACACCTGGTTTTTTGGCCACTGTGTGACACAGAGTGTTGGACTGGATGGGCCATTGGCCTGATCCACAATGGCTTCTCTTATGCTCTTATGTTCTTAATTTGCTCCCAGGCCCAGTACAAGGTGTTAGCATTGACCTTTAAAACCCTAAACAGCTTGGGGCCAGCATACCTTAAAGACCATCTACCCCCATATGAACCTACTCTACCACTCCGGTTATCTTTGGAGGCCAGCTTTGTGTGACCCACCATTTGAGGCCAGACTGGTGGCAACCTGAAAAATGGCTTTCTTGGTCAGGGTGCCCAATCTCTGGAACTCCCTCCCCAGGGATATTTGTCAATCTCCTTCTATCATTGTCTTTCAGCAGTGAGTGAAGACTATTATCATCCTATATTCCATGGGGGTTGCTCCGGTCAGCAGATAAACAGCTACTAGTGGTCCCTGGCCCCAAGGAGGTTCACCTCGCCTCAACCAGGGCCAGGGCTTTCTTGGCATTGGCACCTACCTGGTGGAACTCTTTGTCCATGGAGGCCCAGGCCCAGTCTCAGCAGGACTTGCTATTGTTTCGCTGGGCCTGCAAGGCAGAGATGTTTCACCAGGCGTATGGTGGTTGAGGCTGGTGGAACATCCCAACTGGCCCCCTGCCAGTGTGTACCCCAACTCTGTAATAATTAGCCGGCCATTCTGGCCCCTGGACTCTGAAGATCTGAGAGCTGAGATGTGGGATGCATTATACACTGCCCTAAAATGTTTTATAATATTTATATGATAATATTACTATTTTATTGTATGTTTATATTATATATATTTATTACGATATCATTTGCTCTGAGCCTGCTTGCAGGAAGAGTGGATTATAAATCAAATCAAATCAAAAAATAAAAATATATTGTTTTGTTTCATATTCTTTCACTAACTCTCATTGGTCTCCTCCCTGAATATAAACATTCTTTTGATTGTTCATCATGTTGGGGACCTTCAGTTAGGTGGAAGGGCAGCATATAAATGTTACCAACTGGCCAGCCAGCCAGCGGCCTGTCTTTGGATCCAAGTAGCATTGTAAGCAATCGGCCCTGCCCATATTTGATATACCTTTATTGCAGGCCTATGATATAAAAGGTCACAGGGCCCCTGGAATAATGCAGCTTGGTCTGCATCAGGGGAAATTCCAAGTTGGCTAAGCAGAATGTTGCTGGAACCAGCCCAAGAGATTCGGGTGTGCACGGAATGTGCATGTAAACACAAAGGACAAGGGTGATTGGATCTTCCCAGCAACTAGCTTGAGACCACAACAATAGCGGGCTTTGCTGTGTCACCCCATTAGCACATCCCAACGCCCTCTTCCTGTGATTACATTTCCCCACCCCAAACTTGTGAGCAATCAATCAGCATTGATAAGTTAATTTCTCTCTGGGAACCTGTATTTCTTCTTATCTAAATCCATCAACTCAGCTCTGGTAGATTCATTACCAAACCGCCCCTTTTGTGCAGTTCTGGGAAAAACTTTGCATTTCCTTTCACACACCCCGGCAGCAAGTAATCAAAGTAATCAAACCTTTGTAATTCCCAGAGACTGACCTTTACAGTCTTTGTCCCAATGGCTGAGGGGACTCCCACAGCCTCAGGACACGTTTTGCCCTATAAGAACCAGGGCTCTTGCCTCATTCAAATTGTGCACGCTTACTGGATCCAAGCGCTGCTTCCTTGGGGCCACTTCTTCCCTAAGTCTCTCCCTGGCCGAGAACACTGGACGTTTGAAGCTCTCTTCTTCCGTGGACTACTCTACTCTCCTGGATTGGTAAATATACTTCCCCATTCCTCACTCTATTCCAGCTAACTTTCTAGGACTCTGTGTATGTGTGTGCCAATCATTTTTAATTGCCTCTTGTGTGTATGTTGGTTTTTCCTCTTTAAATAAAAATATTATTTGACCTTAAAAGCACCAAGTCTCATCCTCTACCTTGGGGAAAGGACCGCGTAACTACTGATGGAGACATCCCGTTGTTGCCCCTCTTGCATAGCCTTCCTCCTTGCCATTAATTCCCCCCACTTACTCACAAGGAGGCCCATTCCAGGTAACAGTATTACAGCTCTTTGTTTTACTCCACATCCCTCCATCATGAATGGTTATCCTTTGCTGTCCTGCTCCTTATATAAAACACCCCTCAATCTGCTCCTTCGCCTTCAGCCTGCCTTCACTGCCTTCCACTTGCCACTCTGACAGACCATTTTGCTTCACTCCTCAGTTTTGGCCATAAGACACTTGCTGATAGAAAAGCCGCTGCTGAGAATGCCAATCCTCCTCCTCCCTGGGCTCATGGGAGGACACAGGCTCCAGGACACTTTCTGTCGTATTTTCCCCACAGGATGCCAAGGCCCATTTCACAAAACCACATAACACATAAATAAAAGCATAGCTTTATTATAGCAAGTGGCAATAGGAAATCTAATGTCACTGCCTTCTGGAATCATGACAAAGCACTCCCTGTCAATGGATGATGTGGTAAAGTTCGGAACTGATTGCCCATGGAATCTTATCAGTGCCAGAAGACTGAGTCAGTGGGTAAAGGAGGGATTCTCAATATATATAAGGTCTAACATTCGGAAGAGGTGGCCTGTTCCTAATGGAACTGATCTGGCTTATCAGGGCCAGTATGGATATACCAGATCCATACATAAAATGTATTCTGCCTGCCATTGTCAAGGGCTCATGAGCAATGGAACCATCGCCTCCCTAGTTGAAGCCCTGGCAAGAGTAGGTAGGAAGGAGACAACTCTCTCCTGGTTATGAACTTGTCAACTTGTTAATTTCAAGTGGAACTGAAAACTCTTTGGGCTTGCTATTTCTTCAAAACCAGTGGGCTCTTGCTCAGTGTCGCCTATCAAGGGAAAGAAATTTAGAAGTATTGTGGAAATCTAATCTTCAGAGACACTAACCCTTTGCAAAAACAGAAAAAGACATTTCAGATATACACGTGGATCTACAAAATAGCTGCTGGAAAGCATCTGTTCTATTATAAATGCCCCTTGCAGCCTGATTCTCCATTTCTGTCTAAGGCTACCTGCTAAGCCATAATAACAGAACAAACTTAATTATCTACTGGCCTTTCTTTCCTTTCCCCTGAAATAGACAACCCGACTCGGCTCAGTTCCATGCAATCATTACTAACAACGAAACTGGGCTATGGTTTGCACTCACCCTAGTTCCGCCCAAGCCAAGGGCTGTGCAGAAAAACCATGGTTTAGAGCAGTGGTCCCCAAAGTGCTGCCTTTGGGTGCTGTTGGCCCACCAATGTATTTCCTGGCACTCGCCTCTTCCCCAAAGCAAACAGCCGATCCCGGCTTTCCTCCATCTCTCAGAGGCAAGTGATCTTTCAGAAGATTGGAAGAAGTGCCCTTACAGAAACAGCTGCCTTCCTCTTAGGAAAATGTTTGGCTTAGAGCCTCCTAACATTAGCTTGGATCCAGACTAGATGTTTTTGCAAGCACAAAGATTTTTCCACCTTCCCCCTCCTGCAGCTGCCTGAAATGCCCCCCCAGGAATCCTGCTCTTGTGGAGTGGGGAGATCCTCACAAGGACAGGATTTCAGGGGCCGTTGCAGGCTGCTGTGGTGGGGGGCATATTGTTCAATTCAGACTTTGCGCCAACATAGAGTTAAGCTTCCTGATCTTTAGTCTGCACAGAGCCATTGTATTTCACCCTAATTCCCGATGTCTGTCTCTTCTCCAGCCTTCTTGCAGATCTCATGACACTGCAACCTTTTTCCTGCTCACCATTTGCTTGTTTTACTGTTCTGGGTTACCCAAGAGCCAACGCTTCTCCTTCAGGGTCAGTTTATACATTCAGTGGCATTAAAAGTGACAGCAGTTTTTCCTGGAAAGTATCTGAATGTTTTCCCATAGGGGGAAACCAGAAGATTAGCAAGTCAGGAAGAAGAATTCTTCTGCCATGCTTTCTATGAGCACAGAGAACATTAAATTATGTGCTTCCCACCTGCTGCCCAAATTGGTACTGTCCAAGAAAACATTTACTGCTTCTTTCTAATGAATGCATAAAACGGCTGTCTTATGTCTGACATCAGAGGTATCCAATTAACCTTGGAAAGAAATACAGTGCAAAATCTCCCTACCCTAAACATTGTGTAGGAGTTGGAAGAGTCATGGGAAAGGTTCATGTTTACTTTTTCCTGTGCTGAAATGTTTTTTGAGAGCTGATATAGCAGAGTGGCTAAGAGACTGAGCTGTGACTCAAGAATCCCTGGCTAAAATCTTGCCTCTGCCACAGGCTCACTAACAGTGCAATCCCCAAGAAGAGTTACTCCAGTCTAAGCCCATTGAAATTAATGGGCTTAGACTGGAGCCTGGCACAGAACCAATAGCTTTATGGGAAACTGAGATGTACTTGTAAACTGTTACTGGTCAGTAAGTCAGGTGACTTCCCAAAAGGTCAATGATAATAAGAATCTCTATTATCCATGCTTTTTAAGTTTGTGCTCCATAGTGTCAAGATGAAGCTTATAGAATTTTGTTACTCCAGTCTAAGCCCATTGAAATTAATGGGCTTAGACTGGAGTAACTCTTCTTAGGATTGCACTGTTAGTGCCCTTAGGAAACTCATTTTCTCAGCCTCAGCATCTGCAACACTTTACAAGGTTATAACAAGATAATGTCTGCACGAAGCACTTGGAATACTGGAAGTGCTACATAAATGTGATGTGTCCTTTCTATTATAGCGATCATTATAAAATATGGAAACTATTTCAATACCGTTCGCAGAAATAATTGAACCCACAGCCACATCAAGCCAAACATTTTTTTGTTTCTTAGAGTAACCCCTGCATAGGTTTGTATTTGTTGGAATATATGTTGCAAGGTCTGACATTCAGTCATTATGGGGTTAATGTATTTACCTAGTGTTTCTATTGTTTGTGCTGACCTGGAAGAAAACCTGGCACAGAGCTAATAGCCTTATGGGAAACTGAGATGTATTTGTAAACTGTTATAGGTCGATAGGTCAGGTGACTTCCTTCTCAAAAAGTCAAGAAGAAGAAGAATCTCTGTTATCCATGCTTTTTAAGTTCGTACTCCATAGTGTCAAGATGTAGCTTGTAGAGTTTCTTATTTTGTGGGAACCTCATGCATTTTTTCCCCTTTAGAACTGTTTTTAAAAGCAAACAGGCGTCTGACTCTCTATTGATTCAAGACCCATTGCAAATTTGAATTTAAACTGTTTTAACCCATTTTCCCCAACAGTATTGTCATAGTGCAGAGTGACACCTGTCTAAGCTCACTGACTTAAAGGGTCAAAACTCTGCTTAGGATCACACTGTCAGTCCCCTAAGGTCCCCAAACTGAGTTCATGGCTCAGGTGAGATTTGCACCTGTGACTTCAGTCCATCTTCTTAGCCACTATGCCATCCCATCAAACAGACAGTCTAACCTCTTCCCTCCCCAGTTGAACTCCATCAGAATCCTACACAAAGACAGCAATTTCTGCATCTCGTACCTTCTCTGATTCTCTGCAAGTTTCATCTCTGGCTGGTATTGTAAGAAGGGATCTTCATTGCATGGGTTTCAAGATATCTCTGTGTTTAAGTCTCCCTAATTCATGTTGTCACGGTGTGACGAGTCTCCTAATGATTCTTATTCTCTCGGCTTTACTGAAAATTACACGGCAGGAATTACATTATTGAAGAGAAGCCACAGACGGTGGGGCAGGCGCCTCAGTCTCTTTAGCCCTTTGAAATCCTTCTCCAAATGCTCATCACGTGGAATAGAAGTTGGGCCAACCTCCTAGCTCTAGGCAACTTTTTGGACTATGTCCTGACTAGTGAACATGGGCCCCTGTGAGCAAAACGGACTAAATTATTGCCAGCAAAATTAGAGATCAATCATTTGGCATTGTCCAGATGAAAAAGCACAGAAAACAAACAGCCTTGTGACACTTGAAGAACCTTTATTGTGGCTGAGGCTTTAGAAGCTAAATTTTCTGACTCTGTCAGGTGAGGCAGCTCCAATCAACTCTCAATTAAATGCAGTGAAGTCTCTAATTAAAATCAGCATGGAGCTCTCACCCAGTTCCTATTTATTGCCATGGGTTTTCTCTAACCACAATTCTCAATGAATTGCACTCACCCAATGTTGTGGAGTGGTCCAGTTAATATCACGATATATGAAAACAGCAAGCTAGTAGATTTTCCAGCAACCTAACAAAAATGCTAACTTTCTTTGCAAAGTAGTTTGTGGCATTTGTAAATCTCCTTTCATTTTTATGTATTCAGTTAATAATACTCAGAATTTATAGAGCTCTGTCAGTGTTCTAGGAGCTCCAAGCACATTATCTTGTTGCAATAGCAGTTCAGTCAGTAATATTTTCCAGTGTTGCAGATGGCTGTGGGGCAGGAGTGGGGACAGAGAGTGACTTGCCCCAAACTACCTGGTGAGTTTGAGGCAGAGGTGAGATTTGAACTGGGGGCTCTCTTGACCACAGCTTCGTATCTTATCCATGACATTACTACATAAGAATGTTTCAAATGTAAGAAACCGGCCTTGATTGTGTCATTGACTGATGGCGTTTGTATGCCATGATGCTGAGAACCAGACAACAGAAGTCGAGAGATTTTCAAGTGCTAGGTGGAGCCTGCATATTACACGCATTCTGCAGTCACTCCGATGGTGGCTGTCCATCAGTTACAAAGCGCAATTCAAGGTATTGTCTACCACATACAAACCATTTGATGGCCTTGGACCCTCATATCTGCAAGACTGCCTCCCCACCTATGCCCTACAAGTGACAACTTCATTCATCTGAACAGAGCCTTCTGCAGGGTCCAACCTGCAGCTGGGCAAGATCAACAAATCCCCATGTACAGGTTTCTTGTGCCCAGCGGCGCAGAGGGCAATCTAAACTCCCCTCTGCCTGGAGATCAGGGGGTGGGGCCACCAGCCATATGACCATTTTCAAGAGATTCCAGAACTCCATTCCACCATGTTCCAGCTTAAAAAAAAAGCCCTGCTTATGCCCATATGGTTTAGTGGCTAACATTGGACTGGGACCTGGGAGAACCAGTTCTGAATCCCCTTTCTGCCATTATGCTTGCTGGGTGACCTTGGGCCCATCAGTCTCTCTCAACCCAGCCTACTTCACAGGGTTGTTGTGAGCATCCGATGGGTAGGGGAAAATCATGTTGCTGCTTAGAGGAAGAGCATGACAAAACTGTGACCAAGAAATAAAGTGAAGCATAAACTAAATGCTTAAGCAAATGGTTTTGTCAATGCTCTTTAACTGAAATTGCCAAGCCACGCTGAGGAACACGAATACAAGTGGTTCAAAAGTTATTGTTCTTGGCCAGATTCCCAGATCTTGGCTGATAAAGGAAGAAAAATTGCAATTCATGCTGCATGTTAAAAATGTGACAGGATAATGAACTATGCCATGATACTGAGAATTAGCCAAGAGAGGATAATAATAATAATAACAATAATAATAACATTTGATTTATATACTGCCCTTCAGGATGACTTAACACTCACTCAGAGCAGTTTACAAAGTATGTCATTATTATCCCCACAACAAAACACCCTGTGAGGTGGGTGGGGCTGAGAGAGCTCTGAGAGAGCTGTGACTGACCCAAGGTCACCCAGCTGGCTTCAAGCAGAGGAGGGGGGGAATCAAACCTGGTTCTCCAGATTAGAGTCCTGCGCTCTTAACCACTACACCAAACTGGCTCACCAAACCACTACACCAAACTGGAGAGAGGGATTTTCAATGTCTTGCAGCATCCAAATGTTTCTTCATATAATCTATTTTGGCTTCGCTAAAACACAGAAGAAAATGGCTAGAATGCAAAATTAAGGAGATCAGATCATCAAAAACTCACAGTCCCAACATCTATTTCTTTTCCATGTGCATTCCGGCATGCTGTTCCATTCTTTACTCTTCACCAAGCAAAACTAAGTCTAAATTATTATGCATGCATGTATGCGAAAACCTATTGCTGAACTTGTATCAAGCCTCTAAACTGTCTTTTCATCCGTTCCTTTTGCAAAGGCTTTTACATGCAGAATCAATATGCGGGATGCAGACATGCACACAGAACATGAGTGTGTTGACATCTGTATACACATGCATCTGAACATGAGTACACTTTGCCTTTAGTGACCAGGGGATGGTACATGTGTGCAAAAAGATGCAAGCATGATAGGCAACACATGACACATTGCAGAGAAGGGACCTGGGCAATCCCAAGACTGTCCAACTTCTCCAGCACTCCCAATCTGATGCCTCCCAGCCAATGTTAAGTGCAGCTGCAGTTGGCAGAGCCAGAAGTGGACTTGCTCTAACAGTCGGCAACCAGGGAAGATTCAATAAGCTTGGTGTTATCCAAGGACGCTTGGCGGTAATAATCCCGAAATTGCCTTCTGACCTTAAAAATCTATGAATCTACGACTCAGTCATTTGTAAAGCTATTACAGCCTGATAATTGGAGAGAGTGAAAAAGAAAAGAAGATAACCTATTAATCACCCACTTAGTCAAATGGAGAAGCTTGGAATAGCCTGGCTATGAAAGGCAATTTCGACAGACTTTCTTAGGAAAGCAGTTTGCACTTGTCTCTGGAGTTGTGTCAAATGTCATTAAATTCTGCAGTGATTAATATCATGCTATTGGATCACTGGCCTGTTACTAACAGCTAGAAACTGGGGGAGTGGCCAGAAAAGCTGGAGAAAATATGTGGGGAAATAGCAATCACAGTAGCATGCCTAAGCCCTTAACTTCGGCAGAGAAAATCGAAACTTTTTCCTATACATGTATGTTCGTTCGTTCGTTCGTTCATTTTTTCTTTCTATTTGTTTTTAAAAATATTTCAATAAAATTCATTTAAAAAACCCTTCAGCAGTGACTAAACATGGAACTGAGCTGGGTGGGCAAGCTAGCCTCCCCTCCCCACCCCACCCCTCAGCAGTTCCATCCACATCAAAATCTCCTGCTCAAGCGTTGTTGCAGTAGCATTTTCCCAGATGGCTACACTATATCATGCTTGGTAGAGAGAAGCTCACAGTTTGGGGAGGGAGCAAAGAGCCTTGGATCCATCTCCCTCGCAGCTTCCCCACCATGACTTGACTGAGGTGATGTAAGTGTAGTTTTCCCAGATCTTAGTAATAGGAATATGGGTGCACATGTCATTATTTTTATCATTTATTTATTTAAAACATCTGGATGCTGCCTTTGCACCCAACTGAGGCTCCCAAGGTGACGGAACAACGAAAACAATGTTTATATGGGGAGTAAGGCCAGTGAGAATCAGGGTCAGAATGCCAAACCAAACAAAAAATCTTCACCTGCTGATGGAAGAGAATGATAGAGGGAGACGGACAAATCTCCCTGTGGAGGGAGTTCCAGAATTTGGGCACCCTGACCAAGAAAGCCATTTGGGGGGTGGCACCTAAAGCAAGGCCCTTGAAGATGACCGGAGCGATTGAGTAGGTTCATATGGGAGTAGGTGGTCACTCAAGTATGCTGGCCCCAAGCTGTATAGGGCTTTAAAGGTCAATACCAACACTTTGAATTGGGCCTGGGAGCAAACTGAGAGTGTAGGTGGAACATGACTGGAGAGCTATGATCTTTACAACCCACTCCAGCCAACATCCCGGCTGCAGCATCCTGTACTGCCTGTAGCTTCTGGACAGTCTTCAAGGTTAGGTTAACATGGCAGTAGTTTAATCTAGATGTTACCAGGATATGTACCACAGTGGCAAAATCTTTTCTACTCAAGAAGCTACAAACTGCTCCTCTGGGGCAGTACAATCTCATCCGCTGCAGAACAATTCCTGGGTCAAACCCTTCCCCCATCAGTAGCACCTTCCGTTTGTCAGGAGTGAGTTTCAGCTGGTTAGCCCTCATCCATCCCAAACCAGCTCCAAGCACCTGTTCTCCATTTCCATAGTCTCCCCGGGATCTGCTAGAAATGTGAGACAGATGTGAGTTTCATCCGCATATCAGTTCTCCAGATGACCTCTCCAAGCAGCTTCATATAGATTTTTAAAAGCACGGGGACAAGCCAGACCCTCTAGGCCAGAGGATGCAGTCCTATGGCATCACAATCTGACACCTTTCTTGGAAGTAGAACTGAAACCACGGCAGAATATTAGTAAAACCAGCGTGGAACAAATCCAAACAATCAGCTTTATTCAGGAACCTTTGAATTATTATGCAGTCAATGCAGTAATTCCTTACCATACCAACGTTTCACAACTGTCAGTTTGCACAGGGTGTTGGCTATGCTGAAGGACTCTGCAAGTCCAGGAACTCTGTGATTGGGGGATTGGTTCAAGCTGTGTTCCAGCATCCTCTGTGATGGAGCAGGGGATGCTGAGAAACCGCAGTGTATCCACATGGTTTAGTTTCACCAACAACATGCATCAAATAGTCAGTATTGTAATGATACCTTGATATCATGGGAAAGTATTGTGGCAGAGCTGGCTCTAGAAAGCCATAGAGTGGTGAAGAATATGGGGAAAGTATCAGCTCAACAACTGAAATGCTATGTGGTTGCCTTGGTTATTAGCAGACTCCAGATCAGCTTTCAAACATTCACCATGGACACAGAACAATTTAGAGTTCCTCACTGGCTTGCCAACGCCTCCATCTTTGTCATCCTTTCATCATTGGCTACACAAAAGGCCCTTTGCCATCTTAGAATCATAGAACAGAATCACAGAATCATCGGGTTGGAAGGGACCTCCAGGGTCATCTAGTCCAACCCCCTGCACAATGCAGGAAATTCGCAACTACCTCCCCCACTCCAGTGTCCCTTACTCCATGCCCAGAAGATGGCAAAACACTGTCAGGATCCCTAGCCGAACTGGCCTGGGAAAAATTGCTACCTGACCCCAAGGTGGTGATTGGCATCACCCTAGGCATGTAAGAAGGGGCTGTGAGAACTAAGCACTGATGTAACCCTTTCTGCATCCCTCTCACGGTCTGCCTAGGTTCACAGAATCAGCATTGCTATCAGATGGCCATCTAGCCTCTGCTTAAAAACCTCCAACCTCCATCTTCTGCAACAACGGATCAAAGGGGCGCTCTTTGGTCACCCTTAAGGTGCATCCATAGGTCATTCTCCATCTCCTGGTTTGTATCTTTAAGGCTCTGCTATGCAGCATTTGGTCCTGTAAACACTTCCACTGTAGTGTAATGGCTAGAGAGCAAGACTAGGAGCCAGGAGAGCTTGATTCAAATCCCCATGTACCCCTGAATCTCACTGAGTTACTGTAGCCAGGCACACCCTTTCAGCCTAATCTACCTTACAGGGTTATTGTGAAGAAAAAAATGGGGAAAGGGAAGAATTATGTAAGCTACCCTAAGCTACGTGGAACAAAGACGGGAAGGAGGGAGAGAGGACACATTCTTTTATTAAGGGAAGGGCGAAAAGATCAGACCGAAAAGACCACATTTACCTGTCTGTGTAGCCAGGCTTCACTTTCATCTTCATGTTTCTGTAACGAGGCAACATAATTAAATATTATACAGTAGTTTACATCTGTTATACTTTGCTCATCAGGGTAGAAAGCTGTTGGACTCGATTTCCACAGTGGATGAGCAAGCACAGAGGAGCCCATCTGAGCGTGCGTTATGGGGAGGCAATTGAAAGGCAGGTTCACCATCCTTTTCTTTTGCTCTTAGGTAAACGAGTGACTGTGATAACAATACAGCCATTACCCGTGGAACGTGTGGCAAGATGCTACTTCAGTTCAGTGAATGTTATGTTGCCCCAATTACCTGGGACATTACCTCGCTTGGTGGGAAAGAAGCAGATTAAGTGACTAATTTATTTTTAACACATATATCCTGCTTTTGTGTGCCTACTAGCTTACAAAGCAGCTTATTCTAGAAGGAGAAATACTGCTTGAAAACTTCACAGTTCACATTACAATAGGATGGAAACCAGGTCTAGGGTACAACTTAGAGCTAAACTACATGAGACGAATTACACGAGGACGCTCAAGGGAAGGGAGATGCAATGTTAGCCGGGAAGTGTAGTTTGAATTTCACCTGTCTCTACAGAGCCAGCAAAGATCGGTCCTCAGAGGGTTTGTTAATTTTACCTCTCTACAGAGCAGGCAAAGACCTCTTCTCAGAGGGTTTGTTAATGATTGACAGAGTCTTTGGGGTGGCTAAGAGGAAATTAACAAACCCGCTGAGGATCGATCTTTGCCAGCTCTGTAGAGAGAGGTGAAATTCAAACTATGCTTCCTGGTTAACACTACATCTCCCTTCACTTGAGTGCCCTCGTGTAATTTGTCTTGTGTAGTTTAGCTTTTAGTTAAAGCGTACCCTAGATCTGGATCTAACTTAAGATCTCTTGATTTCAAACTAAGTCTCCCTGTGAATAAAGGCTAAAGTCCTTTGCGCACTTACTTGGGAGTCAGTCCCACTGAATTCCATGGGACTTCCTTACTACTAAACATGCTTACAATCAGGCTGTAGAAACGCTTAACTCTGGATCAAGCACCTTCACCCATTATGCCACAGGGTTTTCCTTTGTGACGTGTTATTTTCAGATTTTTAAAGAGCTGGAAACAGAGTCGCAAATGCTAGAAGGAGAGGGAATCAATGCTTAGATGTGCGACGCACCTTTGTGCAGACTCCGGTGGTTGCGTCGCAGAGGGTCAGGATGGAAAAATTCTGTGCTCGGTTTAGCCAGTTTACAGCCACTTTGGTGCTAGTTGCCCATTTCACCATGGTAATATAGTAGTCTCTAAACAAAAAAAAAGCACGAAAGGCATTGGAATGCTACTGGCATGGACAAAAAATGAATCTAAGAGAAAGTAACGTTCCAAGATTTCTCACAGGGGCCGTTTCCACACTACTCACCTTCATCCGGAGCGCTGCAGAATGTGGCGAAAAAACCGCGGAAGATAGCGTCTTCTCGCGCGAGTTTTGTGCGATGTCGCGCAAAACTCGCACAAGAAGACTCTATCTTCTGCAGTATTTTCCACCACGTTCCGGATGAAGGTGAGTAGTGTGGAAACGGCCAGGGATAGCAATAGGAAGGTGAACTGGTGGCAGAGGAAAGAGCCAATACCTGGAACAGCCACTAGAGGGCTGCTCTAGCTACCTCCATGTGGCCACACCTGAGGAAGAGGTGTGACGGGATTTGGCTCCTCCCACATCAGAACTCTCTCTTGAAGCATTTTTCCAGATGACCATTACAGGACCTCACCAGGCAACATCATATCATAGTTTAATCCAATCTTCCCTTCCTGCTGCTTCTTCCTTGTCTTCCTCCCAGTGTGGTGTAGTGGTCAGAGTGTCGGACTAAGATCTGGGAGACCCAGGTTCAAATTTCCACTTTCCCACAGAAACTCACTGGGTGATCTTGAGCCAATCACCCTCTCTCTGCCTAGCCTACCTCACAGGGTTGTGGTGGTGAGGATAAAACGGAAGAGAGGAAAATTATGTTGAAAGCTACTTTGGGGACCAATTGAAGGAAAAAACTGGGACATAAATATCTAAATAAAACATATTTTGGTCATTTTGATTAGACTCTAAGCCATTAGCTCTGTTTATTCTTTTTTTTTTTTACGGTTTAATGGATATCATTTTAGGCGACTGAATGCTTTTTTATGCCCCTGATGTGTTTCAATATCGAGCATTATTATGCTGCACTACTAATGATTTTATTGTATTGTTTTTACTTTATGACCCACCCTGCACAGCACTCTGAAAAAGAGGCATATAAATTTTCCAGATAAATAAATTCTGCTTTTGTCCATCACTTTGGGGTATTTTCAGAACTGACTAAATGAATAGCAACAATAAAATAAACAGGAAATTCATGACTTTGACTTCTGCTGGTTTAATGTATGAAGTTGTAAAATCATATGCATAAAAGCCAGTTCTGGTTCTTTATATAATATTTAATTGTTGCCAGCGTTGTGGAAGACTCTGGAATTATGCAGCTCTATCCCAAATGGCTCACTCCCTTCATCAAACAGGATAAAGGCAGCAAGAACAAAGCAAGATAGCAGAAGGAAAGTGTCCAGGTAAGGAATCAATGATAGAAAACTTCAGCAACAGCTTTGCTGAAGATACAAGTACTCATTCAGGTGACTTGCCATCAATTTCTAACCAACTGATGGAGTGTTTCATTGTCTAAAGTGAACTGTACTAGTAATTAGGCTTCCCAGTTCTGGGCCTGGTAGGAAATTCCCTGCCCTCCTCCCTAATCTTCCACCCTCAAGAATTTGAGGAGCGGGTGAAGAAAATGTCCTCCATGGTGATGCTCTAGGAATTTCCCCAGTCTCTATGGTCTTTACTATAGATCATGGGGAATTAGTAGAGAGTCACCCAGAAGTGATCCTCTCCCCAATCTCCACCCTCCCAAATCTCCCATCATTTGCCTAGGCAGTGTTGGGAGCCCTACTGGTAATCCATGTGCCAAGATTCAAGCTCACAGTCCAGAATGTGGTTGATGTTAGGCAGGGATTCAACCCATATACTGCACCCAACCTCTTAGCAGGGGGTCAACTGCTGGTCAATCGGCCAACAACTAGCATCTTCGCAGCAACAGGCGATGTCAGGTCATGTGATACTGACTGTAAGAGCTGCCAGCTCATGCTTCACTTTGGGCTGAACAAGGTTGGTTGCACATTCTCTCCAAATCACTTAATACTACATATGGAATTGCAATGGGTGATCTACACGTGGGTGGGTTTTCCTGGCCCCACAAGGTGTGAGTTTTTAATGGCTAAATGACTCCGGTGACCTCAGTGAACATACACTTCTGCACATTAAAGATATGAACTGATTCATGCACCTTAATGCTGCTACTTCTGGAAAAAACACCAAGGCATATAGCGGAGAAAGTACTATGTTCTGCTCAGCCCAAATGCAATGGACTCTGAAGCAGGGTGTGACTGTAGGGCCCTGCCGCCAGCTCCAACTCTGGGAGAAAGGGATCACCACTCTAGCCAGAGAAGGCTGGGAAAGGGGGGAAGCTCACCAAACTTTGGGCCACTGCCTCTGATCAAGTGGCTGTAATTTATCCATCTATTCAAATTCAGCATCATTGTAAGGGAGGGGACCTTTGTCTGAATCCCCATATTATGTGGCAGGGAACAAGCAGCTTGTCTGGTGTTACATTTTTAATGTTCAAGGCAAAAAAAATGTGCAATTCCCCCCTCCCTCAGAGCCAAGAAAGGGGCAAATGACTTCATAATGAACCGGCGCTGTTGTGGTGAGACTGGACGAATCTTGCAACGATATCATATCTAAGTGGAACGTGCAGGTCAACAGCATCTTTAAATCATAACACAATGACTTTTCACAGTGTACAGTTCATAAAATTTTTATGAGTTCATTTGTTTGATATAAAATATGTATAAGAAGTGGTGGCTCTCAATGGGATTAATGTGCTGCTGTGTCACGGGAGAAAAGTCTTGCATCCTGGAAAGAGTTTTCTACATAGACAGAGGAGGAGAGACCCAGCGAATGAAGATGATCTAATTATCCAGCAGAAACAACTAGCTGGAGATTAATTTTGTGGCTCCTGGCAATATTTAGACACCTGAATTCAGTGACAGGGTGGGGCTGAATTACGGAGCTCAGCAGCATTTGCAGACAGGGAAGCACAACAGCAGTGCGCTAGAAAACCAGCGACTTCAGTAACTTTGTGTTCGCTCTACGCTATAGATCAACACTGGCTTATTTCACTAGCGCTATAAAATAAAAGGAAAAATGAACAGATAATGAACAACTCTTGGTGGCAGACAGAATAAATAAGAGAGCGGGGCAAATGACTGTAGCTTTTCACCCTCAATGATTCAAAGCAGCTGTAATGTGTAGACACAGGAGGGGTTTTTATATTATTTGAGAACTAAGCTTGTTTGGGGATGAATGCAAAAAAAAGAAACTTCTCTCCTTAAGATTTAGCACTGGCACTGACTCATTTCACCTCTTTCCCTGGATGGAGTCAAGGTATTTGGTTTCTCCAAGCAGGTACACCACCTGTCACCTCACTTGAGGGAGCAAGCGGAATCCCAGCAGAAGTACAGCACTGCAGGAATCTGGCTCAGACCCACTGCTGGTAGCACAGGTGATGACCACGGGGGTACATTATGCCCACTGATTCTTCCCATATGGCTGCTATCTTTGAGCAAGCTGAGCCCCAGAAATGCTGCTAGCTTCATAGGGACTTAGCTTGATACTGGCTGATGTTGGCGTGGCTCCAGGAAGCGATGGAGTGAGAAAGAGAAAGGCAGCTTTCCTGCCCAGCTGGCCTGCAGCTTCTTTCCAATTGGCGCTCAAGGCTTGAGTGGCCCAGGCATCACCTTGCATCATCCTGCAACTGGGCTGGGGAGGCCATCCAACGACCGGTAACAGATCCAGTAGGAATAATGGCTTATCTTCCCCTGCTCTGCAGTGTGCCCGCTCACTCTGCGACCAGGAGCACGAGAGCCTGCTCTTTATTGCGCAGCTGATCACAATAACTTGCAATCCCACCACCAGAAATCTGGAATCCTCACATGTGTGACAGCAAATGAACATGGTTTGCATTATTATGGAATGACGGGATGGTGGAATTATTAGGGAATTACAGCCTGCATAATTCCAGAAATCGTTGAAGCATCATTTCCTCGTGCTGCGTGACGCGCAGGAAACTGAGGCTGGATGGTTACTGTGAAGAGGATACCCAGAAAGAAGAGGAAGCGGCATCAGAGATGGCCCCCCCAGACTTCTTGCAGAAGGCACGACCACTCAGCCTGACGTTACAGCCAATGCTAACACTGATTCAGGCCACTCAGGCTGATTCTTTGGAGGGCAGTGGGCTTACGCCTTCCTCTGCTTCCTGAGATGCTGTTTGGCTTCTCGTGACCCTGGCTTTAAAAACAATTCCAAGTCATGTCTACATATTTGCCTTTGAATACAGATGCTTAGTTCAGTAGACTTCAAGGTGAGCTTTGAACGTGTTACATTAAATTTGATACCTATAATATACTCTGCTGAGTGTAGATAATTAACCTTAGCAATATGTGGGATACACTACACCGCACAAACTCATTGATTCAACTACCCTGGAGGACATCCAAAGCTTTTAGTTAATCGGTGGTTTTGAAGAACATAAGCACTATTTACATAAGGTTATGCTGACATGAAATCCCGCTGCTTTCAAAATAATTCATTTCCAAATGAAGCTCGTTTAGGATCACAGTTTAAGATCTTTAATGTCAGTCAAGATAATACTGAATGAGAAGGATTCGTAGGGTCACTGCGCAGGAACTGCTCTTCATTACGACGCCATTAAAGTTATTTGCAGAATGTCAAGGATATAGAGAAACAACCCTGACAGCAGCAGTTTACCAACTGAATGTTATGTACCCCAGATGAACAGCTGTGGGAGTCTGTAGCCACAAAACACTTCATTGTACGGGTGGCACTTACAGACTAAAAACACATCTTCTGCATGGATACACAGAAGCACATCCCAATGCATTCAATGAGACTTACTCCTAAATTCGTATACATGAGATTTTTTAATGTGGCCATGATTGGGGCATGTTTTTCTCCCTAATCAACAAACATGCACCATGGAGCATACTGGGCAACATGCAGCCAAGTGCTCTCTCTTTCTGTTAGCCTCGCCTTGATTATTGTTTTATTGTCCCACTCATTCTTCAAGGAGCTCAAGGTAGGATACATGGAAGTTCTGGTGTTATCTGGTGTTGTGAGGATAACACCGGAACTTCCATATATCCTACCTTGAGCTCCTTGGAGGATGAGCGGGGCAATAAAATAATAATCAAATACATCTCTAGGTACATTGTAGATTTACCATGTCCAATTCCCTTAAATTACTGCCATAGTGCCATACATAAGCATGGCACATTACTTTTAGGATCTGAACTACACCATGTAACTGTTATTTAAAAACCCGGAGAACATAAGAAGAGCCCTTCTGGATCAGACCAGTGGTCTGTCTAGTCTAGAGACCCTGCTGAAGTGCACATACGGGAAAGACACTAAAAAGGAAGAGTCCCCCTGATGAAGCTGTAAGCGAAATGCGTAGGGATGTACAACTATTAAAGATTCTTCCCTTTGCACAAACTGCCCTTTCTTTCTTTCGCCTTGGTGCGGTCTCCCTTTTTCTGCATTGGTTCCCTTTATCTCCATGGCTAGTAGTCACTGATGGACCTTTCCTTCATGAATTAATATCCTTTTAAAGTCATATACACTAGTGGCCGACACTATGTCTACTGGTAGTGGATTCCACAATTTAATTACTCATTGAGAAAAGAAGCATTTTCTTTTGTCTGTCCCTAACCTATTTTTCATCCACTTCACAGGGGCTTTCCAAGTTCTACTATTATGGGAGAGAGAGAAAAAGCTCTTTCAATCTACTTTCTTCACCCCAGGCATAATTTTACAACTCTCTATTAGGCCCCTCCTTGGGTTGTTCTTTTTCTAAAATATCTTTCTAAAGTATCTATTGCATTATTGCATTATTATTCCAAAGTTCCTAACTGATAAAACAAGTTTCTCTATGACATCATAGTAGGTAAGCGAATTGCAGCTAAGAGAAGCCTTGCTTGGCCAAACCTACCCTGTCCTCAAGAGCAGATCAGCCACCAAGAAAGAGAAGTCAAAAGCAGAGATTGCAAGAGATCAGAGATTTCATGACATCAGTGGCACATCTTATTTTAATTACTTATTTAGTACATTTTTATCCCACCCTTTCTCCAAGGAGCTCAGAGCAGCATGCATCCTCTCCTACTAGTCCAAGGTCACTAAGTGGGCTTTGTGGCAAAGGAAAGACTTGAACCTGGGTCTCCAAGATCATGAACCAAAACTCTAACCACTACACCACACTGGCTCTCGACTATCGATAGCACAGAATTACCCACAACTAACCTCATTCTTGGATCATCTGGGGGAGTCATTTCCAAATCATGGGGAGGTCCATTCAAACCAATGACATGCAAGGAAATGCTTGGATTTTCTGTTCCAACCTGAAAAGAAAGACGATGTGAGGTGATGCTACAACAAACGAAAAACAAAAAAAAAGAACATATTCTGTTCACAACTAGAATCACCTACTGATGAAAAAAACGGATGCTGCTTTTCTTTACATTCAGCTATTTGTTCTCCTCTCTCCAATCAAGTGGAAGTTTAAAAAAAAAATCCGCAACACTGGCATGCTGAGTTGTTTCCATCTTACCTTTGGATAATGATATGTTTTCACTTTGGGGTAAAGGTCGTTTGTGTACGTGGGTATCTCCATCGTGGGGACTCTGGAGTCATTAATGGTTGCATACGCTAACCTTGTGCCATCTGGAGACCACCAGTGTGCAATATGGGACTTCAGAATCTCCTCTGGTGAAAGAAGGGAGAAGAAGAGAAGATCAGTTGCATCTCAAATGTCAGCCAGCGATGAAGCCAAAGGGCAGAGAGCACAGGACAGCGTGCATGGTTCCCTTCTTTCATTCTGTAGACCAGCCTGTGAGGCGGGTTAGCCACTACACCAGGGGTTCCCAATGGGGTGCCTGTGGGCACCATGGTACCCACTGACACCTTTCCTGGCTGCCCACCAAGTGTTTTTAGAATGTGGGTGGGGCCAAGTGGGGCTATTTCTCAGCAAGGCTCCTCATTGGCCCCTGGAGAATTGATTGGCTGTACATTTTTTTAAAAAGTTGCTTGGGTGGCAACTGCCATCACAGTACAAGGACCTCCACTTTGTAGCTGGATGAAAGCGGTGTGCCTGCAAGAATATATTTTTTAAAAAAATATGTTATTTTTAATTGTATTGTATTCGATTTATTGTATATAGCCTTTGGCTGTTACAAGATTACGAAACCCTCAACAGAGAGGGGTATGAATTATATACAAGCAATAGATCAGCAAATACATAAAGAATAAGATGTAAAACCGGAAACCAGTTTTAAATGTTCTTTTTAAAAGGCACCCTGTTAAACAGAGCTTGTGCCTCAAATGTTGAAGAGTTATACCTAGAGTTATGCATGACCTCACCCTAGGGTTGCCAGTCCCCTGGTGGGGACAGGAGATCTCCCGTTCCCACCCTCTGCCCCCTGGCTGGTAGGGGGAAAAGATGGGGGAACGGGCCTCCAGGGATGCACTCTTGGTATGGCACAATGTCACACCCAGGACTAATGTCATTGTGCAGGCTGCAGGAGTGCTCCTGTGCTTTGTGCTGGGCCAATTTGGGCCCCGAATGGGCTGATGCCTTAAGAATCAGCTTGGCGCAAAGTGCAGGAATGCTCCCGTGGCCTGTGAGAAGTCCCAAAAGTGACTTCACTCCCGCAAGTGTACAAAGACACATCAGGAAGGTGAATGCCAAGTCCACCCCCTTCCTGCCAGGAGGATAAGGAGACCTGGTAACACCACTTCACTTCCTGACCCTTTGTGGCTGGCTCCGCCTCTTGCAGCTGCCACCATTTTGTGGTTGTACTCACCACCCTGTATCAGAATTCCAAAGGTTCAAAAATGTTGAGGATCTTTGCATTATGCCCTACTAGCATGCTTGTCTCTCTGGACACTGTGGGAAATATGATTCTGGTCTAGAGGGAGCATTGGTGTGACCAGGGCTTTTTTTTCAGCTGGAATGCAGTGGAACGGAGTCCCAAAACCTCTTGAAAATGGTCACATGACTGGTGGCCCCACCCCCTGATCTCCAGACAGAGAGGTGTTTAGATTGCCTTCCACACCGCTGGAGCGGCGCGGAGGGCAATCTAAACCCCCCTCTGTCTGGAGATCAGGGGGCGGGGCCACCAGCCATGTGACCATTTTCTCTGAGGGCAACCCACTGAGTTCCACCACCTCTTTTCCCAGAAAAAAACCCCTGGGTGTGACCCACCAGGGTTCTTCACTTAATGATATTTAACCGACTACCCAAATCTTTTTTAGAAGTAGTACCACCAAATATAAGACGAAAACAGAATAACAAAAAAGAACCACAACACAAGAAGTTACTGACTGCAGAGGTGTTAAAATATATGTGCCACTGCATAATATAAAACATAAGAATTTTCTGTATCTGATATATGATCACTTTTAAAAAGGGAGTAGACACAGAGGATAGGTCCATCAATGGCTACAAGCCATGGTTAGTAAGGGGAACCTCCATATTCAATGGCGGTAAACCTCTGAAACCCAGGCAATGTTAAGAGAAGGCCTTGGCTTCAGTGCCCCCTTTGTTGATCTTCGCGGGCAATTGGGTTGGCTGCTGTGTGAAACCGATTGCTGGACTCAAGTAACGCCGGCCCGATCTTGCAGGGCTCTTCTTACAATAACTAACTATACCAGTCCCAAAGGATGTGGGTTTTGACCTTGGCTGATAGACACCCTATTTACAGAACAGATAGAACAATCTCATTGTTGTTTTCCGGAGTTGTTTTCCATTGTCCCAGAAGGCTGGACCAGAAACAGTAGGCTGAAATGAAATCAAAAGAGTTTTTGGCTAAACATTAGTAAGAACTTCCTGACAGTTACAGCGGTCCCTTAGTGGAACAGGCTTCCTTGGGAGGTGGTGGGCTCTCCTTCTTTGGAAGTTTTTAAGCAGAGGCCAGATGGCCATCTGACAGCAGTGCTGATTCTGTGAACCTAGGCAGAGTGTGAGAAGGAAGGCAGGAAGAGTTACATCAATGCCTAGTTCTCATGGCCCCTTCTCACATGCCCAAGGTAATGCTGATCGCCACTTCGAGGTCAGGAAGCACTTTTCTCCAGGCCAGTTTGGCTAGGGATCCTGGAGGTGTTTTGCCATCTTCTGAGCATGGAGCAGGGGTCACTGGGTGTGTGTGTAGGGGAGGCAGTTGTGAATTCCCTGCACTGTGCAGGAGGTTGGACTAGATAACCCTGGAGGTCCCTTCTAACGTATGATTCTATGATCCCACCTCATGGAAAAAGTTTCTGGCTTCACAAGATCCCCGAGCCAGTTTTATGTGACACATGAATTTTTCCAAAATAGGCTGGTATGCTAGGGTTGCCAAACTCCAGGTGAAGCCTGGAGTTCTCCAAGAGTTCCTTACAACTAATCTCCAAACTACAGAGAACAGTTTCCCCTGGAGGAAATGGCAGCTTTAAGGCACAAACTCTGAAAAAGACGATAGATTCTACATGAAATTCCTCCCCAAATTCCCCCTCCTCCCTCAACCCCAAATCTATACGAATGTCTCAGGCCAGAGCTGGCAACCCTATGGTATGCTCAGTCCAGAGTTGGTGGATATATCCACTGTCATGCAATTTCCATTGGGGTAGGTCTTTGTGAAGGTCATCAGAGAAACATTCAGTATGGCTATTCTAGAGAGTAAAGTAATTGTTAGACTTGTAGTTCTAGTATTATGTAACAGACTAAATTGCAGAATCCATAAGTGACTTTACAGACCTATCACATATGACAGAAGTATTGTGAGCAGTCTGTCTAACTCTCTGCAGTTTTAATGTCTGCTTATGATTGGGAGAAATCATAAAGACTTAACTAAGGTACTTCATGCTACAGTAAACAAGCTGCCCAGCAGGGCACAATGTTGCCAGCTCCTGGCTGGGAGACTGGAATGCACATGCCATGTGAATGGAATGCCGAACGATCAGGTGTTATTAACTCTGACCCGTCCAAGCCGTGGAATGTGCAGCTCATTGAGACAACTCCCCTTGGACATTCCAATCTCCTTTCTTCCCACTAATCACAACCCCAGCTAAAAACCTATCCCTCAATCTAGGGACATCAATCAGCTCTGATAAGTTTAAGTTCTTCCTGGGAACATTTAATCAAAACTCTAAACACCAGGAGTAGGCAAGCTAACTTCTTTGTTCCACCCTAACAGGCCAATCAAAGTTACTCAAGTCTTTTGTCCATCCCAGGAGACAACCACTTAGGTCTTTGTTTCACAGGCTGAAGTCACTCTTCAGCCTCAGGGCCCAGTTTGCCCTATAAGTATTTTGGCTTTGTCCCAGCCAAATTGTACACCCTTATTCAGATCCAAGCGCTGTGTCCTTAGAATCCCTCTGAGCTTCCTGGTTGAGAACACTGGCCATTTGAAGGCTTCTTCCTCCATGGACCTTTCTAATCCTCTGATCAGTAATTATCACCTGCAATATATTTCCATTTCCTCCCCTGCTTTCCTAGGAATCTTGCATGCTTGTGAGTTGCTTTACCAGTTGCTGTGTGTGTGTGTGTGTGTGTGTGTGTGTGTGTGTGTGTGTGTGTGTGAGAGAGAGAGAGAGAGAGAGAGAGAGAGAGAGAGAGAGAGAGAGAGAGAGAGAGAGAGTTTCCCCTTTAAATAAAAATAGTCTTGTTTTAGAAAACACCCATCTCTCATTAGTTTCCTCAGGGAGGAGACCTGGTAAAAATTGGTGGAGGATCTCACTAGTTACTGCCTCTCACAGCTATCTCCTTGTGCGCTAATTCCCCCTACTCATAAGGAGACCCATTCCGGTAACAGTTTCAGAGGCACTGCTGCCTTTCCAACAGAGACTGAATGATTTCCTAAAACAAAAATCAACTGTATTAAGAGCGACAATTACAGGTGTTTTTTTTTAAAGCTTGGTTTTATGTCCCAGTGTGGTTAACTTAACAGTACACAGAAAATACCGAGAGTGCAGGATCAATAAATCTGACTCACCACATTGTGATAGACTACTTTTCATTACATTTTTTGCATGTGGATTTGGTTTTAGCTTTCATAACAGGAAAAATTTAATTATTAATCACAGAATGGAAGTACAAAGAGGGCTGGAAAGTCCTCAACACTTCAGGATTAATTAGGAAATATATTCTTCTGCAAATCTCTTCCTCAGATCTCTCAGGCTTAATGAAGCTCTTCACAAGACAGCCACACGATTTTTTTCTTTTTTTCTTTGTTTTTGGCATATAACTATGTGCTTCCCCCCTTTTTTCTTTTATTAATTTGCTTAAAACCCTTAATAAAATTCTCAAAAAAAGAAGATTACATGAGATGCTAAGGCAGAACTTGGAAGGCACATGATGTTTAGCTGCATAGATTTCTGTGGTTTCCAATGTAAAATGTTTATTTTTAAGATGGGATTGTTCATTTAATTAATTCCAGAAGATAACAACTGTAGAAAAATAAGAGGTGGTACTTTTGTGATTTTATATGAGAATATGATGTGATGAGCTCCCAGAAGCAATACCTATTTCATCAGATGCATGAAATTGTGTGTGTGTTATATGTTCATATACATTCCTATTATATCCACAATGATGCCTTAGGAAGGAGAAATCCAATTCTCACTACCAGCTGCAGCTCCAAATTCTCCTTCACATGCTGCATCTTCCATGCTAGCTGCGGCAGCATCGCCTGCTCCCATTCTCTAGCTACCCAAATTCATTTGAATCATCATCGTTATGGTTCATGTTCCTCTATTATAGGCTCTGTAAACAACTGCCAAGTAGCGGCTTGAGGACGAGAAGAGCTACGTCTGCAGCACTGATAGTTTCCTCGAGGGCAGTCAGCACACAGGCAGCCTGCGAGATCAGTACTACCCACATCTTTACTGATTTGGGGTTCACTGCACTGTGAATGCAGTAAGAAGATCCAGCAAGTATGTTTTTCCAGCCTGGAGTAGAGCTCTGTTCAGGACTGAAAATAAATGGCATTAGATGACTCCTTATTTGAAACCTGGCTGAGGCGAGAATGAGCACAGCAACACGCTAATAGCAGGGAGTCAAGATTTACTAAAAGGAATAGAAGGTGAGCTAGGACTCCAAGAGAAGACAGCTGGCTGGTGCCGTGGCAAGAATGAGGGGATGGAGAAGACCGTGTCAAAGTTCAATAAGCCACAGAACCATGCAAGAATGTTTGATCCAATGACCCCAGGATAAGGTGCCGTGATGATCGCCGAGCACGAAAATGCCTTCTGCCTGGCTGCAAGCCCAGATTTCACTGTCATTAAGTCAGATAGACCATCATTCTTTCAAGAGAACACGGCAGAGAAAAACCACCTTTGTCTTAAGTACAGAATTATATTCCACTTGTATTGTCAAGCTCAGTGGTTTTCAATCCATTGTATTAACAATCACAGCAACATTGTTATTTTGGGACAGAATAATAATAATAATAATAATATTTGATTCATATACTGCCCTTCAGGACAACTTAATGACACAGTCATAGCAGTTTACAAAGTGTACTATTATTATCTCCACGACAATAACCCTGTGAGGTAGATGGGGCTGAGAGAGCTCCGAGAAGGTGTGACTGACCCAAGGTCACCCAGCTGGCTTCAAGCAGAAAAGTGGGGAATCAAACCCTGTTCTCCACATTAGAGTCCTGCTGCTCTTAGCTACTACACCAAACTGGCTCTCAGAAGGATGGTGTGTGGCGTTTTGTTTTGTTTTTTGTCTGCCTGTGGATCTCATTAGTATTGGGTATTACGTGCCAGCTAAACAAGTAAAAGATTTTGCCTGGCTCAATTATGTCACGAACATTTTGGGAAATACGATTTGAATGGTAACTGAAAACCCACATGATACAACAGCACAAATTAATGAATGTCCTCAGAGAACGTTATCCAGCAAAAAGATACATGGCACACCTCAATGTCTCTCTTACAAGCTCTCTACGGACACCTGGCAGCAAGCCCAAGTTTAATGTTAGTGCAAAGTGATGGATAATTGCATTTCGGTCACACTTCAGAAGGATGCAAAATTCTTACTGACGCTGGCCTGGGAAAACATGAGTTAGGTTAGGGCTTTCCCATGTAAGCCTCCTCGCCATTCATGTCCCATGCTGGCTTTCATGATCTCTTGGAGTTAAGAGACCACAGGCTTATCAAGGGTTCTGTCATCACAAAGACTGATGTGTTCATGCATTTGTTTCTCCCCACTTCAGATAAACAGTAGGACTTAGGCAATGGTTTTTTCCCATTCTAGGTATTCCTACACACATTGAATTAGCTGCACAGTCTCAGAAAATTCTCTTATGCAAGGTGGATCTACCCATTATAGTTAATGGCTATTCCCTCTAACCCCAGAAGTCTGGAATGGAAGGCCTTGGCTGTTGCTAACAAAGCTGTCAACAGACACACCAGACAATAATTCTCAGGATTCTTTGGGGGAAGCCATGGGGTTTCTAATTCTAGCTTGGGAGATTCTTGGATATTTGGAGTGGTGCCTAGGAAGGACAGAGTTTGGAGAGGGGTGGGAACTCAGCGGGGATGTGATGCTAGAAGCTACCACTTCCTCCTGGGGAACTATTCTTCATAATCTGGAGATGAGTTGTAATTCTGGGAGAATTCCAGCCCCCCCACTTGGAAGTTGGTAACCCTAGGAAGCCATGATGGCTAACCGTATAAAACCAGCATAGAGTTTATAGTCTAGTAAATGTGCAAGTTTCTGCAGGGAACCAGCCATGGCAGTAGCCGCATGCAAGTGCAAGCTTGGATGTCTTTTCTGGCCTGGTGAGACCTAGGCATAAACTGAGTGTGTGCCCAACTCCTTACGGTATATAGCAAGAGCCTCTGAGGTGGCCTCTGTACTAGAGGTTTATGTTTGTCTCAGGGTTTCTTGTTCATTATGAAAGTTTGTCAAAATGCTTGCTATAGATATTTGGACATCCATGAATATAGGGTGGCCAGCGGCTAGCCGGAGTCCAGTGAGGGGAAGGGAAATGGAGGGGGGTACCGTCAGGTGACAGTATGATGCCACTTCTAGGGAAACCCAGAACTGAGTCACACCTTTCTAGGAATCATCAGAAAAACTATGGTAAAACCATAAACATTTAAATAAAACAAATGAGGTGAACTGGCAATCTCAGGTAGCAAATGAGATTCAATATGATGCATAAAGGAGCAAAGAGAATCTCACCTTCAAGTATGCCCTGGTGGGAACTGAACTAGCTCAGACTATCTAGGAAAGATCTTGTGGTTGTGATGGACAGCTCACGGAAAATGTCAACTCAGTGGGAATGATAGTGGAAAAAAATCTGTGGTTGAGATGATTAGGGAAGGGTTGACACTAAATGCTGAGTAATAATGTTTTAATAAGTGTAGGGAAGGTCTCATTTGGAATACTGCAAACTGTTCTGGCTCAGCTACCTCGGAAAGGTTCCACAGAAATGAAAAAGGTGCAGAAAGGGGCAACCAAAGGAAAGGCTTAGGAGTGTGAGGGATACTTTTTGTTAGTAGTCACTGATGGACTTGGTGGTGGTGGAGAGTGCCGCCAAGTCATAGCTGCCTTATAGTGACCCCTGGTGGAATTTTCATGGCAATAGGCTAACAGAGGTGGTTTGCCATTGCTTATCTCCACAACCCCGGTCTTCCTTGGAGCTCTCCCATCCAATTTCTAACCAAGACCAACATTTGAGATCTGACGAGATCTGACTCACCTGGACTATCCAGGTCAGGGGCTGAATCTGTCAAATACCCTTTTAAAGCCATCTATGCAGGTGGCCATCACTCTACTCATTAGCAATGAATTATACAATTTGTCTAATAAATACTGCCCAAACAGTAAATACTACACAAATACTGCCCAAACAGGCAGAAATATGGAAGCCAGATCCCGGCTGGGAGATGGAACGTTGCTAGCATGTAAGATGCCAGGCAAGGCCAGCTTTCAGCCCCCACGCCCTAGAGATGTGCAAAGATCTTAAGACAATAGGTTCTCCCCGGAGTTCCTGAATTAGTCACTGTAACACACCCTACCATAACACTGTAACACACCCTGATCCACTCTCCTATTCTCAGGTGACTCAGGGCTCTGATAGCCTTAACTACCCATACTTCACAGGTTGTTCATCATCATTGATAATTTTAGTTCCGCCCAGGAAGACCTCATCAGACCTTCCCAGGTCATTGTCTCACCCCAGAGACAACTTCTCAGTCCTTTGTCCCACCCTGGGGACAACTATTAAATTATTGTTTTGGGGCAGAAGATGCAATCTTGACCCAGGGCACTTTCCACAGTATAACTGGCCTACCCCTCCGCCATAGTTGTGTGCATGCTCTCAGATCCAGCAGCCACTTCAGACCTCCGTTCGAGCTCTTCTGCATTGACATGCTGGTCGCTCAATGATCTCTCTCCCGGATGCCCTCTTCTGGATGGTAACTATCACCCAATCCCTCAAATTCTGTTCAATTTCTACCACTGCTTTCTGTTCAGCTCTGAGTGTGTGTTGTGTGTGTTTTTGCATGTTGTTGATCTGTGTTAATCAATCAACCCTTTTTGATTGAAACATCTTTCTGTTCATTGAAAGATTTCTCTAGTCAGGACACTCCTCGTATACACAGGTGGAGATCCCGAAGTTACCCGCCTCTCACTGCCTCTCCTTGCAGTGAGAATTCCCCCAACTCACAAGGAGATCGCATCATTGAGTAACAATGCTTGGTACTTTTCAAGGATCTTAGGGAGAGTAGGACCAGAAAAGATCTCTGCCTGAGATATTGAAGACTATCTGCCAGGCTGCTCTAGCTTAGCTAGTGCTTATAGTGCATACAACACAGTGTTAATATACTAAGTTTACAATAGTTTTAATTTCCTTTAAGAGAGAAAAGTTTTGTTGATAGCTCTGCTATAACAGCCGCCCATTTCACTCTAAAATTGTTACATTCCAAGAGCTTGTAATGAGAGCTTAAATTGGATAGAAAACTAAATGCCGGACGAATTTAAGAACTCATGTCGGGGGGTGGGGGTGGGGGTGGGAAATACTCAGCACTTGGAATGGAGCTTTCCTATTCCCCCCCTGCACCTCGTTGTGACTTGAAGCTTGTAGGATAAGGTTGTTGTGTTCTACAAAGTGCTGTTTAATGGAGGGCCAAACTAGATGAGACTAGAAAGATTTATTTTTTAAAACTTCAAAAGAGCACTAAGAAGCTGGGCCAGAAGTTGTGGGGGAGGAGGAGAGTTCTAGGGCCAGCTCACACAAGAGTTTCGTTCCAGCCAGTGGCAAGTCAAGCATCTGCCTTCCTTGTGTCTCTTCTAGGGTGCCCCGTAATGCTAGGTGCTGGGTGGAAGTGAGAAGAGGTGAATGGTAGCAAAGGCAGCAGCTGTATTTGAGGAGGAGGGAATGGGGTTCTCCAGGTGCCTGCAGCAACCGTCAGAAACAAAAACCTGCTTTAGCTCACCTGGTGTGTGTGTGTGTCTGCTGAATATTGTGTCAGCTGGACCCAAGAATTCTTTGGAAAAGGACTTCCAATACCCATCCAAACCAAACCTCTTCCTGGCTAGGAGCTGGTCCCACCACTGACACAAAATCAGCAACACTCATCATCACAAGGGGCCAAGGCCAACTGCATACGGCTAAGGGAAGAGACACTGTTGAACGGGGTTCTTCTTGTTTTCAGGGCCGGTTTGCATATTGCCCTCTTTATCTCAGGAGCTCCCATGAAATGACTCTGTTGCTGCCAGTCAATACAGAAAGCTCAGCCTTCCAGCATAAATAAAAACAGCCCCACTTGTACAAGTCCTCATGTAGTAACACTGAGGTTTCCCTTGCTAAATGAGAAAGAAATACTGGCTATTATCCCTATTTTCTCTAAAGATAGCTACTGGGCTTTGTCTGAAGTTGGGAAGAGGAAAACTGGGGAAGCAGTCTGTTTCTGTGTCAAACTTGGCCCTAATCCAATAAGGCAGGCTGTTGCTTTCCATTAGGGAAAACATCATTGTTACTAATAATCACTTACGTCAATGTGCAAAGTGATACTTCTTGCTTTGGGTTATGTGATGCTGTATTTAAGCATGAACTAGCTGTCCAGAAGTCACCAGGTAAGCTTAGGCAAGCCTCTCCAGAAGCAAGGTTGTTGTAGGGAGTACTGAGACAATGTAAGCGAAGTGCTTTAAATATTCTAAAAGCACTAGAATCATAGAATCACAGGGTTGGAAGGGACCTCTAGGGTCATCTAGTCCAACCCCCTGCACAATGCACTAAGTAAACAATTTTTGTTATTGTTTTACAAATAAAATCATCCAAGCAGCCATAGCAGGGATTGGAAAACCGAAAAGGGAAACTCTGGCATTCATTGTTGGCCGCAAACAGCTGCCTCTGAATGATTCTGGGAAAATAATATACTGGAAATCATAGCTGCTGAATTGGTTATGCACGAGCAGTTTTCAACTTTCATGTATTTCCCGCTAATATTATTTGATGCGAGGCTTTCATTAACCTACCTGTGGCAAGTCTGTGTGTTATCAATGCTCTCTTTTTTCCCTGCCTGCGGCTGAACAGGATCAATAGTGTTCTTTTATAAAGAGAAGGAAAATAAGCATGTTTCCCTGCAACCTACACAGTTTCCATTCCCACTACAATTTTCTTCTACTATGAACTGCCACTCAGATTTGATGTAGTGCATGATATATTTATTACAGATAATCTTGGGCCTCTATAATGGCTAGATCATGTATTGTAACAGTTCTGAATGGCAGCTCACATGGAGAGGAGGAAATAGATATTTATTAAGTCTACATTTCAATGCAGTGGCACACCAAGACCAGCGTTTTGTGTGTGACAGACAGATTCCCACAGTAGCACAGTATCCTTGATTGTTTCCCACAGAAATGTAAAGCTTGCATGTAATTAAACAGCTGTAAGGTTTGGAATGAGCCAACGTCTCATGTGATCTCTCTCCTGGCTATTGTCCTCCTCTTCCATCAAAGCAAAGGCACACTAAGGACACGCCAAACATCAACCAAGGCCTTGCCCTTAGCACCCGTTCATCAAGACACTTGGTTAATTTCATCTGTTGGCTTTTCCCCAAAGAAGCGAACCAGAGATTGACTGCTTAGTAATCTTAGCTCACAGACAACACATCTGGGCAAAACTAGAATCAAATTTAAGATAGCAAACGTAGGAGTCAACATCATCCATAATTTCAGTAGCAGAAACTAAGCAAGGTACGAAAGTAAAATAAATCCTACAAGAGACCTGCTTTTCCTATATTTTGGCATTCAGCTATGCAGTTCCAAAATTTCCTTGAAAAGCCCTGTTACGCTTCCGCTGTTGCCTTGAAGTAAATTCCACGTCCTACATCTTGACATGCAAAGGACTGAACCGACTACTGCTGCCCGTGTGGCCAGGTGCAAATGTGGCCAAGATCCAGGCCTTGTCAGCCTGTGAGGCAGCAAGTTAAAGCAACAAAGGTTGGTCCGCCAGCTGTCAGGCCATCTGGAAGCAGGAGAGAGTCTGTCCTCAACGGTAATTTGCCTGGACAAAATAAATGCATTTGTATACCATGTGCAACAATTGCTCTGCTATATCACCTTTGACCTTCTTAAAGTCTCCAGACTATTCCCTGTATCAACAGGCTAAAATCTAGCACACAGCTAAGCTCGCTTACATTTCATTTATTTCCCTGGGATCGAGGCATGTTGAACCATGTGCTGAATTGCTGTAACTACAGTATCTTACAGTTTCTTGCTCCATTATTTCCCTAGGGATGGAATGTATCATTTTTATCACTTGGTTGTGATCTTCAAAAAGTACTGCAACATGGGAACCACTTCATTCTCCTCTGTGCACCGCTCCCTTGTTTGGATATTTAACCTTTTCTTAGCCAAATTTTCCAAAAAAATGTGCGCTTGCCATTTTCAAAAATCCTGTTTGGGGGCGGGGGGATAATTATGTGTTTCATTCTGCTCTCTCGGTTCTGCTCTCAAACAACCAAAGTGCTGCATCTCAGGTGGAGAAGAAACCCACCAAGTTCCAGTCCCATTTCAATAGCAAATTGGGGGGGGGGATGTGGCCAACCCAAACTAACCAAAAAAACTCCTAAATGAAAGCTTTGCCCCCCACCCCAATAACAGGGAAAAATTAAAAATGGTACAAGAAACAATTTTATCAATCACTTCATTATTTTTCATTCTTGTATCATGTCAGCTGTTCACACTTCCCTTTCTTATTTAGGAAGAAGCTTATAGAAGCTTACTGAGAGTCAAATAGGAAGCTGATGAACACTATAACGGCTGGGCTTCTGCAGTGGTCTATGATGAATGGTCCCCCTAGCAGAGTGGCTTCTCACAGTCAAAACTGCTTAGAAAATGATTCACTTACAAAGATGAATTTGCAAGGTCTAGTCCTTGCAGGCCAGGGGAAGAGAGGGGGGGGGGGGGGGAGAGAGAGAGAGAGAGAGAGAGAGAGAGAGAGAGAGAGAGAGAGAGAGCATGTGTGTGTGAGATGCTGATAAAACTGTTCTATGGGAATCTGTTTTTCTTCTCCCTATGTTATTGCTAAATGATTTCATATGGTTGTAACAAATAGCCTAAACAAAGTATATTGGAATCGCAAGATAGGAATATATATATTTTTTTTACTTCCTTAAAGGTCTCTTGTCCACTACTCTTTAAAGCAACAATGTCACAGGACCTCATGAACAAAATGTACTGGAAATGGGAGAAAGGAAGGCTTAAAATACTTAACTGCTTACTTTTGGCTAGCAAAAGAAGCACCAAAATAACACAAGAATATCACAGGTTCCATCAGACGCAGAATCCGCAAAGGCCAACAAACAGGGGACAGAGGGCAAGGTCTTCCCTCAGTGTTGCCTCCTGGCCTTGGTACTTAGAAGGTGCCTTGCCTCCAGATGTGAAGATTTCCTTTAGGCATCTTGGCTAATAGCCATTAACGGAGCTATCCACAATGCCTAATCCCTTTCAAAGCCATCTATCCTATTAGCCATCACTACATCTACTGGCAGTGAATTGCACAGTTTAATTACTCATTGAGTGAAGAACTAAAATAAGCCCGTTGAGAATACCTCTGAAAACAGCTTGAGTTCAGATGTGCCCCTAAGGAAAAGAGCTTTCCCAATTGCCTGGCAGTTACCCAAAAAAGCCTGCTTGCGTGCCCTTGTTGCACAAATTCAGCATATGGACAGGATAAGCCGGAGTGTCCTCTATTCAGCTTCTGAACAGTGTTAAATCTAGACTGCCAGCAAACCAATTAAGACAAGTGCTTATATGGCTGGGGCAATGTATAACTGGGAGCCTCTCCCCCCCCCGTCATAAAATGGGCCACTATAATAATAATAACATTCGATTTATATGCCGCCCTTCAGGATGACTCAGAGCGGTTTACAAAGTATGTCATTATTATCCCCACAACAAAACACCTTAGCTGTTTTCACACAAGCCCTGGGAGATCGCGCAAACACACAGCATGAAGCGTCTTCCTGACACGATCTCCTGGTACAATCCCCTTTAATGGCCCGATGACATCATAAAAAGTGTCATTAAACGTGATTGTGCCGGGACATTGCACTAGGAAAACGATTTTATGCCGTGAGTTTCATGCGATCTTCCGGGCATGTGGCTGTGTGAAAACGGCTCCTGTGAGGTGGGTAGGGCTGAGAGAGCTCCTAGAAGCTGTGCCTGACCCAAGGTCACCCAGCTGGCTTCAAGTGGAGGAGTGAGGAATCAAACCCGGTTCTCCAGATTAAAGTCCCGCACTCTTAAGCACTACACCAAACTGGGATTTGCATCGTCTGAAATCTCTAAGAAACCTGTCTTGGTCTCCCATAGGTCTCAACAGTTCTATATGAGACAAACAGGATGGGTCATCAGTTCTTCCTGTCCTCTCACAACTCCTAGAGTTAGATCTAGTTCTCAAAGGGTAGATAATTTTATTTTGTTTATTAAATTTTTTATCCTATCCTTTCCCCAAGGAACAGATAGTTCTGTCCTCCAATTATCCTCATAACAATCCTCGACCAAGGTCAATTCCAGACTTCCATAGCACTCCAGAGATTTGAACTCATGCCATCTCTACGCTTTCTACTACACATTCAACAAATGATGGTAAGCCGAGATGAAAGCCCACATAATGAACTTCTCCCCCATGGAGAAAAAAAATTCCTAAATATAAAAAAAAACAGCCAGCAAGAATGCTCCCCTAGAAAGAACCCTTAGCACCTTGTTTTCTAAGAGCAGAGAATGGTTTTGTACTAAGTAGCACACCATTACGCAGGATGTTGCATGACAGTGTAGCCTAGCGGGTGCAGCAAAGCATGTGCATGGGTGTTGCTGAGTAAAGAAGCTAACACAGAGTGTGCTTTACCTTTTGTGAATAAATAAGAGGGCTTTATTGTAAAGAACTCCAGTCAGGATAGGAAAGAACAGAGACAGCATTCTAATCTAGGATGCAAGAGACTAAGTCCTGCCTTCATGGTTGCAAGACGGAGAAGGAAGAAGAGAAGAGGCTGAGCCGGAAGGAAGAACCCCTAAGAACAGCAATCTACACATTAAAGGAATAGCACCAGGATAGTAGCAAGGAAGGATGCACGGGTCCTTGACCCCTCTATCTTGCTGATTCTTTTTCTGTCACCCTCTGAAACCTGAGGCTAAGAAACAGCAACTTTCAAGCCCGGTAGCACTTCATTTCTTCTCTTCCAGCAGGTGTCACCTGCAGTCTCAAGGCGTGCAGTTGAGACACAGCCTTACCACTTCATCTTGGGTTTGTGAAAATGACTGCACTGACAAATATTCTTGCATCACTCCACCAAGAGGCAGGCAGGTCGTTTCCAGAGCAGTGGCACATAAGATCAGTTCATAAATGTATATATACATTAAAAAAAATTCTCTACTCCTGCAGCTACAATTAAATGTTCTGTTAGAAATCATGAAACTGAGAAACAATTGCAAAATGCAAGTAGCGGGCAATGGATGTTTATATTCATGAAGGATTTTATATGGCTTCATTAAAAACCCAGAGCAACTTACTAATTCCCTTCTCGCTTTACTTTTCTCCACTGAATTGTTTCATTCAAGAGAGGAAACAGTTTGGAATTTAAATTAAGTTCTCCCCTCCTCCTTAAAAATAGTCCCAGAAACTAAGTCTGAATCTTAGCTCTTGCTAACAGCCATTTCCAATCAAAGGACTGATATTTGTATCAAATATTGTTCTCCTGTAATCACACAAGATTATTCTCAACTGGCATCTTTTCAAATAATTGATGTGATCACAGAGCACAATAGTGTGATCCAACCACAAGAAAATGATCTAACCACAAGATGGCGATATGGATTTTTTTTTTTGAATAACAGAATAAAGATGGCACGGTAGAGTTGAAAAATGTCTTATTACTTTATCCCTTATGATTCAATTTACAAGGAGATTTGTGTGTTCACCACTCAATGGCAAGAGAAGTCCAATTTCTGCCATTTACAGTGCATCACACCCTTGTAAGCCCAGTGGCTTCAATGTCATGTATCAGAAAGTATCAGATGTGATAGACTGTATGTGTTAATAAATGTCACTGTTAAATGTATTGAGGCAGATTGATGTACATCATTTGTGCAGGGAGCCTGCTGGGGAGGCAGACCTGCTATGTTTTGTTCAGATGTTCCTTCTTTTCTCCTGGTTTGACCTCCGGGGTAATAGGTTCTTCCGCATAGTATATGCAAGCACTGATTGGCTAGAACTGACGAGGTCACTAAATTACCTCCCACCCTCCAACCTGTAGCAATTTTTCAATGGATTTTAAATCAGCTCTGCTCTGTTATTTGTGAAAAGGGAATTGATTTACATCTAATTGAACAAATGTTCTTTTAAAGTTGGACCGCCTGCCTGAAGTAGTGCAGGGGGCATGCCTGAAGACCGGGTAAGCTTCTGAATCTTCCTTTCCTAATGAGGATGAATGGAAGTCAAGCTCACTGCAGGGGAGGAAAAACAGCAAGGAATGTCCACATATGCCTTACCTAAATTCTGAGACAATCCCTTGGGAGGCAAACAAAGAGTTCTCCGTAGAAACATAAAAACATAGATATATTGTCGAAGGCTTTCACGGCCGGAGAACATTAGTTGTTGTAGATTTTCCGGGCTCTATGGCCGTGGTCTTGGCCATACAGGCCATAGAGCCCAGAAAATCTACAACAACCAATAAAAACATAGAGCTGGAAGGGATCCCAAGGGTCATCTAGTCCAACCACTTGCACAATGCAGGAAATTCACAGCTACCCTCTCCCTTACCTGTTAGCAGTCAGACCCCTCCTCATGCTAGAAGGGCAGTTTATGGATGGGATATCATAAATACCCTTTCCTCATGTATCATAAGCCCAAGGTACTGCCTGGCCCAGAATGAATGCCAGCCAGGCGGGAGCCTGGAAAATTATCAGAGTGTGAGTCAGAGTGGCTGATTGACTGACCACCCCCCCCTCCACACCCTGGAGAGATGCATAACTTAGGAGAATGAGGTCTCCCAAGAAACTCCTGACTTATCTCGTCAGTGCCCGATCTCACTTCCCTGCACCCACCTACCCTAATCAAGCTATTCAGCAAACCTGCTAGCTTTTCCCATCTGGTACTCAAAGGGTTACCAAGCACTTTTTCACCTATAGTCCACCTCAGATAGGACTCATCAAACCTCTCCCAACTTATTGTCCAACCTCCGGACAACCTATTAAGTTATTGTTTTGGAAGTGAAGACTTCAGCTTGCCCCAGGGAGTATTTTGTCCTATAACTGGGCTCCCTAGCCACCAGTGAGTGTGTCTGTGTCTTGGGATCTGCCATACATCCCCAAATCCATTTGGGCCTCTTCTCTTTGGCATGAAACGCTGGTTGTTTTGCTGATGGACCTCTATCTTTGAGACTGGTAATTACCGCCCTCCCGAAACTGCTTTCTCACCCTTTCCTCCCTGATTTTCTTAGCCTTATATGCATACTGTGTGTGGTTTTTGCATATTTCCCCTTTTTACTTCTCTTTAAAGAAAAAACTCCCGTTGAACATCTCCCTGACTTATTTTAGAGTTCTCTAAGGGAATATCCCCATAAACATAGGAGGAGAATCTCAGTTTCCCCCTCTCACTTGTCTCCTTAAAGGTAATTCCCCCAACCAATTTGGAGACCACCTATTTGGGTAACATACCCCGCCATGGCCCCTGCTGTATGCCCAGAGGAAGGCAAAAATCCTCCAGGATCACCAGCCAATCTGGCATGGAGGAAAATTCCTTCCTGACCTCAAAGTGGTGCTCGGCATTACCCTGGGCATATAAGAAAGGGCCACAAGAGTCTAGCACCAGCTATTCCCTTCATGTCCAGTTTCACTTTTCTTTCCTATTGCCACATTTATCTAGGTAGAAGTTTGTCAAATGTATCAGAGCTCCTGCAGCAGTGATAGCAGTACAGCAGCCACCCCTAACAGAGGTGCCCTGTTCCCAGCAACAGCCTGAATTAGTCTCATAGGGGGAGAGGGGCACGTGACATCACTAAATACACACGAACACATGAACCTTCCTCATGCTTCATCACACCTTGGGTCAGTCTTGTCTACTCAGGCTGACAGTGGCTCTCCCAGGTCTCAAGCCGAGGTCTTTCACATCACCTGCTACCTGATCCTTTGAACCTGGGACCTTCTGCATGCCAAGAAGATGCTCTGCCCCTGAGCCATGGCCCCTTCCAAATAGTGGTCTTAATGGCTCTATTTCCATGCACCGTTAGGAAAGGCATGGCTTTGGAGAATGCCATTCAAAGCAAGTGGCTTAGAAGAGGTTCACTATATACATACACACAATGAATAGCATAGATATTTCCAACCTACATGAGCAGCAGATTCAGTACAAGTAGGTGTGCACTGAAATTGTAGAATCGTGAGCCAAATCTTGAGACCTAGAACCCAGGGACTCATCCCCCTAGAATCAGCATGAGCAGAAGGTTGTGGGAAAGCTGGAGGAGAAGACGGAGTTGCACTGCATTACTTTTTTATTGTTGATGTACAAATAAGAGTTCTGGATACAGACTTGCAGCCACAGAACGTCAAGGAAGGGGCTTCCTTCTGAGTTTGTCTAGATGAATGACAGGTTGCACCCATTGCAGATGAATTTACATTTTTGTTTGGAGGTTTGAATACCCTGTTTACATCCCTGTGAGTCAGACAAATGACTTCAGGCTTGGATTGAACTGTACAGTTTTGCCCTAGAGCAAAACATAAACAGGATCATAACACATCATCTGTGGGCTCATTTTCCTTCTCTGCTCAATTTACTCCAAGGCAATGATTTCACACTTCCGCTTTCACAGCTTATTTTTCCCCAGCTAACTTTTGCTAACAGCTAGTTGTTAGCAGGACTCAAACAAAATCCATCCCATCAGCAATGGCCCATCGGATTAGCATGCTTCAAAGCTATACTTGTTGCCTTAGGAGGTCAGTGGGGGGAGACACATCTTTCTTTCCCAATAAATGTCTCACCTGAAACAGGACTGGCCTCCCAAAACACTTATGTGGCATTGAAAAAACAAGTGGAGCTCCTTGTAGAAATGTAGACAGTTGCCAAGGGCAATTTAACTTCTCCCCTGACTCACTCCCAGAATATATTTTGACTGGGGCCATTTTCATATGCACCCTGGGAGATTGCGGAAACTCACAGCATGAAGCGTCTTCCTAGCACGATCTCCCGGCACAATCCCCTTTAATGGCCCGATAACATCAGAAAAAGCGCCATTAAATGGGATCGTGCCGGGAAATTGCACTAGGAAGACGCTTTTATGTCGTGAGCTTTGCACAATCTTCCGGGCACGTGGCTGTGTGAAAACGGCCTGGGTCTGGAATCAGAATTAGGCCTGCCACTATTCCTTATTTCAAGGAGACGATCCATATTATTTTAGAAATACTTATGGGACAGGAGAGATGTAAAAGAAACTTTGATTCCAGATCTTACAAGTAAGGTATATTCAAATAAAAGTACTAGTAATATTCTGACAGATGTAACATGTCATTTTCTTAAAGCCACACAATATGATGCTTCCTTTTTGAACTCTTCATGTGGCAGTCCTAATCTGAATCCCAGCACTGAATCCCAGCACACTCACCCTTTCTTTAACTCTCAAAGCTTTAAAGCACATCTTTAAGAGATTTTAAAGTATCCTTCTCTCCATCCAAACATGTGCATGTTACAGTGGCGTAGCATGGGTTGTGAGTGCCTGGGGCAACTCCCAGCAGGAGGTGGTGTCTGTGGCGCTGCGTGCAAAGCGTGTGCGTGCTCCCGCCCCTGTGCAATAACGTCACTTCCTGGAAGTGACAGCATCACGCAGGGTGCAGTCGCCCCCCACGAGCGCTGCCCTGATTTGGGGCGGCTCGCCTCTGTACCCCAACCCCTCTACCACAGCTGCTTGCCCCCGGGAGCACTCCTGCGATTCGGGGCTGCTTGCCCCCCTGCCCCTTACCCCTCTGTCACAGCTGCTTGCCACAGCTGCTTGTGTTGCCGCCACCTGCTCGGCTCGGCCAACAGCCACAGAGGGCCGGCTTGGTGCCCAGCAAGCCGGCCACTCTGTTGGCGCAGCAGGTGTCCAGCACGGCTCAGGTGGCCTTCTGGCTCCCCCGGACGTGGTGCAGGCTCTCCTTGGCAGCCGGGGCCCCCTAATAATTTTGTGCTTCGGCGGCTGCCCCTCTGGTACCCCCCCACACTACGCCACTGGAATATTGGTACCTTATGGTAGCCCTTGCTCCTTCTTTGCTCTTTTAATCTGGCTTTTATATTGAGGCCAACAGAGAACGTTGTAAAGTGAATCTTCTGGATTGTCTTTGTGTTGGGAGAGAGGAGTCTCTTTAATTGTCAGAAGCCTATCAGGATCGAGTTTTAGTAGGGTTGCCAGGTGACTGCTGAGGTTGGGGGGACCCCTGCCCCCACGATCCATTGCCCATCCTCACTTCTGCAAGCAGCAGGAGGAAAGTGGGGGAAGGGATAACCCTGCTGCCTCTTTGACATCCTATCTGGGTGAAGAGCCAGAAGTGATGTCACTTGCCCCCTCTCTGGACCTAAACCAACACCCTAACCATTGCACAACACTGTCCTAATACACCCCGGCACCCAAAAATGACCAAGCATCATTGGTGACTTCTGATTACTTGACAGGGTGATAGATGATAAAGCAGGCAGGTGGAGGGTTACAGACAACCGTTTCCCACATCGGTGGGTGGCTAAATTACCCATATAGGTGAGATGGTGAGACTGAGCTTACCTCCATTCAGGTAGAGGGTAGCCACTTACATCTTGCCAACAAAACATGAGCATTTTAACATATGCCAGAAGCAGGTGTAGCAAAAGTCTGTTAAAATCGGTAAATGAAATCACACAATTGGCATAGAAATGGGGGGGGGGGAAAGCAAACAGGCCACAAGGTCTATCGATCACAATGACATTTTATAAAATACATAAAACCCAGGAGGGAGAGATTTGTCTCACAGAGTCTTAAAAGCAAGCAAAGTCTCCCCCTTCAAAAAAAGGAGGGGTTGAGTATTTTATTTTAAAACCTAAAGTTGGTATTAGGAAAGCCTATTGGATTCAGGGGCCATGAAGATTACATTTCTGATCGGCTTCAGTGTTTCATTTGCTCTCTTCTGCTTTATTACAGTCATCTAAATGCACAGTCACTAAGGGTTATTCTGAAGGAGATGGGAAAGAGAAGAAAAGCTAAAGTACAGCCACAAGGTGGCATGTAACATTCAAAAATATTTTCTCAGGAACAGTGTGGACTCTAGTCTACGAAAGCAGGGTGATGGGGAAATTAACGGGGCCATTACTCCTCCGGAAGACCCCCCTCTACACTCAAAAAACGAACATGAGATTCCGGAGCACTTTCAGTCTTTTGGAGAAAGAAAAAAAGCACCTCGAGCTTTGGCTTCAATCCTGCACAAGTCATTTACTCCGAAGTAGCTCAGCTGGGAATAAACAGTTCCAGGATTGTAGTTAATGGAGCGTACGCATAATCGCTTAATACAGATTAGTTACCCCTTAATGCCCTTCAACCAGCTTGTTGTATTCACAACTCCAAGGCAGTAAAAGAGGGGGACTGGGTTGCTACTCTGCCAATGCACGTTTAGGGCCAAGCAGGGATTCTTATTGCATTTGCACGCATGGAATCAGGAGGATGTGACGGGCACTTTCAGGAAAAAATCTTGGTGTGTGGAGTTTGATTGGAACGTCTGGTTACTCTTGCCCCGTTATGTCAAGCAAGGCTCAGCCCCAAAGCTGGTAATGCAAAGAGACTCATTTCCGGTCACTGGATCAAGCGTAATAAAAAACCACACATTCTGAACATGCTCAGAGGAAACCCTCCTCTCAGTCCTGACTAACCACAATCAGCTTCACATATCTTCAACTGGGAGAAAGACTTCCATCACCAACTGCTCCACACTGTTTTAGTTTAGTAATTTAAGCTCCTTCTCTACCCCTATTTGTTTAGCATGGAAATGTACCAGTAACCTCACATTTCCTTTTCGGATAATCACCCCGATTGTATCTTACTTGCTACCACTTTTCCATAAGCAAACTTCCAGTGGTTTTGAATGATAAATGAGGAGCTGTTGAATGCTGAGGGCCGCCTGTTCTGCATTTCAGTGCTACACAACTTAAGAAGCTTTAATCCCAACAAAGGCCATGTGTCCTCCGGATGCTGCTTTTGTGCAGCTTGAATGGTGACTAAAGCAGAGCAGGAACAGATTGCAACTGAAAAATCACTTTAAATTCTCCAGGCAATGACGCAAACTGACTGCTGTAGGGAATAATGGGGGAACATCTGTTAGGTCCTCATGATCTCTGTAAAAGGAAGGCAAACACTGTCCAACTATGTTGTCTTATTAGTATGGAATAGCAAAAATACCCTGACTGTGCATTTGGACCCCATTGTTCGTAAGAGTGCTTAACTTTCTCTGGATTGTGTGCAGAAATACACAAGATCTTAGGTTACCTAGTGATATCTGGAGCTGGCATGACATTTGAACACATGAAGCTGCCTCATTCATTCATTCATTCATTCATTCATTCATTCATTCATTCATTCATTCATTCATTCATTCATTCATTCATTCACATCTTTATGCTTTTCTCACCAATGGAGATCCAAAGCTTCCCTCTCTTCCATTTTATCCTCGCAACCACTCTGCAAGGTAGGTTCAGCTGAGAGGACATGACTGGCCCACAGTCACCCAGGGAGCTTCCATGGCAGAATGAGGATTCGAACCTGGGCCTCCCAGATCCAAGTCTGACACTCTGGCCTCTATGCCACACCTGCTCTTTTGGCCAAATCAGACCAGCTGGGTCAGTGCTGTGCAGCAGCTCTAAGACAAAGATCTTCACCAGCACCAGCAATCCTTTAAACCTGCCTCTGCTCTTCCCACACAACGCTGAACGAGGGCTGGGAATGATTAGAAGTCAAGTCCAGCATTCGGAGGCCTGGTCAGCAGAGAAGGTGGCAATGTTTCTGTGAAGCGTCCTCTTTTGAACTGGAGATTACATGGCAGAATGCTGCCCCACAGAAAAAAATTCCCTGCATATAAAAAACTAAACGTTCAGGGAGAAAGGCTGGAGTTAGAGATGCCAGGTCGCCTGGAAATTAGGGTTGCCAGCCCCGTAACAGGGGTGGGGGGAAAGGCATTGGGAGGCAGGCCAGAGCATATGGCAAAATGGTGCTCACATGCTCCAAGGGAGCTCCAATGACATCATTTCCAGTTCAAATTGGAAGCAACAGGGTCTCCGCTTTATTTTTTTGCTATTTGCTCAGTTTATTTATTTAAGTTCTATACTGCCTCTCCACCGTGTTTAGCACTCAAGGTGGTTTACGATATATAGTTTCTGCTATATTTCAGGCTAATTCCTAAAGAACCAGCCCTTCCGAGTCCCTGTTGTTTCTAGTCTGAACCAAAAGTGTCATCACTGGAAGCTCTGCAGAGTGTGTATGCACACAGGAGAAGAACCAGTGCCCCTGCCCTCTCAGCAACCCCCCCCCAACCATTTGAAGGTAGGGGGACCTGGAAATCCTGCTGGAAAGCCTCAATGTTGTCCACTGGTGCCTCCAAGTCCAGGGGTGGGGGGAATGGGGTAGGCATGGCTGCATGCAATGTTACTCCTGGAAAAAATGGAAAGTTACATCATGATGTCAGGGGATATGTTCTAGGATTTGCCAAAAACTCTATTGTTTAAGTGGTCTATTGGCTACCTCCAGGGATGTTGGGAGGTAGCCAAGCATCCTTAGCAGGTGTACCACCTGTCCATGTCCCTGTGACTTCACCCCTACAATCCTTAGCCAATTCAGGGCCAAGTTTCTCATCTCATCTGGCATTTGTGTAAAGCCAGCCTCGAACCAGGTGTGGAACACTGTGTTTTATATGAGCGTGCATGTGATTTCATCTAAGTAGCATCTGGAACTATTAAGATCAAAAGGAATTCTGCTCTCCATTGAGATGGCATATGCGCTAAAGCCCACAGACACAAAGAAAAATCACAGCAAGCAAAATCATGAAGAGCCAAATCCATCCCCAATATTCCAAAATTGCATACTTAGATCTTTCCAAGGCTCACATATGAGCACTTCATATGACAGTATACTAAATATAGATCGCAAAAAAGGTATCTGTTCTGTTTCCTTTAAAGGAGCTGCTAAAATACATTAAAGACTCTGCTTGAAAAGGAAAGCTATTTCACTTGACAGACATGGCAAAGAACCAAACCTCTAAAACAGCAGCGCAAGATTCTACGTAGACATTTTCATATCCTGTGCAAAACGTGGCCTGATTAGAAGCATGGTGATGCAAAACTCCTGAACCTTTAAGAGCTGCAGCACAAAAGAGGAAAGTGCAGCTTGTTGTGCAGCCCCAAGAAAAACTGCAGCGGCTGAAATTCTCTTTCCTACATAGTTATTAGAGGTTCAGGAACTCTTGTCTTCCTTTGAGCAGAAGCTTCTAGAACATAAACTGAAAATGTAACACAGAGGAGAGGCTTGGCTCAGTGGCATAGCACTTGCTTTCCAAACAGAAGGTCCCCGGTTCCACCCCAGGTTCCAGTTAAAGATTCTCAGCTAAGAGATGCTGACTGGGAAGTTTCCTTGTATTGCTTTGCATGTATTTATCCCAAATTAGGAGAGTTAGGGTAATTATATGGTATGGGGCAGGTTCTGCAAAGGAGTTAACTTCCATTTCCAAGTGCAGGGTATATTCTGTGGAAGCATTAAAGGATAGACACTAATTCAAAACGGACAAGCTATCCTGCATATTTCACATATTTCTGGCCTCCTCCACCAGATGTCACTGCAAAGATACAGTATCAAATAATAATCGTGTGAGGATTAATCATGCTTAGATTAAGAGGATACGGAAAAGTCATTGCTTCCTACAATAATCTCTCTTTGTTTCTTCACTGGCTCCACACATCCAGGAAGTAAATAATACAACATCCATACCCGGACATTTGCTCCAGCTGAGGTCAGCAAGGGGCCAAAGAGCCAACTGTACACCATTGGCATAAACAGCTGTTTTGCATGCGAGGTTTAACTAATCAATGTCGCCCGAGACACTGAGATTGTCTGGTGCTGCTTTTTCATTCAGCCACAACAGATGAAAATGGCCGTGCAGTACTGTTCCACAACTCAAGGCTAACTTTTCAACTGAGTTAACACAAGCTTGCCTGTTTGTAATTATCTGTTTGTTTTGCTTCTCCTGCCTGATGCTGCTGACTTAATTCTGCTGAGCTCCGAGGCCAGGTCCCACAAATGCAAGCAATTCAGCTAATTCACATGTTATGAAGTCCTTGGGTCCCCCATATGTCTTGCCAAAGAAGCACTCGAGAAGTTCATGTTGGAACTGAGTCTCTCTCCACACGAGACATCTGACACGAGAAGAACATGTGTCGGGAGATGCAATGTTAGCCAGGAAGGGTAGTTTTAAAAGACAGAGCTGGTGGCAGGGCAAAGGCTTTGCTATACACTGGAGCTGTGGGAAGGGGCTGTGAAATGCCAGAAGGGAAACTTCAGCCCATTAGAACCTCTCCAGGTCTAAACCCAGCTCTGGAAGGCAGCTGCAGCCCGTTTCCATTCCTTGCTGCCCTCTGGTTGCGATCCCACACCGTTTTAGACTGGAGAGGTGAAATTGACAGAGTCTTGGGGGAGGCAAAGATGAAATTAACAAACCATCCAAGGAGCGATCTCTGCCAGCTCTGTCTTTTTAAACGCTTCCCGACTAATATTGCATCTCCCTACACTTGATAAACACACGCCGAGGCATCTCATGTGGAGAGATTTTTAATTCTCAGGTTATGAGGACCAAAGTGAGATCGGAATAGCAGTACATGGGAAAAGGAGATTTAACAACCAAACCATCCTCTGGGGGAAAAAATGATTCATATTGCATTCGGGGTATAATTCCATCCCAAACCACGTTCCCCAGGTAACTAGGGGTAAAAATGTCTCACAGCGGTGTTTTGTTTGTGGTTGTCATGCAGGGCTGTATCTCTCCAAAGCACTGTTTTCTTAATAAACTCATGGGGTAGAAAAATACACTATTTTTAACGTCCCATGTGATAAAAAAAAAATCCCAATGGCAAAAATATATTGATTATCTGGGGTGATTTTTTTAAAAATGAAGAAAATTGTAAGTGGCTGTACTTTTGAGGACATAGTTTCCTACTGTACAGGTGATAATTTCCTAAAAGAAAAGGCTTCTAGAGCTACTTTTCTCTGAATTCTACCAAAAAAGTGCAACTGGCAAAGCGAACAGCAGGATTTGTGTCCAGTGGCACCTTAAGAGTCCAACAAGATTTTCAGAGTGTAAGCTTTCAGGAGTCACAGCTCTCTTCATCCCAGTAGTGTTTTCAGGGGTAAGCCCCTTCTCCCGTGCTGTTTTCCTGACCAGAAACCTCTTGAGGAGCCACTATTTGCCTTTTAGGAGAAACTTACGGATAGTCCATTGGTATACATAAGTTTTCCCCGATGGGGCAAAAAGCCGCTTCCTGAGAAATTTCAGGTTGGGAAAATGGTGTGGGGGAGAAAGCTTTAAGCCCTGTTTCCCTAGATCTAACACAAATTGGGCCCCGCACACGTGGGAATTAAGTTCTGGTCATGGAACTTCTAGAATATGTCTGAGTTGACAGGAGCCACGGCAGACATGTGGTGGACACAAGGATTCTATAAGGTGTGATTGAGCAGTCAGCCATCCTAACAGCATCTAAAGTAAAACCACATCTTGTCCTTGTTTCCTCAGCCAAGTTCCTTTATCCCAAGGTCTCTGGAGTACTTTTTAGTCTTCTGAAGGTGGCAGGGGTGGGGAGAAGCTTACCTTAACAGCCCTTAAAGTAAAAGAAAGACAGATGAATTTCAAAGACAGAAAGGCCTTAAAACCAGGTATCTTCTGCTCAAAGAGGGCAGCTGGCTTACCTATACAAGATCATTCCCTGTGAATGTGGCTGTTGGAAAAGGATGCGTGTGCACTGAGCAGAAGATTAAGAACAGGGTCAGTGCTGCAAATAGGACCAAGCACAGAATTTGTATGTCGATATACTGAATAGGACATGCATCACCAAGCCGCTTGGGTTGGCAGACTCTCCAACCCCCACTTCACAACATCCTTGCTTCCTATTCTCAGCAGGCCTAGGTAGCAATGCCCCTTTCATCAATGTCCCGAGAGTCGGAGCTTCTTGAGATAATGAAGGTTGAGGCTGTGTCCAAAGGGCTCTTCTGTTCCTCCTCGGCTTCCCAACTGGCGTGCGTTTTTTTGGGGAGGATCCACATCATGTCAATCTCCAATGGTACACTTTCCAGGTCCCGCCCCCCCTGCCTTGATCAGACCTGTACCAAATCTGCATTGCTGCAATCTTTCCTGAAAAACTGCAGTCAAACCATGTTAGCACACCCTCTAGATAGGAAGGTGTGCATTTTTTCCAACCATCTTGCCTGCATTGCTGATATTTTACCACCGTCACGGCCTTGCACCTCTCACCCCACCACCTCTGGAGGGCTTTTTGCCAAGTTTAAAAGAAATGTAGTTGATATATTGCTGCAATGAACACTATAACAATATGGCAACTCCTGACTTTTTTTTGTTAAAGCAGGCAAAAACGAGACAGAGGAATTATGGTCGTCACACAGAAGAAAACCTGCCCCCTTATGTTGATGGACACTCGCTTGCTGTTTTAAATGCCTCTATAGTCACAGCGACAATGACTGCAGAAGAAGGAATCGTCACACCATGTGAACACAGCCTGAGATGAGATTTGGCATTCCCTAGCGTGCAATATTAGCCACTGTGCTCCATCAACTCTTCTGCTTTCTCATAACACTCGTGACTGCCTCTCTTGTCTCTAGTCCTGAAACATCTGTCAGTCAGGTTGTGCCTCACATTTACAGCACAACAAAGAAAGAAAGACATGGAATTGACTCCAAGGGTGGTTTTTCACCCTTCGTGCTCTCCTCTATAGCAGCGACTTCATTTTTGCACTAAAATCTCAAAGGCCCTTGCTGTGAAAAAAGAGCTCTTCAAATTCAACACCAATGTTTAATTTAGCTGCAAAATCCTTGCTTCCTCTAGTCTTTCAAGCTATACCAATCTGTGTCTCAGCCTGCAGCCATCCAACTAAATGCCCTAAGAAGATTACACAATTGCTGATTGATTTGAATATATTTTTGTATCACCAGGAGTCAACAGTTCAGCATAATACCTTCCAAAAAGTTTACTCATCGGCAGATTTACAAAAGTAAAAAAAGAGCTTAGCTTGAATTGCAATAAGTCCCTACATTTTAAACAGAAAAAAACCTTTAAATCTGCTTCCAGATTTACAAAAGAAAGGAGAGGGAAGAGAAGACTGATTCATGCTAGAATATATTTTCTTTATCGTTACTAAGAGCATTTATGTTCCAGGAATGGGAGGAAACAGCAACGTCCTTCTGTAAGGGATCTGCCATCTGCCTTAATGGCTTACCATATCACCGAGGTGGTACTGCTGAGAGTGTAATTTGCAAAGCCTTATACACAAATGTGAAACACCAAGAAAGGGAAGCTGGGATCTTGCTAGCACATATTTACCACCTGCCTCTGGAAAAAAAAGAAGCTTGTTTTCAAAAGAAGGAAAATGTGAGAAGCAATTTTCGCATTGCGTTTGTGGGAGGCACAAAACAGGTCAGGAACCACAGCCACAACCAAGCAAGTTGGCTGCGAGCTCTTTGTCTGGTGGCATAAGGTGCCGCGAAACCCAGAAACAACAGGAACTCTCAGAGAGGAGAAAGGACCCTGCTGCTTCTTGTGCTCCCACCACACAATTTGCCTTCACGCATTCCCCGATTATGCGGTGTCTCTAACACTTGCACAGATGGAGAGATGGCTGAGCATATGTTCAGAATTCACCTCCCCGTAGTAACTTGCTGAAGCGACGGCAGCTCAAAGAAGTAAAAAATTCAAGAGTGCAAATTCTCCCAGAGCGCCAGATGAAAAGAGAGAAGTGTAAGGAAGGAGCTGTAGAAAGCTGACACAAGGAGGGTCCAATTCATTTTGCAGTGAGGGCTGCCAACTCCAAGTTGGGAAATTCCTGGAGATTTGGGGGTGGAGTCTGGGGGAGGGTGTGGTTTGGGGAGGGGAGGTGACTCAGCGGGGTATAATGCCATAGAGTCCACCCTCCAAAGCAGCCATTTTTTTCTGCAGGAGAACTGATCTCTGTCATCTGATGATGATCAGTGATAATTCTGGGAGATCTCCAGCCCCAGCCAGGTGGTTGACAACCCTGTTTATGGCACTACGATGTCAAAGTGTCATCTTTCCCACTCCCAATTTCACAAAAAATAGCTAAGGTAACATAGAAGATAAAGATGGAGAGATGAGGAGAAAGTGCCTCCCCTACTTTCTACATCTCCTCTTTTGAACATTTCTTCTAGGACAACCATTCAAAATAATTACTGTTCCTTTACACTGTAAATATGGCAAATAACTTTCTCAGACCAATTTAATGACTTCAGGCTCTGTGTCACTTGCAGTGCTCTTCCAGTCTTTCTGTGGGTGAACTTTCTTTTCTTAAAGTGAATTACATGTTTCTACACACAATCTCTCTCTCTCTCTCGAGTATACCTTTATATAAATTATTGTTCGGCAACCTTCTAATATCTTGGTGAGGGCAAAGGCAAAGAGCACTGTAGATGCCTGGGAAAATATATTTTGCTTTATTAACGGTTTCTCTCCAGCTACACAGAAATCAGCCTCTTATAGGTGCTATTTGACTCAAATTTTGTTCTGCTACTACAAACTAGCATAGTTACCCACCTGAAGCCCCGAACCCAAGATCTAGGTAGGAATTCCAACAACCTGATGCAAAAACATCCTGCCCCTTTAATACATACTCAATGTAAGGAAATAGACAATAGGGCTGGGCACGGACTGGAAAATAGACCGAAATTCAACACAGACCGGGCTGGTTCAGTGTTTGTGAACTAGTGGGTTGTGGGACACCCTGTTTTCCACGGATCCCAAGGACTTTTTGCTGGTCTGTTGGTCTGTGGCCCATTAAAGCCTTCCCACCCCACTGGCAAGAGGTACTGGGAGTGCTTTAACATTTAAATCCCCGCCCCTGCTCCAGCTGACTAGCAAGTGGTGCCAGGAGTGCTTTAACACTTAAATCCCCGCCCCTGCTCCAGCTGACTAGCAAGTGGTGCCAGGAGTGCTTTAACATTTAAATCCCCGCCCCTGCTCCAGCTGACTAGCAAGTGGTGCCAGGAGTGCTTTAACACTTAAATCCCCGCCCCTGCTCCAGCTGACTAGCAAGTGGTGCCAGGAGTGCTTTAACACTTAAATCCCCGCCCCTGCTCCAGCTGACTAGCAAGTGGTGCCAGGAGTGCTTTAACATTTAAATCCCCGCCCCTGCTCCAGCTGACTAGCAAGTGGTGCCAGGAGTGCTTTAACACTTAAATCCCCCTTGCTTCAGCTGACTCTTCTGGACAGATTAGTGCCGTACTCAGAGAGGTTAAAAAAGCCTGTGTTATTGTTATCCCCATAATACAGCTGGAGAGCTGGGGCTGAGAGGAGTGGCTTACCCAAGGCCACCTGTAGAGTTCATGGTGGTAGTGGGAATCAAACCAGCAGAGTGCTGGCTCAGAGCCCAGCCACTTAATCACTGTGCTACAGCAGTGTGGGCAATGGTTTGTGACTTCCTGAACCACAGATGATGCTAAAAGTGTCCATAGATAGCAATGCGTTAAGACAGGTGCATTCCCAGTTGCCTTGATAATATTACCTATTTGCACTCCCATACAACAGGCAAACACTTTTACCCTGTTTGCATGCCCTGCCAAAAGATCAATGAAAGAGGCCTCTTTTTTTTTTTTGCAAGGGGCAGAAAGTTTGGCAATAAAGAAGCCCCTAATTCAGTTCATCTCTGACACAAGACAGGCAAACTTTTATATTTCTCAATGTACAACAGCAACAATAATAACTACAACAACAACATCATTCAATTTATATACTGCCCTTCAAGACAACTTAATGCTCACTCAGAATGGTTTACAAAGTATATTATTATTATCCCCACAACAATCACCCTGTGAGGTGGGTGGGGCTGAGAGAGCTCTAAGAGAGCTGTGACTGACCCAAGGTCACCCAGCTGGCTTCAAGTTGAAGAGTGGGGAATCAAACCCGATTCTCCAGATTAGAGTCCTGCCGCTTTTAACCAGTTCACCAAACTGGCTCAAGTAGGCCTTATCATTTGATCCAAGGGTAGAATGCAACTAAAAATGTGTATAACTTTAGGTTGTGTGGTTCTGGATCTGCTTTAAAAAAAATTCAAGATGTTCGTTGATGTGGCAGCCATTATGTGTTGAATGTATACATGCCACCTCCCCCTTAATATCACTGATTCTCCAAAAGGATGTGCATGAAACCTCATGGGAAACTGGTTCTAATGGGAAAGTTAAGCGCATGTCTAAACTGCAGCCAACAAAATCAGAAAAGAAACGAAAAGAAGGCAGCCCATATACACTTGAATGAGGTCACATTTTAATTAACTTGGATCATTCCAAGAGAAATGAAATGGACTTTTTACCAACTTTAATGTGAGCCACGTTACAAATAGGATGGCTTTTAGAGACAGCCCTACGTCAAAAGAGGACTTTTTTGCAAGTGGCTGCCAGATTGCATCGCCGTTCTGTTACCTCAGTAAATGAAGGCAGCTTCTTCATGCCAATTTCAAACGAAGGACTGGCTTGAAAGTCAACGGCACTCAAAGAACATCTCTCAAACATTCCAGTAACAGAATAAAACCAGATGTCAGCAACATTGTTCTCTGAGCCCCTCTGCCCTCCAAGCTCACCACTAATGTTCCGTCAGCAATGTGCTTGGGTGAGGGTAGAGTCTGACAAGACACTCTGTCATCAACAAAAGGAACTGTCAGAAAGAAGGTAAGTCAACTGAGGAGTCATGGAATTAAAATGCTAAAAATACCATTTACACCCCCCCCCCCAGCCACTTATCAGTATGAAACCTCACGGGAAGCTCATTTCAATGGCACGTGCTTCAATTGCTGCCAATGAAATCAAGAGGGCATGAAAATATGTGAATATTGGCTGCAAAGGTACCCGCTATGCCCAGGACATATACACAGAGTGTGGTGTTTAGGATGCATTCAGAAGATCCACTAAAAACCCGTCCCATTGATGGGTTCTTCATTCTTCCATTGATAGTTATGCATCAGAGGACATGAAGAAAGCTTCAGGAGGACACTTGATAACTGCTGTCCCCACATTGGGGTAAAAAAACTCCAAAAGCATGAGCAAGTGAACCTTTCTGATGCTATTGTGAGTCTCTCTACACAAGATATCTCGATGTGTGATCGTCAAGTGTAGGGAGAGGCAATGTTAGCCAAGAACTGCAGTTTAAAAAGACAGAACCAGTGGAGATCGCTCCTCAGAGGGTTTGTTAATTTCATCTTCGCCTCCGCAAAGGTTTTGTCAATTTCACCTCTCCTGTCTAAAACTGTGTGGGATCGCGACCAGAAGCCAGCGAGGAACGGAAATGGGCTGGAGCTGCCTTCCAGAGCCGGGCTTGGACCCGGAGAGGTTATAATGGGCTGAAGTTTCCCTTCTGGAATTTCACAGCCCCTTCACACAGCTCCAGTGTATAGCAAAGCCTTTGCCCTGCCGTCGGCTCTGTCTTTTTAAACTACCCTTCCCGGCTAACACTGCATCTTCTGACGCGAGTTCTTCATGTGTCTTGTGTAGAGAGACTCTGAGATAGGGGGGAACCATAGTAAAAGAAGTGATAAAAGATCCTAGCCAAGAGTTCTTAACTTTTACTTAGGGGATTTAACTCATGTTTCTCCTACCTTTCCTCTGTGGAGCTAAGGATGACATAATGGTTTCATTTGAAGTGAACATTTGTTATGCCAATATAGATTAAAATCATATGCCAATAATCAATACTGAACAATACTAGGCCTAGCTTCTGTACTCTCTAGATGAACTTTTACACTTTACATGAACTTTCAGTGTATTTTTTCTATGTATAAGGTAATTCAGCAGGTGTGCTTTCATCCTTTGACAATTAATTAAAATAGTGGACTCTACTGAGATTGATGTTCTTCTATCAGAGATTCAACCAATGGTGATCGTCCAACTTAACTTTTCCTGACACTTGTTAGAGATTTGTAGTTTTGTTTTGCAGTTCTGACTATGACATAATTTTTTAACTAATTGGAAGGCTGTACTATGAAATTATGAATATTCAGTGAAGTGTCAAACCAATCAATATTTGTTTGTGCTATCATGTGAATAGACCCTAAATATTTGCATATGATTAGGTATATAATTGCAAACACAGAAAGAATAAGCAGGGTACTGATGGAAGAGATCTCTTGGGAGAATCTAGGTGAGAAACTATTTCTACCTATGTATTTCATGGAAACTTTGAGCAATGTTAAACTTAGGATTTATTGAGAAATGTTAGTGAACTTATTTCTTATTGCCTTTCTATGTTCTGTTGTTATAGGATTCATATTAATAGCCATTTATATTTTGATTGCTTGCTTCATTAAAAAACTAGGGTATATTTTCAATAAAGTGAAATAAACTCTAGACAGGTGTCTGTGTGTTTAATAAAGAGTTGCAAAGCAATATTGAACCCTATATAAATAAATGTACTGATAAACAGCTGGTTCAAAGAACTTATCTGTTTGACAGGTCTAAGGACTAACTGCTTTTGGCTTCCCCGGAGAGAGATCCATCTTTCTCCTGGCAAGTTGAAACTTGGTCTTAGACACGGGCAACTGCTCCGTTACACATTCCTAAGGAAACCTTCCTTTTAATACCTCTCTCTCCCCTGCTAGTCTATCAGGGCAGATTTGTTGGAAGTGTTTCAATCTCATCTTTGTCTCCAGGCTACAAGGAACAAGGCAAAAGTCATGATTCGTGTATACTTTAAACTGAGATCGATCAGAAGGTAAGCTGTAACCAAATTCTAGCGGACCGGCTAGTTGTTGAGACTCTTGGTAACAATGCTGAAATAGGTGGATCTTGGCATGATTCAACTTATAGTCACCTTACACTGAACAACTTAAGCATGAGTTAGTTATGAATGGACTGATAAAGAGTGTGTAATCTTGCTTTTTGTAATCATCAAAACACTTCAGTAAACCCCAGGGGCCATAGTACAAAAAAACAGAAGGAGATCATGCAAGGCAAGTCAGCCCATCGTGCGTTAAAAGTCACATGGAAGGGATTCTAGGAAATGATAAATGTTGTGAAGATGGAGAGGTCATCCCATTTATAATCAGTGGTAAAAATTAACAGAAAGGAAAGAGCAAAAGCTCTTGGGAATTACGGTGAAGGACTGGAATGGAGAACCAAAAGTCCCCTAAAAAGAGCCTAGAAAGGTCTAAGTCACTCTTATGTAACCACATTTTTAGCTCTTAACATTAATATTTATATTTTAAATACCCTCTACCCTTAACAACAGGAGCATGCATCTGTGTGAATAGACAACAGGCACATCTCTTGGAAGTACCCCACCGCTTGCTTTTTAACCCTTTCCTACCTGCATAGAGCCAGTCACTGAGTCCATTGAAAATAACTTTGTCTTTTCCAGTGGATACCACACGGATGGCTTGTTTCCCCACATGGGCACAGTAGTAGATGTTGTTCTCGAAGATAAATATCTACACAGAAATGTAAGAAAGAATCGTTTTGTCATTATTATTGACAGATAATGGAACTCTGTAGTCATTACCACACTTATCTTCTGTTGCTAGGGCTAGACCCCAAGAGGGCTACTGAGTAGTGATGGCTGGCATAGCCTCCTGTCTTGATTTGGAAATGGACCATCAATTACAAGGTCAATGGAAAATCCTTTGGGGGAAAGGAAGTTATAAACTGGTTGGTATTTTTTATTGATGCATGCACTTTTTACTGCCACCCGGGAACTGCAGTGTGTGGGTAGGCGTTCTTGGCATAAAGTGACACATTTGCACATGGTGCACAGGTTAGATTTCCTACCTTGGAAATGGCCAGATAGGAGTTGCCAAGAGTCTGAATCCCATGTAGATGTCAACAATCAAAGGTCATGCACCCAGATGCCAATACAAAGGGAGATAAACCAGCTTCAGGGTGCAAACTGAAGCGATGACATGCATGGATCTCAGTCTGTGAAAGCTAAATTGTGCAGGCATGCAGCCATATGGATTGGGGCCTTATGGGAAGGACAGTAGAGATTTAACCCTTCAACTCCCCTCTCCCTCTAGTTTGGTTCATTGAAACCAAGCTCTTCATGCCATTATCAGTATTTCAACGGTGGGGAGAATCCTGTCTTTTTCCTTTTAAGCAAGCACATGAATAGCCTGGTTGCAACGAGCAAAACTGGGAACTGAGAGCAAAACTGAGGTTGAATGGTGAAATCCCCCTCCCCACTTCCTACATAGCTTCAATCCAAAACATGTCTCTGTACACAACGTACCTTTTACAGACTGGTGGAGATCTGTGACCTCTGTCATGTCTGTTGGTGCCCTGAGGAATGCACTCTACACAGGTGCAAAAGTGGCGCATATGCTCAAATGTCCCTCGATTTAAAAATAAATGAGTAGCATTACTCTGAGGTGCAAGAGAGTCCTTTCTGGAACACACCTGGACATTGCACACTAGATAATTTCATACCCCAAGCTCCTGATTCCTGATCATTTGCAACATCACCAGCCATGTCCAGATATTAGTGGGGTAGGAACACACAAAATTAGTAGTAAGATCAGTATGTATACAGATGATATTATTACTAACACTAATACACCTGCCCTGACCTGGATAGCCCAGACAAGCTCAATTTTGTCAGATCTTGGAAGCTAAGCAGATTCAGCCTTGGTTAATAATTGGATGGGAGACCCCTAACGAAGAACAGGGTTGCTGAGGCAGGCAATAGCAAACCACCTCTGTAGTCTCTTGCCATGAAAATCCTACCTGGGGTGTGTGTGTCACCATAAGTCAGCTATGACTTGACTGCACTCTCCACCACCACTAATGCACTTACACCTATAAAAGCTGAGATGCATTGTCTTAGAATCATAGGGTTGGAAGGTACCTCTAGGGTCATCTAGTCCAACCCCCTGCACAATGTAGGAAATTCACAACAACCCTCTCGTTCCGACTGCCCCAGGGACCACTGCTCCAGAAGAATAAGAAAAAATGTCAGGGTTTAGAGTAAATAAACTCAAACCAGAGTTCATTAGCATCAATCTCAGGAAGCAATTACAAGACGAAACAACATCTAAGTTGGATTTCATGTGGAAACACCTCCAGGAAAATTCTGTTTGTTTTATATTATATATTTTCTTAAAACTTAAAAAAAAAATCTGTTCTTCAATCTGTCCTACCTTCTTCTCCACCCATATGTCTTCTCGTTGATCTATTTATTTTATGGTTTTAATTTTAAAATTGAAAGGATACTTTTTAAGAAAAGGAAGATTGCATTTTATGGATATAGTAACCCACTTGGGGCTTACTTTGGGATGCAAAGTCAACAGATAAATGAATAAGTCAAACAACTTCCGCGTGTTTCAGAGGAAAACTGATAAAGATCACAGCGAACTTTAAACGACCCTCTTCCTTTCAGAATTTTGAATCCGTCACCATAAAACGAGTCTGAAGATGCTCATGGAAAACTCCTGTATGGTTGCAACTTGAAAACGTTTCTTAAAAAGCTTTTGAACTTTCAACGTCTATCAATAATAAATGGGATTATATTATTCAGGATGCCAAACTTCTCATGTCATAGATATTCGAGATGTTCCATGAAATACACTTTTAACATTTTAACTGCTTTGATAGTTTTGACATTTCAAAAAGACATACATCTCCCAAAATAGCCTTAATTCTTGGAATCGGCCAATATATTATACGAATTACAGGCAATATGATTTTAAATAGATATTTGGGTTCTCATAATTTTATGCCTGCTGCATAATGTTTCTTCTCCATACTTCCTCCAGCTCTCCTCAAGAAGAAGAGGAGAAAGGAGTAAGTCTTGGCAGGAACTAGGACCTTAGCAGGTTAGGCTACCAGGAAGGGCAGGGATCTCAACCTCCCAGATGGAAAAGAGCCGAGCCTTTGCTCCTGTCCTTAGCAGGATGTACCCAGCTTCTGCCTTGGCTCAAGGAACCTGCCTTACCCTTGTCTCACCCGCACCAGTTCAACAGCTTCCCTGCCACATTCAAGGCTTCTGTGCCCTGCCAGCTTTCCCATGAAGAAGACCGCTTTCCCGCTGGCAACCGTGGAACAGTTGGCCTATGCTGTCATCCACACCAGGACATCTGGTCAACACAGTGGTAATGTCTGCCGTTGCACAAACTCCAGCCCTAACCAAACTTCCAGCTGCATGGGCCACTGTTTAGGGAACACCACGTTTAAACTGTGGTAGAGCCATTGCCTGCCTCAGCCTGGTCCAGAAAGCACCCCCCGTCTAGCAAAGCCATAGTGAGCCCATTTGCCTATATTGGTTTAAGTTTCTAAGTTCTTGCAGACCCAGTTTGGCCTGACACGCTAGGAGTGGAATGTGCAGCTCAGTAATTAATTGCACCTGGAGCTGGTGTCCTTGAGAGACAAGGGACTTAGGCTCTGCACGGACGCCTTCTCAGCCTAGCAACGCTGAATACAAGGTGCCTTTGATTGGCTGGCAATCTTAGAAAAGGACGGCTCCTCGCTGTTCAAAAAGGCACAACTACGCCACACACACTCACTGAGATGTTCGTGAAGTCTTCCATGCTATGCTAGCTTGTGAGAGACTTTGCTCCAGGTCAGGCCTGAGATGCCTGTACCTGCCTGGCATGGGTTATGGATTTGTGAGTATGAGCCTCAAGCCTCTTCAGAAATGCAAGTTAGCAAGTTTATGTTTTTAGTCAGTCAGCTGTAGTAAAGAGTAGTCTAGCTGTTTGTTGTTTTAATGCCTCTTGTTTGTGCCTTAAAGGGAGTGGTTCCTGCCATCTGCATACACTCTTCTCAGAGCGGAACTACAAGTGACAAAAGGCACAGGTTGGACACTTGCCAGCTTCCCTCAAGTTTTGATGGGAAATGTAGGCAGCTTGGCGGAATGTTGGACAAGTGACAGTTGAAAAGTCCATTGGACAGCAGTCGGAGAGCCAGGCTGCAAGACCAGGATGCCGACATTTCCCATCAAAATTTGAGGGAAGCTGACAAGTGTCCAATCTGTGCCTTTTGTCACTTGTAGTTCCGCTCTCAGTTAATAAACATCATTTATATATAAAGCCTTGTGTCTTTGAGTGTCTGACCAACTGTGTGCAGAAACCCCCAGGTGAAAGAACCCGGAGACTGGTGAGTCTCAAACAAACGGGGTAAGCCATCCTTCCAGGAGGCCTGAGAGGGGTTTGAGTGGCTGTAATCAGCACTTGAAATGGCAGGCAGGAGGTTGGTGATCCCCCCCCGACACCCCCCCGGCTTTGCTTCTTTGTATCACTGCTGGAGAACATCTACTCCCATTTGAGAAAGGAAGATGTACATTGCCATGTATCTATCACAACTGAGGTCCGCATCCCATGGCTGATTTATATTTAGCCTAATGTACACTTAATTGATAGCACTTTCTCTCCCCACAATACAAAAAAACTCCGCAAATAACCAACCCTTGATGTTTAGCTCATTTCTATTTATATATTCTCCTGTCAGGATTGCTTTGGGTGAGTTTGACTTAATACTGCCAGATGTTAGAATTTTTACAATTGGATTATTTATAACCAAACCACATTACTGGCTAAATCGTTTTCGAAGACAAATCAGACATGTATTTATTTATGCAAGTGTCAACCAATTCATGTCTTGAACCGGGAGTAAGGGAAGGGTCTATTTTTAATAGAAATCAGAACATGTGAAGGGGGGGGGAGAGGGACTCTTCCTCACCTTGCTGCACTGTGCTGTAGTGCTGTCAGGTCCGGGCTGGGAAATTCCTGGAGATTTGGGGGTGGAGCCTGGGGGGTAAAATTTGGAGAGGAGAGGGACCTCAGTAGGGTATATTGCCAAAGGTCCACCCTCCCCAACTGCTATTTCCTCCAGGAGAATTGATCCCTCTAGTCTGGAAATCTGTTGTAAATCAGAAATAGTAAAGAGTCTAGTAGCACCTTTAAGACTAACCAACTTTATTGTAGAGTAAGCTTTCGAGAACCACAGCTCTCTTTGTCAGATGTGCATCTGTCACATTTGATGAAGAGAGTTGTGGTTCTTGAAAGCTTATGCCACAATAAAGGTTAGTCTTTATGGTGCTACTGCACTCTTTACTATTTTGCAACTATAGACTAACACGGCTAACTCCTCTGGTTGCAATTCTGGAAAATCTCCAATCTCTACCTGGAGTTTGGCAACCCTACAATGTGCTCTGATGCTTTTAAGACTTTTTCCAACCAGCTGGCTACAATACAGGAAATGAGTTCTGCTGGAAGAAAAGTGCTGGAAGCAACAAGAGGTAAGCAGAGTTTAGCCTCTGCACCTTGCTTTAGCCATCAATACAAGCAGGATTGCTCACCACCCGGCTGCTTTGGCCCTCGCTGAAGGGATAAACTGGTTCCTGCTCTATACTAGCTCAGACTGCCAGTGGGGGCTCACATAATTCAAAAGCTCCTGCAGATATGTAAATTCAGGTCACACAGGAAACGTAGATTTGCCAACCTCCAGAGGAGCTTGGAGATCTCCCTGAATTACAACTTGTCTCCAAACGACAGAGACCCCTTTCCCTGGAGAAAACAGCTGCTTTGGAGAGTGGACTCTATGGCATTACAGTTCACTAAGGTCCCTCCCCTCCCTAAATCTTGCCCTTCCCAGGCTCCACCCTCAGATCTCAAGGAAGTTCCCAACTTGGAGTTGGGAACGCTGTGTTACAGACATAGCCCAAATATATTAATCTGATTGCTGCTTTCTTTGGAGTTATTTATTTAGGAGTTTTCAACTCAGTTTTCTGGCTGCAAACCATGGGCTAACAGCCGGGACCCCTTTGTCTCTGGCCCTTTGGCTCAAGCCTGTGGCATGGTGAGGCTTTTATACGTGCATAGGGGAAGAGAATACTATAGTCTAAGACCCCGATCCAGCGCTCCAGAGGTGCTGTGATTACACATGGGGCACTCTAGACTGGGGCACGGGGAACTTCACTGATTTCAGTGGAAAGAGCAGATAGGTGAAAACAATGGGCCAGGTACACAGATGTTCTTCCTCCTTTAGAAAAAAACGTGGAATTCTTCACATGGAGAGAGCTCCAGGAGGGATTCAGAATGCTCGTATCTTAAACAGATTTCCAGGTTGGAATGCAATGGCATAATTATGTAAAAGTAAGGTATAATTATTTTCCATTGTATCAACGGAATCTGAAAGCATAACTGAGCACTTAAGTCCTGTTTCTTCAATGGGACGTCACCGAACAAACATGAAGTGTGCCCCCTGGCAGAGGTAGTGCATTCCAGAATAGTGTAACGATTAACAGTGAAACCAATGAGCTTAGACTGGAGTAACTCTGCATAGGATTTCACTGAAAGACTGGGGATTGTCAGATGCTGTCAGGGTTCGCACCTAGAAACTGGGGCCAGCAGGTATTCAAGCTGCCTGCCTGGTCACTTGTGAACCACAGCAGCATCCTCCTCAAAAAGGCCAGCAGAGGAAGCCTGCCCTGCCAATGCCAGCTTTTGAGATGAGCTGACTGAAGGGTCCAATGAGTTTTCAGCCTATTGGCTGAGCCCTTCTGCCAAGCAACTTCTTAGCAATGCAAATACTGTTGCTGCTAGATCTAACTTGTGTGTGCTTTGCCTTCTCCTTTGACTGCCTTTTTGGACTGCCTTTTTGGTTCTGACTCCTGGCTTATTCTCGACCGTGCTTCTAGGTTACCCTGGATTGCTTCTCATTTGATCCTGACATCTAGTCTGATCTGACATTGGACCTGTCATTTCCTATGGATCTGCTTTCTGCTCCTCTTCATTGGGTCACCTGACTTGGGAGTTCTCTACTCTTTTCTGCACTGCTTCACCACCTTGGCACTTGGACTGGAGACATCCAGATGTGAATCTCCACTCAGCCACAAACATGACGGGATAAGTTATACAGAGGCTGTCTGTAAGCAGCTTCCATCATCATCACATGCTGTGTGGTAGGTTAGGTTGACATAGAGTGACCGGCCCAAGGCCTCCCAGTGAGCTTCAGCAGCGGAAAAGGGTTTCAAGCCTCGGTCTTCCAGATCAGTCCAACACTCTAAAAACAACACCAATGTCTTACAAACAAATCCACAGGCTGAGGGACCCTTTCAGCAGGAAATTCAACATAGCATCATAGAGCTGGAAGGGGTCTTACAGGCCATCTAGTCCAACCCCCTGCCCAATGCAAGGAAAAACGTCCAGCCGCTCCTTGAAAACTTCAAATGAGGGGGAACCTGTCACATCCCTAGGTAGCCAATTCCACTCTTAATGTGAAGAAGTTTTTCTTAACATCCAGCAGTACCATCCCTCCTATAGTTTAAGCCTATTGTTTTGAGTTCACTCCTCTGTTGCCAACAGGAACAGCTCCCTTTCGTCCTCTAAGTAGCAGCCTTTTAAATACTTAAACAGAGCAATCGTGTCTCCTCTCAACCTCCTCTTCTCCAAACTGAACATTCCCAAGTCCCTCAGTCTTTCCTTGTAGGGCTTGGTCTCCAGGCCCCTGATCATCCTGGTTGCTCTCCTCTGCACCCGTTCCAGTTTGTCCACATCCTTTTTGAAGTGAAGCCTCCAGAACTGCACTCAGTACTCCAGGTGAGGCCTGACTAATGTGGTACACAGCAGGGACAACGACATTCTGTGATTTGGATTCAACATAGAATCATGGAGTTGGAAGGGGCCTTACAGACCATCTAGTTCAATCCCCTGCCCAATGTTCATACACCCAATGACTGTGTTCACTTTTTTTGCTGCTGCATCACACTGACTGCTCATATTCAGCATCCCATCCACTTATATCCCAAGATCTTGTTCACACACATTGCTACACCCAGGAGTGTATCCCTCACCCTGTATGCATACTTTGCATTTTTGTTACCCAGGTGGAGAAATGGGAACTTATTCTTGCTAAATTGTATCTTATTCAAATCTGCCCACTTTCCCAGTGTCTTCAGATCTCATTGAATTCTATCCCTATCTTCAAGGGTGTTTGCTAGTACTCCCAGTTTGTTGTCATCTACAAATGTAATCAGTAATCCCTTCACCCCTCGTCCAGATCATTTATAAAAATACTGAAAAACACTGAGCCCAAGACCAAGCCCTCTGGCACTTTATTGGACAGCTCCCTCCAATCCATTGACAACTACTCTTTGGGTGCAGCTATCCAACCAGTTCCCTATCCATCTAACCATCCTAACCTAACAGGCAGCCCAACTAACCACACTAGGGCCGTTTCCAGACGGCTTACCTGCCTCCGGAACGTTGCGCCATCTTGTGGGGAAAACGCGATATTTCGCATTTTCCCCACAAGATGGCGCAACGTTCCGGAGGCAGGTAAGCCGTCTGGAAACGGCCTAGTTCTAGCCATCTAAACCATCCTATCCACTTATACAAGTGGCGTCCACTTAAACAATGCTGAAGCACTTTTCCTTACAAAGGGCAGAGGAAGCTCAAAAATATTCAAAGCGGGGGTGCCCAGTGCCAACTTTGTGGCAGGGCATCAGCTCCAGGTAGAGGCTACAGAAGCCAGACACACGACTGCAGTTTTCTAAAGGTTAGCAGAATTATGCATAAAAAATCAGTTGGATGTGGATAAAAAAGAAAAAGAAAAAAAAGTGAGGGGGGGGGAGTTAAATTTCCTTGCTATGGAAGCCCTGTGTTAATCCTAAAAGGAACTCTTCCTGTCTGGCTCTGCAGCTGGAAACCTGCAAATCAGATCAGTGCAATTAGTTGCAGACATTTCAAGGCAAGCTCTCTCCAAGTCAGGATATGCTTGCTATGAAATGTTCCAGAACATACTGTGAAAAACAGGGACAAGCTATACCTAGGTAAGCCACTCTTTGTGGAGTTTCCCTTTCAGGTCTTCATCTGGGAGAAAAAAGTTCAATTTTCCTGCAATGGTACTTCAGAGTGCCAAAGTTTAGAGTTCAAAATTCCTTCAAAAATTCACATGAATAATCACAGTCTCTGGTTCTTTTGTATTTCCAGGCTCAATCCACGGAACACCGCCGAGGAAGGTTCCGCCCAACAGCTACGCCCAAGAAACCGCTAGCCACGTTTATTTCGCTCTTTAGACCTTTCTCAAGGGCTGCAATGTATTTCTTTGGCTCATTCACACACCGGATGTACTCGTTTCATCAATCAACTAATTGAAGGCATTTTGAACTCTGAACCAGCTATTTTCTGTGGAAGCCAAATATATGGGAAGAAAACAGTCTCCGGGCTGTACTGAAGAAAATATTGTTGTATTATTAGGATGTTATTTATTGCTTCTATTTATGCTTGTATTTACTATTCTTAATGCTTTTTTATTCTATTTATTGAATGTAATTGTTGTTCAGCACTGGCACTTTTGCACAATATTAAGTTTGAAATAAGAGATTAATTGTTAATGGGAGACTGGGGTTTCCCCCCCCTTATAGCATTTTCTCCCAGAGGAGCCTTCTAGCTTGAGTACCAGTGGTGGGTCAGCCAGCGCATGAGTGATTTTATTGAGCTTTATCCATACATTCCTCTTAGATCGTATGCTGATGATCGGGTATTTCATGCAGACCTTCTCCATCGGCTTCTTGATATTATTGTAACACTGTCTCTTATGCCCCTTTGCGTGGTTGATTCATTCATCTGAGCATTAAAAAACCCCTCTCTATTGTACATTTATCTATTGAAAGCACAAGAACTTACCCATTCTCTTCAAAGCTATAATTTAAGGTTTGAAGCCAAACAGTTGCTGCAATTTAGACAATTTTAGGGAAATCTCTTCAGCACATTCAAACCATCTTTGTGGAAATGGAAAACAGGCTTGCAATGACTTTGAACAGGGAGAGAATTTTGCATCCAGGCTTCTAAAGTGGTTACTTTAAATGATAACTGCCTTTTTACATTACTTAAAGCATGTATCAGTAAATGTGCCCTTTAATACAGACCCGGATTGTACTTTTAAATTCCGCATGATGAATTATCTTGTATTTTGTAACCTAATATCACTGGTGCTTATGTAGGGCACCATTGTAAATTAGATTTCTTCCTGTGAGATGATATACACTACTTCCTTGATAATATTTTATTACATTACGGGATAGAACATGGTTAGCATAAAGAATTAAGAACCAGTAATCCTGCTGTATAATCTTTGGGGGACTAATTGGCAAAGATGTATCGCAGCCTCTGTGGGATCTGGGAGATGTAAGTTCAATCCCGACTCCATCACAAAAGATTGCTGGGTGACCTTGGACTAGTCACTCTAACTCTCACAGGTTTGAGAGGGGAACTTCACGGGTTTTAGAGGGGAACTGCACTCGCTACCGTGGTGACTTTGGAAGAAGGTGGAATAAAAGTATATAGGAAGACAGTCATGCAAAACAACATCAATTTGGTGATATGACAAGGAATCTCTTTGATGAATTGTCTCATTCACACCAGCCTACCAGTGGGCCCACAGAAAGACTCCTATCAGCCCAATTTAGAAGTATCATGGGCCTGACTCACGTTGTAAAGATTTGTTACCTACTGTCTCTGATCTGGATAAAAACTGTGACCTGCAAGGAAAGCACATATTTCTGTAGCAGCGGGGGGACAAAAAGCTAAGTATCTACAGTCTGTTGCTATTTCTTGTAGAAGTGACCACCTAATTTAAATTCACAGATACTGCTATTTTAAGAGGTTCTGTCTCCGTTCTGATCAGTAATGACATGCTTTGAACAACCTAACTTTGGGTACATGCATATCTTGATGCTCCCACTGAACTTGTGGATATATTCTCATGTGAACACCGTTTTTCAATGACCTTTGCTTTTAAACAAATTGCACAGAACTGAATTCTAAAAGAAACATACTGGTTTTTGAAACAGTCTGGGGGGAGGTCCACTAAAAAAGTAGCAGGGAAGAAAAAGTTAAACTTTCCCGGCTCCTCCCATACCATTGCCCTCCTGCCAGTTAAATTTGCAAAAGGAAAAAAGGCTGTTTGAAATCAATGGGGAAGAAATCATAATACGTAGTTTAGTCCTAAGTCCATGAGGGTGTTGATCATATTGGGGACCCATTCCAACATACAGTTCATCGTTGTGTCTTCTGTGCAGGCCCACATGGGAACTGCGCATGCGCAAGCCAGCTGGCCTGTGCCTGCGCAGTTCCCATGTGAGCCTGCACAGAAGAACACTCGATGAACAACCGTTGCAGGGAGGTGCAACCCTATTTTCCATACTCATCACTTGACATGGTACAGACCACAGAGATATTGTCATACCTGATTTATCTACACATGTAGACCAACTTTAAAATCAGGCATTGGCTGACCACAAAACAGCCCAGTGTGGCTGCTGCCACTTCGTAGGGAGCAAAATTTACGCTGCAGCAACCAGCAAAAAAAAGTGTATTTCCTTCACCAAAATTCCCTCATGAATTTGTTAATTCTTAGGATCTGCAGGTAAGGAAGGGGTCATCAGACAAAGGAGGATGGTGCAGACCCTAGAGTCAGAAAAACAAGGGCCATGAAAAGGTGCTCCAGTTGTGCAAGAGGAAAAACCCAATAGCTCCATATTGGTTTGCTGACCAGCACCATTCTCTTGGAACGTAGATTCATGCAGGGGCAAAAGATGACAGGCAAGACAGGGTACCCTGACAACAGGCAACAGCTATTGGAGGAGAAATTACAAAGAGGGTTGAACAAGCCATGAGGGCTGGCAAGCTAGGCAAAGATCAGACTGCTGAAGAAGGGCCACAACCAGTTGAAAGTGGGAGAACTTTATATAATAGTATCATAGTTACCCATCAGGGTCTCCAAAGAAGACTCAAAACAGGGTACCCAGGAAAACTGAGTGGCTACACATCAGCCAGAAGTTTACAAAAGCAAAGGTGGATTCTTAATGGAACTACTCTTCCAGGACATCTCCACCCCATTCTGTCTGACAAGCCAGCCTGATATCTTAACGTTCTGCCTGCTGTTCCATTTGCTACCCTCAAGGAACCAATTCCATGCCAATTTTCCCTATGGTTGGCAGAGGGGAACGGCCTAAGGGGACATTTGCTTCATACAGAGATCTGGCTGGGCCTGCTGAGCTTGGCATCACCCTGTGTGAAAGCAGGCCTTGGGGCTGCACATTGCAAGGGGAAATTGGTAAAAGAAGGAGGCAAACTTGCTTGATATTACTCAGCTTCTCATCAAAGAACTCCTGACCATTTCCTATGGAACCCCCCAGATTTTACAGGAAGCAGTGGGAAAGCCACTACTTCAAGTGGGAGCATGCTATGCTCCAGAGGCTGGAAACATCCATGCTGGCATAAGGGCTAAAGGAGTCCCAGCTCCTCTTTCCCAAGTTGGAGAAGGCCATCAATGGGATCAATTTCCTTGCCCTGCATGAGCTTCTTATCTCCCCTCTGCTTTTCAGGCTGCTTCTCTTAAGAGGAGCCCCTTGATGTTTCTTCCAACAAGAGCTACTGGTGGTAAACTAGCTTCCTTCCCCTCTCTTCTTCTGTTCTACAATTCACCTACCCAACCTAATTATACATGGCAGCCAGGAGCTGAATATTGACTCAGACGCTGCTGCAAATGAAAGATATGCGCGAACAACATCATGAAAAATAAATTCTGCGGGCTCAATGAATAACCTGCCTGAAAACAAATACACCTGCCAGGCTTGTATTTTTGTGCAAATCAAAAGAGCCAGCTGGATGGGAAGACTAAAAAGGCAATTTTACTCCTGCAAAGAGGCTCTTCCTCACTTCCTATCTGATCAATTCTAGACTTCCTGAAACTCAGTGGAATCCAGAGACCTGAGATCATGGCAGAAAAGCATATTTTTTTTTAATGGAAGAGCCAAATTAAATTGCAACTTCATTCTGTTAACAGGGGTTCTGTGTCTATGACAACTTGTGGCCTTTGACAATTTGTGCTTTCCATAATCCAGCCCTGGAGCCTCCAGGGCAGAAGACTTAGGAAGGTCTGACTCATTGGCTGCAGATTTCCAAGGATAATAAACAGTATAGGGGTTTATGGAACATATTCTAACTCAATAAAGCATATACATAAATGTCTTGTATACAGTATATGGCAGGTAGAAATTCTACAGGCACAGGTAAGCAAGTTAATACAACTCTGGAGGAAGCTGTACATGTAAAATTGCTGCCTACTATACAGTTGTTGGAAATCAGGAAATCGCCAACTTTCTTGCAAATCAGCTTGTCCATCACTATTGATCTTTCCAGGCAATATGGTCCCCCAGATGAGTGCTGGATGAATTCCAAAGGGCACTCTCAAAAGGTCCTGCCAGTGCCCTGCCAGAATGTACCTCCCTAGAACACGTTCCAGACTCTTCTACAACTCACTCACCATTCCAGGACAGATAAGAAAAGGTTGGAAAGGGTGCCCTAACGACTTAGCACATGCTTTCTGGAAAAAAGTTAAAGTTTGGAATAAAGTTAAAGTGTGGAATAAAGTTAACCTGAAGCAAACCTTAACAGGCTGAAGCCCAGCTAGGCAGCAGATCCAGAAAAACTGCTGCAATACGCTTCCAGACAGAACATCTCTATACACTTGCAGTTTTTCAACACCAGCACTGTAAGCTGGGACAGTAACTGCTCCAAGATGCAGGCAGGGCACAAGAAAACGCTCGTCCAGCCACAACATAACACAATGTGCGTGATTATTCCCATCAGAATCACTTTGCTACACATGCCATCAGCAGTCAAATTTACTGTGAACAAACTACTTACACGTGAGTCAAATTCCTGCTCATATGCCCTCTCTGTTTTGCTCAGTGATAGAATTGGATGCCGTGTATGGAGTCTGCCCCACCCACCTGCCCACCAGCTCCTCCCCCAACCATTCTACTGATAAGCTGGAGGGCAGGGGGGAGAGCCCAGCCACCTCTGTGATGCAACAGGACAGCAGAGAGTGGGTGATGAGAGCTGCAGGCTACAGGCTGCTCCTTGGCAATAGGGGTTTCCTTGACAACTGCCCCACCCCAGAAGATGCCAGCAAGGCTGGCTGTGTTCTTATGGTGGATGCACAAATATTATGCATCATCCCTTTACTCTATGACCTGAGATGAAAATGCATACTATGGAACAGTCTGAATTGCAGAAACCTTGGCAAGCAACTAATTTCATTGGCAGAAAGAAAAAGTAAACAATCAAATTAAGAAAAAAAACCCACCAGATCACATTTTGAAATGACTTTCTTCCTCCCATATGCACCGTGCTCCTAAAGGCAGTTTCTCATCATTGCCTTACCTTGTTACTGCCAGCACAATTGCATTATGCATCACATTATCATATGATCTCTATGAGCTCAAGGAAGCTGACAGAACCCTGGCAAGCTCGATGTATTGGAAAGAGTTCTGTCGGCATTGCGGAGAATCCTCAGATTATCACACTAGACAATCTACAGCATCGGTTCTCCCCACCAGGCCACGAATGAGACTTTCACATCCCATGATGTCCTTCTTGAAACAGCAGCAGTGAATTTTCTGGCTTTCTTTGCAACAAGACTACTTTTTTAGAAATTTTATGTGTCATTTATTGTGATGCAATAATACAATGGCAATTATTACGGAGCTTCTATGTTTAGAGGCAGCGTACTTCCAAACTGAAGAGCTGCTCAAAGACAGCCGCTGCCTTCGTGCTTTGCTTGTGGGTTTTGGAAACATCAGGATGGCTATAGTAGGGGACAAGCCCTGGACCTCTGATCTGGTCCAGCAGGGCTCTCCTTATGTTCCTGTTTGTAATCATGTATACAGCCCTGCAACTTAACAATACCCTCTTCTCATGACACCTTATAACAACCCTATAAATCGCCACCGTGGTTTCCATTTTACAAACTGAGATCTTTGAAAAACAGTCTCTGTCAACGCTGTCCATGCCATTTCAGGTCTAAGAGTTACTTTTCATTTTTGCATTTTGCACTGAAATATGGATACGGATTGCCCATACCTGGATCTCAAGTGGACCTGATCTCGTCAGATCTCAAAAGCTAAGCAGAGTCAGCCTTGGTTAGTAATTGGATGGGAGACCTCCAACAAAGACTAGAGTTGCAGAGGCAGGCAAACCACCTCTGTTAGTCTCTTGCCATGAATTTTCCACCGGGGGTCACCATAAGTCAGCTATGACTTGACAGCACTCTTCTCCATGGATACTGATTATAAAATGTGAATACTTTACAGAGGTTAGGAATAATACAGGCTGTGGCGAATCAGGGCCTCTTCCTTTCTCTTTTTTTTCCCAGTTGGTAGACCCCACTCTGCCTACCCCTCCTTTGCCTAGCCTGGCACTTGAAGGGCCCGTCTCGCGTTTCTGTCTCCGGGTAGTTGCTGCCACCACTGTCCCTGTATCGGGGTTCCAGTTAGGCGGGACAGCCTCCTAACCTCCCTCCTCTGCTAGCAGTCCCATGCAGTTTGGGGAACTATGTGGAACAGAGGATCTTTATTCCTTCATTAATTTCAAAAACAGTTGTTTAAACATATAACTCTACACAGGCAAGTATTAAGTGAATGGAAGGAATAACACAACATAAAAAGAAACTCCTACTATCTCTCTCCCTCGCCTTCTCTATACTCATGCCCTAACTAGATGTTGTGTAGAGCAGGCATGATACTTTGTTACCTGGGGTAACCTCGAAATCCTACTGATCTTTCCTTATCTGCTCTCCCATTCTGGGCTATTCAGAGTTTTAATAGCCACTCCCATCCAGCTCTTGTGGGTCATAATCATCATTGATAACTTTAGTTTTGCCCTGGAAAGCTTAATCAAAGCTTTCTTAGCTCTTTGTCTCACCATGGAGATGGTCATTAAGTTACTGTTTTGGGCAGAAGATGCCAGCCTGCCCCAGAGTACATTCCACAGTAAAATTGGGCTACCCTTCCCCCATAGGTGTGTGCGTGCCTTTGGATCTAGCACCACCTTCAGACCCCCCATCTGAGCCTCTCCTCATGCTGTGAAGTGCAGGTCGCCTCGAAGCCACTTCCCTATGGACACCCTTTGTCTTCTAGATTGGTAAATATCACTGACCTCTACAACTCTCTCCACTTTTCCTCCCTGTTTTCTAGTTAGCTCTGTGTGTGTGTGCTGTATGTATTTTGGTGCAATTGATCTTTATTATTTTATGAATAAAAACTCTTTTTTGGCTGAACATCTGCTTGCTTATTAAAGAGTTGTCTAGAGGAACAATCCCTGTATACATAGGTGGAGATCACACTCATTATCCCCTCTCGCTGCCTCTTCTTGCATGTTAATCACCCCAATCTCAAAAGGAGACCTCCACTTGGGTAACACTGTAACCTTGCTTAGTGGGAAAACATTGGAAATAAAACAAAGGATAGCCTGAGAAACTGCTGATGTTTCAAAAGTGTTTAAGTACACATAGTAAAGAGTCCAGTAGTACCTTTAAGACTAAACAACTTTATTGTAACATAAGCTTTTGAGAGCCACAGCTCTCTCTGATGAAGAGAATTGTGACTCTCAAAAGCTTATGCTACAATAAAGTTGGTTAGTCTTAAAGGTGCTACTGGACTCTTTACTATTTTGCTACTACAGACTAATATGGCTAACTCCTCTGGATCTACGTACACATAAGGTCCTGCTCTGTACATCCCAGGCCACTGCCTCCAGCCTGCAAGTCTAGTTCTGCCTCCCATACCCTATCCCAGATATAACTTCATCTCTAAAGTATCGTTATAGACCATGCCCTCTCCAAAAATCAGTCTGTACCCTGTCAGAAGGCAAAAGTTTAGGGCAGAAAGCAGCCTCTTCAACACTCATCCTCTCTGTTGCTCCTATGTATGTGCTCCTATGTACAGCCTGTTGCTTTAAGTATGGCCCTACTCGATAGTTCTGTGTTGTCTAATGTCAGTCCTAGAATTGCTTATGCTCTGATTCAGCATTTCTTTAACTCTGTATTGTTATTTACCCTATGGCATTTATTGAAATGTCCTTGATATTGACTGTATTAATCTCATACTATGTAATCTGCCTTGAGTCTCAGTGAGAAAGGTGGACTATAAATGACATAAATAAATAAATAAATAAATAAATAAATAAATAAATAAATAAATAAATAAATAAATAAATAAATAAATAAATAAATAAATACAATTTCTTGCATGTAGGAATTAAGGAAAGCAAGAGATACAATGGACACTCTCCACTGGGAAGGTGGTTTAATGGGTGCTTTGATTCCTGCTACCTGCATTTTCAGTTTTGCCAGATTGGCAAAAATACAGAACAAGGAGAAATTAGAGTATTCTTACTAATTTTAAAACATTTTCATGAAAACTCAGAGCCCTCCATAGCCCTGTGAATCCATAGGCTAGTGAAAATCTATAGCGCTCTGATTTGACAGCTGCGGTCCACGTTGTACGGCCAATAAGCTGATCACTTGCAAAATACTTTCCTTACCAGTTGTTGTCCTTTTGGTCCCCATCCTGCATACTGAAGTTTTGTGTTGCTAACTTCAGGAGGGTACAAATTCTGAGGCTCCCTGCAAATAAAAAACAAAACAAAAAACGGAGACGTAAGAATCTGGTTGCAGAGCATTTTAAGGAGCAGCAAACAGCCAATGAAATGAACTGTATGCTGTGGAAGTTTAAATTTCACCACTCCCTCAAGTTCACAAAGTGGCCCTTAAAAAGCCTGTCCTCCATTTCCCATGTAGATCGCTGTGCAAATGACAAACATGCTATTTCCAAAATGTACAAACTTTTGTTGAAATTTGAAACGGAAGAAGAATCTGTGAAAGACTGTATGGCAAAATGGGCTAAAAATTTTGGGTATAATATACCAATGGACCAGTGGGAAAATATGTGAGTAAAGGGGCTCAAATTCACTTTGAGTCCCACATTTAAAGAAAATGTCTATAAAATGATGTATCGGTGGTATATGCTCCTGATAAATTAGCAAAAATGAGTAAAGGTATGCCAAACAAATGTTGGAAATGTGAGCAACAAGAAGGAACATTTTATCATCTTTGATGCACTTGCCCTAAAGCAAAAAAACTTTTGGTTACAAATTCATATGATAATACAAAAAATGTTGAAGATCAATATACAATTTAAACCAGAAGCCTGACTAATGGATAAACAGTTGGAAAATAAACATGGTATCTTATTTCTATATATGACCATGGCAGCTAGGCTTTTATATGCGCAAAAATGGAAAAGTACAATATTGCTTTCAATCGAGGACTGGATTGTGAAAATGATGGAGTTAGCGGAAATGGCTAAACTTACAGCCCTGATCAGAAATAAAACATTGTCTATTTTTATGGTTAACTGGAAACCCCTTATTGACTGTCTGCATGAGACGAGGAAAAATGAACTGATGATTTGTGGTTCTGATTTTTAAGAAGATAAATTTGGGAAAAATAAATAGAAGGGGAGAGTATTGAAAAGGTAAATTTTGGAGATATTAAAACTAAAAGTATAATGCTTGTTAAAATATGATAGGTGTTGTAGAAAAAATGGAAAATGAAACGTATTATTTTTGTTATTTTCAATCTTTGTTCTTCTTTTAATTCTTTTTTCCTTACTTTTTTCTTCTATTTCTCTGCCCTTTTTACGGGCTTTTTCTCTTATAAATAAAATAAAAATTTCTTGGGGGGGGAAAGAATTAGTTGTTGCTTCCTCAAATGGAGGGGAGGGGCAGGTTTAGGAACACAGGCCCTCTTCTTGGAAGGGGAGACACCCTTGTCATGCATCACAAACAGTTGCTGCTCTACTGTCCTCTCGCTTCTCTACTGTATTTCCATGCTTTGGTCAGTAGAAAACAACTGCTTATAATCATAAAACTCCATTTATTTTCATTAAAAACAGCCAAAAAGCACCACAGGAGTCTGCCTGCAATTTGTTCTGCTTCTGTGTAAAACAGTTTGGCTTATGCTTGCAACATCCCATTTCTGATTTCGTTCCGGCTTATCTTGCCTAGGCTTGTAAGTTGTTCCTTTTATGTATAAACGGAACAGGGTGGGCAGGTAAAAGCAGCAGGTGGGTGGATGGAGGACGGCTCAAGAAGCAGCTTTTCCTCCATCAATAAGAACTGTTTAGGCAGACTTTTCACTGTTGCTGGTATAACAAGGCCATATATATATAACTCCCGCCTAAAAATTCCTGCTTTCCAAATAAACAGATGGATTGCTTTACTTAAGGTAAAGGTAGTCCCCTGTGCAAGCACTGAGTCATTACTGACCCATGGGGGGACGTCGCATCACAACGTTTTCTTGGCAGACTTTTTACGGGGTGGTTTGCCATTGCCTTCCCCAGTCATCTGCACTTTACCCCCAGGAAACTGAGTACTCATTTTACCGACCTTGGAAGGATGGAAGGTCAAGTCAGCCTTGAGCCGGCTACCTGAACCTGGCTTCCACCAGGATTGAACTCAGGTCAGGAGCAGAGCTTGGATTGCAGTACTGCGGCTTACCACTCTGCGCCACGGGGCTCTTACTTTACTTGCTTCACTTAAGAGTTCAAATTTGTAACTAAGGACTTAGGGGAATGGATGTGACGCCAAGAAGGCACAGACCCAATTACGAGCAATGCAGCCGACCAGGTAACAGACAGGCCCTGTCATTTTCACTTGCTGCATCATCTTTCAGAGGAGTGAGATTCTATTATAACAAGAACCTGCAGTACAATCCCGCTTGGAAAACTGATAAGCAGTAACAGAACACGGATGCATGAAAGCACCTTTTATTCCTGCCGCAGAGAAGATCCCCATCTACTGAGAAACTTGCTCTGGAAAAAGATGCTTACTCCATCTCCTCCTCCTTTGAAATTCAGTTTTAAAAGATGAAAATAATTCTGCCTTCCGCTTAATTTCCTCTGTTTGTGGATAAAGTTTGTCTCCAGAAACAGCTCTCGTCCGCTTCCAGAAGTTGGCCACCTCTTTATAGACAACAACAGCTGAGATTTTACCAGTATTCCAGCCAAGACTTGAGTAAGTTGTGCATTTTACAACCATGGTTGAATATCACTTCAGTTAACAGAGGCTTCATGGTCTCAGAGCAGGTTCCAGGTTTTTTTGCAGGGGCACATCGACAGTGCCCTGGGGCCTCGTTTGTGCCTAGCGGCCAGGGGCACATGCCCCTCACCAGCCCCCCACTCACTCTTCCCTTCCCATCCACTCCTCCCTTCCCACTGCCTAGTCCTTCAGGCACCCCATGCTTTCCCCCAATGATATTGACTGAGTTGGGACAGGGAACCATGGCTCTTGAAAGCTCTATGAAAATTACAAAACCAGTTTGACCAAGACGGTGGTAGAATGAGTATACATGCTAGGGGCAACTGTGGCACGTGCCCTTTCCAGCACTTTGAATTTAAAAATGCCATCTGTTTGTACCTGGAGTGGCTAAAGAGACATACATCACTTTCCTTCCTTCTCCTGGTGCACCCTGTTTTTGTTTTTACAAATTCTTGAAATCAACATGGAAAAGCAAGCCTATCTTCTCACGTTCTGTATTATATTGCAGAATGTGGCCTTCTTTTTTTAAACTGAAAAGCAGGGTCTAAAGCCTACCGAGTCATTAATGAACTTTATGGCAGCTGCGTTGGTCCATGCAAAATCTAAAACCAATAACGAAATCCATGCCATACCTTTTATTAGGACCAACCAAACTGACTCTAAACATGGTGCAAACTTTTGAGCTCACCAGAACTCTTCAATGAGGCTGGATTCATAAAAACAGCCCCACCATGAATAAGGGCAGAGGAGACAGTCGTATCTGCCAAGAGAGATCTAGAGCAGAACCACAAGTGACAAAAGGCACAGATTGGACACTTGTCAGCTTCCCTCAAGTTTTGATGGGAAATGTAGGCAGCTTGGCGGAATGTTGGACAAGTGACAGTTGAAAAGTCCATTGGACAGCAGTCGGAGAGCCAAGCTGCAAGACTAGGATGCCTACATTTCCCATCAAAACTTGAGGGAAGCTGACAAGTGTCCAATCTGTGCCTTTTGTCACTTGTGGTTCTGCTCCTAGACTTGCCCTGCTGAGAATCATCAGCTCCAGAGAAGATCAGAGACCGCCTTACTACGTTTTAATGAACACAAGTGATGGCGTTTTGAGCTGCATCAGAAAACAGGGTTCCGGGAACAACTCAAAGCAAGCCATAAGAGAGACTAGATATGGGAGGTAACAACTCCTGGAGCAGAAAAGCTGAACAGTCCACAATTCTAGCTATTGTGAGACTAGCAATGGGCTGAGCCTCCAGAATTTCTTGCTTAGGTGAATAATATTTTTTAAAAATCACCATTAAGATAACCCTCTCTGGATTATGTAAACCAGGCCTCAGAAACCTGTCTTCCGTAATGTCTATCGTTTACTGACCCTCCTGACCCTTCTCTTCATTCTGACATTTGTACTAAACATAATGGCTTTTCCAAGAGTCCAATCTTTTCCAAGAATTCCAGTCTTTTCCCCCTTCCGAGCCTGGCCCTTTGGGTCTCGTTTGTGGAGTACTGACACATCAATAAGGGTTTTGGATGTGGTCTTCGAACGTTACTAAATCACTGGCTTCGTACAAAAGTTCCCAACCATCTCACCAATTTCTGCTATGTTCAATATCATATCTCTCTTTTTTCTTATTTAACTGCCCAGATCAGATTTATTGAAATTAATTTGCACTTCACTGCCACCAGTGTAGTTTCAGCATAAACTCATCACTGCGCAAAGATATAGATTTCTGTGATAATTAAAAAAAAATAGACAGGCAAATCTTGAAACAGGAAAATTAAGACATTCATTTACTACCTCTGCATAAAAAATGTGCCTGGGATGTTCACCATAGGAAATAAACAGTCCTAAAATCAAATAGCCAACAAAAGCACAGAACCTAAAAAGGGGACTATCAGAAACCTCAACTCAAACAGCAGCCAGATTTAAAAACAAGCATCATAACAAGAATGGAACAAACAATGAAAAGCATACTGAAATTAAAAAGTGTCTTGACCTGCCTCTGAAAGACATTTAAAGATGACACCTGGCACAATGAGAGAGGATGGGCATTTCATACAGGGGAGGGGGATGAACCATTGAAAAGGCCTTATCCTTTATAGTCAGCTGTGATGGAATTCACTTTAAAGAAGGTTTCCTAAGTGCAGTACTCAGAGAGATGGAAGAGAATGAGAGCTTGATTGACAGGGTGCTCCCTCCTCTCTCCGATTGGCCAGTCAGAACCAGCCCTCAGGATGACAGTTGGTGCTGACAGGATTTTTGAGTGCAGAGGAATGGAATGTGTGTGAGAGAGAGTCTGACAAAGAGGGCCAGACAGGTTCCCTCTGAAGTGAGGAAAAAGAAAATATTTTCCCTAACTGTAACAATATTGTCTTAAGGAAGACTCTTAGTTAAGGATTCCCAGTATAAATGCCAGCACAAGCTGACACCTTTTTGCACAGCCAAGTTAGAACTGGGGGTGTGTTTTGGCCAGGGTGAATGGATAGTAAGTGGAGACTCCCATTCAACCCAAGTGAATAGGATTAAGTCTTCTTAGGTGAAGAATAATAATTGCTGCCTGGTGTCTAAAAGGGAGTTTGGCTCTAAGGAGGACCCTGGGACTGGTGCAAAGGGAAAACAATGTTGGACTAATGTCAGGACACCTGAGTTGAAAAGGGAAACCTGTGAAGAAACACTGTTGCTTTAACCAAAGTATTAAACAAAACACCCCTCACTCTTAAGGATTGTAAACATTGAAACTAAGCTGCAAGAAAATTATTTTGTTTATTATTTTTAAAGTATTCTGTTCCACCAACAAATTTCACCTCAGCAATTTCATCCCAACTGCCTGTATTCCATCCATGCCTGTTCGATAAAGCTGCTGTTTCTTTTGAGAGTTATCCAGCCTCTAATGTCATTTCCTACAAATTAGAAGGGGCTCCTGTTTTTCCCCTAAAAAGCCAAAATATAACTGCTTACCAAGGGTGGGACAAAAAATCATTTAGAACCATAGACAGAGACACTACTTGGGGCTGCTCAGCCACAACAAGCGAGCTTGGATTTTGGAGGGAAAATTTGCCTCAGTGTGGGGGAGAGAACTCACCTCTGAAAGGAAGGGAACACAAAAAAGGGCCTTTGATGATAAACTCTGAACTATAGTGTCTAGCCATGGAAGCCACTATAGAGAGAGCAGTCAAGAATTTATTGGCATTTTTCTTGATTTCTTGATTTTTAAGTTTGTAATGGATATTAGTAAGCAGGCCAAACAATAACAGGAATGCCCAAATAGCAATAAATATAACATGGAATTTTGCAATCCTTTACAGTGTTATCCTATCCTATCCTATCCTATCCTATCCTGTCCTGTCCTGTCCTGTTCCATAACTTCATTGTAGACAGTAAAATTTCTGAAACCAAGCATATGCTACCCTCCCCAAATCAACTGGAAAAAAATGTTCAGTTACTATATATGAATGTGCCAATTGCAGCACCTGTTTAACAGCCACAGGGCTTTGTTGCTTGATATGTATACAGATTGCTAAAAGCCAATGCATTTGCACCTGATAATGGAGATTTACTTGCTTACCAAACACACTCCCCTGTGGACTTAGGCCATTTCACACAGCTGGTCCTTCCCATCCTTTGCCGTTTTTAGTGTGTTTTGCTGAGTCACTCTGAAAACTCAGCCTCCACACAAACTCCCCCAAAGTGCTTACCTCATGCACTGAGGTTGCAGGACAGCCTCCACAGCTCTTAGAAAAAGTGGCTTGGGAGGGAGGTCAGGCACTTCCGTCATCGTCGCCAGCCCCCTTTCCATTTTTTTTTTTTTGCTCTGCACATGCACGATTGCATGCAGAGAGCTTCATGGAAGGAGCTGGGATGTGATTGGGCGATTCCTCAGAGCATTTCAACCATTCACATGCCCAAGAACGCAGAAGTGCACCATCAGCCCATGGCAAAAGAAAAGACCAGAGAAAGTGTGGTCCCAGAAAAGGTGCTGAAAAATTGGAAACCAAGCAGCCTGCAACCATTTTGCAAACAGAGAGGTCTGAAATCCTAGGGAAAAGCCACCAGCATTTCGTGAATGGGCCGTCCCTATAAGGATATGTGGAAGCAGCCTTATATAGTTTTAATTCATTTTAATGGGAATTGCGCAGAATACTTTTCCAATGATTTCTATCCACAGCCTTCCTAGTTTATTTGCTGAATTTTTACAAGTTTAATATTTCTTGCCTGAAAACATTCCCTGTTGTTTCTAAAGGACAAACAGCAAAGATTCCTCAGGCATCTTGAAGGATCACAAATTCATTGGGGAGTGACCTTCCATAGGCAAGGCCTTCTTCATTAGGTGCATGTCATGAACAGTGAAGATGACTGTTTGGCAAGGTGAGATTAACAGATGAACACACACAGACTGAAAGCCGTGATTCTGAATGTCAGTCAACCAAAAGAAGTTATCCAATGGATCTATGTGATCCATTCACTAGGTCGACAAACCCAGATGTAGAAAGTTGTTACTCAGTTTTCAAATGTAAGAGAATTACAGTGGATAGTGAGTTAACCATCCTAACGGAGCAATACCTAGGACTAGAGGTCTGTCAGAATTAAGTCCTATTTTATTCAACGGGGAAGGAAAGTGAACTCCAAGGAAAGTGTTTTTAGGATTGCAGCCTAAGTTTTAGTTCAAATCAAAAGAAATCAGGTCAGAAACAAGTGCTCTCTGAAGTGTATTATTTTTGGACATATATTACAAGGAAACTAGCTAGCTCATTACTGTACCATACATTTCTTATAAACCTTAATATAAAATGGATAATATACTCCCCACCATCAAATGGGGAGAGTATGAATGTGGGGTCTGTATCTTATGCACTTGCTTGGAGTTACCTTTTGCTTGGCTTAACCCAATCCTCCTCAGGACAAATTAAGGAAGAAGTATACATGTATTTGTCTGAACCAAATTTATTCCTGGCAACGAGCAGGAGGGTTGCAGGGGGTCATGGGGGAACTGTAGGCTTCCCTGTTGCTCTCCGGTGGTGGGCAATCTCCTGGGGGGTTGCTCCATTGCTCGCCAATTGCTGGTGATTGGCGGGAGGTGGCAAAACCCTCAGAGATTGCCACCACCAGCAGGCAACCTGGTTAAAAGTGTGTACCACGTGAGCTCCCAGTAGGTTGTGATGATGTCACTTCCTGAAGTGCCAGCTGTGGGAATGCTCCTGCACTTCACTGGGGCCCGTGGCCGGCATGATGACATCCTGGAAGTGACATCATCACACAAGTGCCAGGAGCAATAAAGCATACATGAGGCATGAGGCAAGTGCCAGCTTCCCCTGGCCACACCAGGAGGGCATAGGAACCTGGCAGCTCTAGAGGACTGAAATGTCTGTTCCACTACATCACTTCTTAGGGAAACCTGGACCTGATGCAGGGTAGTTCTATGAAGCAATTAAAAAGGCAAAGTCCACAGAAAGAGACAGACAGAGTGAGGAGAGAAGCTCTGAAACCTGGCTGAGGACATTCAAACCAAGCACACAGAGGGAACATCCAGAACAAATGGTTCGAGAGCTCTAAGTTAGTGCCCCACTCTTCCAGTATCTGGCCCCCTGGATGTAAATCAGTTTAAAGAAAAGAACCATCTCCTTGAAATGAATCTGGAAACAAACTGATAACCAGTGCAGCTGTCTTGAAACTGGCATAATGGTCTCACAGTGGTTTACTCCACAACAAGCAAGTGTTTTGCATTAACTGAATCCGAGTTCTCTTCAAGGTTAGCTCCACATAGAAAACGTTATATTAATCCAGCCTAGAGGTTAGAGTTGAATGGACCAACACAGCCATGTCTCGTAAACCAATATGGGAGAATAACTTCCAAACCAGATAAAATAGAAAGAAAGCATTCCCAGAAACAAACAAAAGTGAAAGTAACTTAATCTTTCTTATAGGTACATCCTTTCTCAGAAGGCTCAAAGCAGAAGATGGGAGGTATTATTCAACCCTTTTCTTACTGATTCTCCATACCAGCTTGCTTTCACCCCTGAAAACCACAGCAACCTGCTTCTCCAAGGGCAGGGTTGAGATCAGGCTCTTTAAAGGATGATCCAAAGATAATCTAGCTCCATCTAAAATGGAAAGATTAATGTCCATCTAGAACATGTCTTCCTAACCAGCATTACCTCTGACCTCTTGATACCCAAATCAAATTACTGTTTCAATAGCGCTATGGCGACTGCTGGAGGCTTGGGTAATGAAATGTAAAGCTGGGTGTTATCAACACAGAGATGACACCCCATCCACAAAGCTACATTGGCAAGCATTTAAATATACTGACATTTAAAAGAACAGCAGTCATTTAGCGTAGTAGGATTCCCTGATTGCTAAGCAGCCATGGGTGTGAATGTCAGGACTCCAGCCTCAACAAATCTTGAACTGGTAAACAGAGGGATTCTAGTTTCAAATCTAGCTTATTCATCTTCCAGGTCAGGTTTTTCATAAACCCATTCTTGCTGCCTGTAGATCACTTGCTCACCCTGCTCTGAAAAGCTCAGGGGCAGCGTCTGCAATGAGATGCCGCAATGCAATGACCAAACAAAGGTAGGAAAAAAACTCCAACAACAACAGAGATTAATGTAATTTTAAACCGTGTGTGCAGAACAAACCTGAAGGGAGGCTGCTGAGTTGTAAGAGAACACACAAGCTCTCAAAAGACAACAAGACTGTCTGACAGAAGGCGAAGGCCTTGTTAAGAAAAAGTACATGACTTGTTTACTTCAACACTTGCAAATGAGAAAAAGGAGACAGATGACAGAATGAGAAACACTTCCCAGGAGACCCACAGGAACAGAGGAAGGAAAGACACCCACACAGAAGAAAAAGGAAGAAAATGCTCAAGGAAATTAAGGACTTGCCAGAATATATGATCAAGAAACCACACTGTCTGAGGGCCAAATGACACATTAGATCAGTGATTGATCTCCCATTGTTGTTTTTTAAATTAAATGCAACTATGGGGGTGGGGAATAACTGCTAATTTGATAAGAAAATGGGGGGACTGGCAACATTTAACCCTTTCTGTGTGCCATTTTCCTGACAGAATTGCTCCCTTCAAGTGCTATGTGGAGAAAAATATAGGCGAGGAGAAAATACAGGAGAAAAATTTAATAGAGGTTTCCAGTTATGGGGAAACCTGTCACAAGGCTTGGGCGCTCATAAAAATATGTGCAAGAAGACCATCTAATTTTTTCTTGTAGCTTGACAAGTCTCTGGTTCACATCCCACTGTGAAGCCCATTGAAGAGCCACGGTGTCATGACGACCCTTTCTTTCTCTTGGGTAGATTTGGTCTTTAAGCCTTTTTATTCTTGCCTCCTCTTGGTAGATTGCTGCCACCAGGAATTAAATTCCAGAACAACTTAAATTTCTCCGTTTAGTAACGTGCCCAAGGGTCAGTCTTTTTTCATGGTACTATGTGGCCCTGAGGAAAGGAATGGGATACAGAAATAACTCTGGGATTTAAAAAACCAAAATAAACGTTTATTTTTATAAGAAGTGTATTGGTTTCATATTATTTCTAAAACTTGACTTTTTCCAAAGAGTAGTTCTCAATTCTTAAAGTTACTTTACTTAAACCCCTTCACACAGATCTCCTCTCAGGCTTCACACACAGTTTGCCTGCTTTTGATATTAATTTCTCTCTCAGTTACAAGTAAGACCTTTTCTCAGGCGCACACACAGTTTGCCCACTTTTCCCTGACTGAATGTTCTTTCACAAACACACAGTTCAGGTTTCCACACAGGTTATATTTCTCTCAGACACCATAAGCAAGCTCAGGCTGCACACAGCTTGCCTCTCTTGCCCTGACTGAATCTTTTCTCTCCACCCTCAGTCTAAAACTGCCTTCACTCCGCCCATACTCTCAGTCATCAACCAATCATATCACTCATCCCTCTCTTTCACCCCCACTCTTCAGCTATACCACACCAAGCATTAAAAGACACATACACACATTTACTTAAAATGATCACACACGGGCCCCTTGTTCTTTACCTAAATTACCCCACAGAAAGGCACAAAAACTTTCTCCTTGACAAGCTAAGGGCTCAAACAGATGAGTCAAAGATGGTTGTCTCAGATCATTGCCTCTAGAGAATGTATGGAAGGGACAGAAAGTTTAATCCTTAACCTAACTCCATTTTTCCATTCAAAAGTAGCCACCCCTGCCTCCCTCATTCACATTTTATAAAGCAAAATTTGATGTTGTTTTTAACACTCCTCTTTTTCAAGAAGACTGTTTCCAAAGAGTAGTTCTCAATTCTTAAAGTTACTTTACTTAAACCCCTTCACGCAGATCTCCTCTCAGGCTTCCACACAGAGGGGGGAAGGGAAATCCTGCCCAATGCTTTTGGTAGCTTCTCTTCCTTAATGAGAAAAACACTTCTCACAAAAAATGACATTGTTGGGATAATCTTTTTTTATGTGTTTCTGAAATGGAATGTTTGAGAGCCAGTTTGATGCACTGGTTAAGAGCGGCAGAACTCTAATCTGGAGAACCAGGTGTGATGCCCCACTCCTCTGCTTGAAGCCAGCTGGGTGACCTTGGGTCAGTCATCCAGTTCTTCAAATTTGAGTCCTGCTGCTCTTAACCACTTTCAGAGGTCTCTCAGCCCCACCCACCTCACAGGGTGATTGTTGTGGGGATAATAATAACACACTTTGTAAACTGCTCTGAGTGGGTGTTAAGTCATCCTGAAGGGTGGTATATAAATCGAATGTTGTTGTTTTTGTTTGTGTGAAAGGAAAAGCCCATTTTGTCTCTTTCCTCTCAATTCTCACAGCAAACTGCCCAAGTTTATTCGGGGTGTGTGGAGGAGTCAGGGCAGTTCCTACAGTTCAGCAATACAAAACCAGGGAGGTTAGGAGGAGGTGGGAACTGACACCAGTGCCTTATTAAGCCCAGCGCTGAAATGGAGCAGGAATATAGGGAGATGGAGGGAAGGAATGGCGGGGGGATTGAATCACCAGTTGTGTCTTGTTCAGCACTGCAACTGAATGAATACATTTTTTTAAGGGACTGGGGAATCATCCTATTCTCGAGAATAGTAACAACAACAGCAGTGTGCTTATATAATAATAATAATATTTGATTTATATACCACCCTTCAGGACAACTTAATGCCACACTCAGAGCGGTTTACAAAGTGTGTTATTATTATCCTCATGACAATCACCCTGTAAGGTGGGTGCGGCTGAGAGAGCTCTGCGACAGCTGTGACTGACCCAAGGTCACCCAGCTGGCTTCAAGTGGAGGAGTGCAGAATCAAACCCAGTTCTTCCGATTAGAGTCCTGCTGCTCTTAACCACTACACCAAACTGGCTCTTCTAGACAGATTAGTGCCCTGCTCAGAGTGGTAAACAAAATCAGTGTTATTATTCTTCCCACAATACAGCTGGAGTGCTGGGGTTGAGAAGAGTGGCTTACTCAAAGCCATCTGCAGGGTTCGTGGCATTAGAGGGATTTGAACCAGCATAGTGCTGACTCGCAACCCAACCACTTAACCACTATGCTACAGCAGCTCTACACATATGCCAAAAAATTTAACAAGGTGGGTGGAGAATCATAATGATGGCATGATAAAAGTCTGGCAGGGGAGGGATATGTGATGCGCATCCTGTGTGAAAAGAAACCAAAGTGCATAATGGAGGGGGAGAAATTACTTTGTGTCGTCTTAAGAGCAAGATGCGAGTCTAGCAGCACCTTAAAGACCACCCAGATTTCTCCAAAGCTCATACCCTGAAATCTAGTTGGTCTTTAACGTGCTACTAGAACCAAACCTTGATCTCCTCCTGCAGTCCAACACAGCCACCCACCTGAGAGTAGCGATGCCTTCTGGTATCTTGGTTATAAGTGACCAAGAATTGCACTACTGTCATGATCACCATGGGGGGGGGGGACCCTCATGTGGAATCAGCTCAGCAGTAGATTTCTGCTAACCAAAAGAATGGATTTTCAGAGATTCCCCCTTTCGCTTGCAGAACCCCAACGGGCTGCTCTTCAGGGTCCTCTGTCCCCGTGGTGGAACATTTCAGGCTGCAAGCAGTACAGGAGAGGTGAGGAAAGTCTCATTTCACAGATATAAATCCTTTCGGTCATCAGAATTTACTGATGGCTCCAACCGCAGTCAGGATTTCATTCACATCAAAAACTTCTTTTAAGTCTCTTGTTGAAGACTGAGAGGTTTCAAGAATCAACAATGGAGTGGTTGCATCCGAGACCTTTAGGCTCCAATGCAAGTTCATCCAGAATCAAACTGGAATTCGGTTGTTCCTTTCCCTGTGTATTGGTCAAGGGTATGCCGCCTAGTTTTCTACAGCATGTACAGACTTGTAAAATACTAATCACAGCAGGAGTCAGCTTGGGGAGACTCTACTATGTTCACAGCTTCTACTCCTTGCAATAAAAATGCTAAAAATGGGCTACTGAAGACTGGGGAGCGACTGTAATCCAGAGCAGACAACCTGAAGTCATTGATGACACCAACAAGTTTTGCAGAACAGGCATCTTCTATGTCCCAGAAATGTTCTTCAGGCAGATATAAGATTCTGCTTCCTATAAATGATGGCAGACCTCACAGCCCTCTGGCAACCTCTCTAAATCAGTTCCTGACTCAGCTGCTAGAGCTGCGTCTGATTCCTCCAAAGGGGAAGGCAAGGAGCTCAAGAAGGATCTAAATGATAAAATGAAACACTTAATGGGACGGTGCCCCTAACTTGCACTTAATTTTGTACAGGCTTCGTAGGCCACATGGCACCTACCTAGGGAGTAAGGAGTCAACTTGCTGAGAGTGACTGCTGCCAACCTCAACCCAATGGACTCGCATGCCATTACTGCTGGCATTGGATTACAGGCAATCCCCAGGTTTAGGGGGGATGTTACATGAATTTAGAGACTCTGCATGGTATAGCAGAGCAAGATCTGAGTCCAGTAGCATCTTAAAGACCAACAAGATTTTCAGAGTATAACAAGCTTTTGAGAATCAAGCTCCTGAAGGGAGCTTATATCCTAGAGAACTTGTTGGTCTTTAAGGTGCTATTGGACTCAGATCTTGCTCTTCTACTACAGACCAAGACAGCTACCTACCTGAAACTATCAGCATGATATAGTGGTTAGGATGGCCAACTGGGAGGTGGGAGACCCCGTTTTTAATTCCCATTCTGTCATGGAGTTCTCTCTGTTAACTTTGCACTGGTCAACCTAGCCTACCTCACAGAGCTGTTGTGGTGATAAAATTGAAGAGAGGAGAATGACACACACAGCCATGAGCTTCTTGGAGGAAGGGCAGGATAAAAAGGTGCTCACACAAACAAGCTGAACTTCCTCCACAATGTCTGATTTGAGAATCCCACCCAAGCAGGTGAATTTACCCACTACCTCTCTAATGGCAGTTTCTGATGGAACACAAAAACCATCCAATCTACTGAGCACAAAACATCGATCTTCTTCAGGCCAATAGTTAGCTCCCACATGTGTGCGTGCCGTGTGTGGCACTGCTGAGCTGTGATCTATTACTAGCATGTTTTCCTGGGAATTAGCTTCAAAGGTACAGTTGGCTGCAAAGAGCAGCTCTTAAACCTCAGACCTAGCAGGCTGCTGTTCCATCGGTCCAAATTTAAGTGCTGGTGTCACATGAGCCATACCAGAAGCTCAGCAGCCAATATAACGCTGGGAAAAGTGCAAGAATGCAACTTTCTGTTAACTGCAGTAAGCTCCACCAGATGGACTGCTTTGAGCGCGACCTGCTGAGTCAGGAACCTGGAGCATATTTAGTGACGTCACTAGAACCACACCCTTTTTCACTTCGTGTTTTTTCATGCAAATGCTTGTGCTTCATTGAAGAAGGGACATCTTCTGCACTGTTGGCCATGACTGTCCTTCTTCCTCACCACCCTTCCTTTCCCCCTCCACTGTGAAGCCATATTTTTTTTAAAAAAAAAATTCAGTGTGAATCTGTGCTACAGGAACAAGGCGGCAAGGTGCAAATTCATGATTAACAGTTTTATTTGAGGTTAATTTAATAGACTTTTTAAATTTTAGCACAGACGTCATTGCTACTAGGGTTTTCTGTTGCTGTTGTTGCAAACTATCAAAGCTAACACCATAACGTCTCCCTGAGCTGTGTGCTAGGCCTTGTTGTTTCAAGACACAGATGCTGTGTCTGGCAACTAAAGTTTCATTGGGTGCACACCAACTCTGATATAAGCATAGAGTTGGTGTCTAGACCATGGCCATTACTGCGACCTGCTGTCTGTGAAAGTGGTATAATTCAGCTTTAAGATGGAACTGTGTGTTACCCTCACTTTACTGTTTTGTCTGGTCACACCCTGCTTGACTCTGTATACTGCTTCACATAATGCTCTCCCAATATTTGTAGAGCCTCTTTTTTTTAATTTATGATGTATAAACAGGACAAGAAACTCAAACTGCAGCCCAGTGCTGATGGGCAGAGGAAGGGGGAGAGAGCACAGTGACAGAACACACAGACTCAACTGGCTGGAGTAAAAGAGGTCACTGCTTCATTAAATTACAGCTTAAGGAGCATTGGTGATGCATAGGGGTCGGGTCCCAAGCATCAGCTGACCCACCTGCCAGCCAATGAACCCCCACACCCTCTCAGACTGCAGCTGAGGGAGGGAAACCATAGAGTGGCAGCCAATTGGATGCCAAACAGGCGTTCACCCCTATGTGAATCCCCTGCCACCTGGGAGTGAGTTTGCCCCGGCAGCCCCCGAGCTGGGCATGCGCCACCATGACTCACTCCCGAGATTCCTTATGGGAATCCCCTTACTAGGAAGACTGGGCTTGCAGGCCCCATCTCCCTCCCAAAAGATCTGATCCTAATGCCCAAACTGTCAACCCAAAGTTGTGACAAGGAAAAGAAAGTATACAGAGTGATCCCCCTAATATCCCGTGCATGCAAATAACCCCTAGACAGAACAAGCCAAATAGGGAGGGCGTGGAGGGGGGGGGGGTTGGCAGTGAAGCGCACAGTGAAGGGAGTGGGGTCAGCAGTTGCTACGGCACCTGGCCCTGCTCCTCATGCAGCCTGCCTGGCCAGCTCTGATTGGCTGGCCAGGGAAGTTTGAATTTTTGAGTGCAGGCTTCCCAGCAGGGAAGGCCAGAACATGGCAGCTGCCATGCCTTGTGCCCCACAGGCTACAATCTGGCTGCCCATGTAAGTCTGGGGGCCATTGTTTCTTGCTGGCAAATCCTTCACTTTCATAGGGAATTCAGTAAGGTAAAGGTAAATGTAGTCCCCTGTGCAAGCACCGAGTCATTACTGACCCATGGGGGGACGTCACACCACGATGTTTTCTTGGCAAGACTTTTTACAGGGTGGTTAGCCATTGCCTTCCCCAGTTATCTACACTTTACCCCTAGGAAACTGGGTACTCAATTTACCGACCTCGGAAGGATGGAAGGCTGAGGCAACCTTGAGCCGGCTACCTGAACCCAGCTTCCGTCGGGTAAATCGCTTTTTCTCTGTCATTCACAATTACATTAAGGTCCAGGTTGTTATTAGACAACAACATATAGCTGTTGTTACTCCCTTATGGATATGTTATGGATTCCTCATTTAATAATGCCATGATAGTGGTTCTCTATCTAACCACATCCCTCCAGCTGTTTCAGCAATGAAATCGAAGGAGTTTTGCGCTCAGGGAAAAACTTGGTAGGCTTCAATGTGTACTTTTCATTCATAAAGCAGGACTAAATGTGGTCTCTTGACTCCATTGTAAAGGTTACACTTGTTAAAACAGTAAATTGTGGTGTTGGTAGCATTTCTAAATTATGCAAAATGTGGCCTCAAGCTTCTTCATCTGGCACACAGATTGCCAAGAGTTTGCATTTTGGGAATACATATAATGAAGTCAGCAGTCTTTTTTTTTGTCAACAGATTTCTGTCCTGCCTTCAGTTGGTTCTTTCACCTTGTCTGCTTGTTGTATAGTTGTTACGTGGCTTGCCAATCAATCTTTGGGCGGCTTACCCACGGCTACATGGATATTGAGAAAGAGCCTGGACTTCTTGAACATTGCCCTAGAACGTTTATAGGGATAATAAAAGAACACAGTAACACTTGGTCAAACTAAAGATAATCAGCAGCGGACACCTTCTCAATACTGTTATGAAGAAATTGTGAAGACGATCATCAGTAGTCAAGGTTTTGAGTTACTCCAGGCTCTTCTCATTTTTTTTTGCTGGAAGAAGAAGTTAGTGTGAATCAAAGCCTAGCTGGAATCTAGCCACAGGAAAGATGTCATATTGCCTATTTCTGGGAATTATTTTGTAGGGGGTTGATTGGACAGCTGCCCAAGTTACAAAAAACAATTTAGTATCCACTAGATGGCACACTTGTGCAGCAGGAAGTACATTTAAAAGACAAGCAAGGGGGAAGATGGACACAGGTGCCTGCAGGCTTTCTTTTCGGCTCGGCTAATAAGTCTCTGATTTGACCATCTGCTGCTGCAAACAGGAGCAATAATAGGTTATCCCTTTGCCAAGTAAGAATAATAAAAAGTATTCTTCCGAGTAAGGCTGAACCCCCCCCCCCTCAACTTTACGGTTCCACGCAAATGATGGGAAAGCTCTCTGCAATGCTATAAGCCATGTTTGCAGATAGAAGCACAAACAGTAGAGTATGTTAGAGCAGCAGGGCTGTGTGACGGACATCTATTTGGTGCTGTTATAACATATATAATATATTCAACGGCTTATCGTGAAATACAGCAGTTATTTCATATGTCTTTGCAAAGCACCTGGGAGGGGACAGCCCAAGCGACCCAGTCCTAGAAATAAAAGCCACAGTTGCATTCCAGGTTTTTGTGAACAAGCAACAGTGAATGAGAAATAGTAAGTTCCAAACTGGACATCTCTAAATATGGAAAAAATTATCTGTATCTGAATTATTAGCTTCTCAAAGTCTGTTCTCTCTCTGTCTTCCCGACTCCCAATGTTCAAGAGGGGTTTATTTCCCCCTCAGCATTGAAGCATTCTCTTTTCTGCAACCTGAAACGTCTCAGTTCAGGACCAGCTTTATCCCATGATTTTACTGACTATGCAAACTAGTCCTTAGACCAGGATGGGAAAGAGAGAAGGCCACTTCACTATAACTGCAGACAGATGAAACACACCCAAAGACATTGGAAACCAAGCCTCAGAATACTATATCAAATGAAGATCATTGTGTGAGTGCAGTCTACAGCCTGCTGCAACAATTTGAATTATACCACACCATACAAGAGACAAGAGCATCAGGAGCATTTTTATATTGGTTTCTAAATGTGTGGGTGTTTGTTTAACATAACTATTGTGTAACTGACCACTGAGGAAGGCCTGAGGGTTGAAACGCGTCTGGTCTGTCTTTATGTCAGTCATTGGACTGTAGCATCATCTGTACCTGGAGAATGTTTTAGTTTCTTTTAACTTATGCATGTAGCCTGTAATTTAGGCCCTACGTTTTTAACTTGTAATAAATATTTATTTGGAATATTTTTACTTTAGTTTGTAACTTGCCCCCTGTATTTTAATCAGCTAGTGACAGCCATGGGGAAAAGACAGTCCATGCTGACTTCTATGTATGTCAATCTATGACAAGACAAACGTATGGCACTGTGGAGAGTCTATCAGCACATGAGGCAATTAGCTCTTGATGCCGCTAGTTTAAGACTGATCAAGATGGGTAGGCACGTTAGTCTGCCTGTAGCAGCAGAAAAGAGCAAAAGTTCAGTAGCACCTATAAGACAAACAAAATTTGTGATAGGATATGATCTTTCGTAAGTCACTGCTCAACTTCTTCAGATGCCAAAGAAGTGAGCTGTGACTCGTGAAAGATCATATCCTACCGCAAATTTTGTTAGTCTTATAGCTGCTACTGGACTCTTGCTTTTTTCTAGTTTAAAACTGTTTGTTGACACTAGAGCATAGCCGAATTCATCTAATGCCAGCCTCATGCTGGCAAATGCGTATAAGGGTATCTAGTACTCAGAGAGATGCTGCCATTGAACATTTCGTTCATTTGCTTGCTTGCATAAGTGCAGTCTCACAGTTGAGTTTTTGTGCAAGAGGTCTCAGCTGCACTTCAGGAGATGTGGAGCAGAAAGGAAGCATGGGAGGATGGGGCCAGTGAACAATGCAGCATGGAAGCCCAAACCTGTGCATGCCAAGAGAACGAAGAATCCCCCACTGCACCCATGTACTATGCTACAATGTGAGGTTTTCCTTAAAAAAAAGAAAAAGTGCTGAGACCCACAGACTAAACAAAACTAAACACCCCGATTAAGACTGGAATGCCTGTTAGTTGGAATCAATGCAAGTGCTGGTACAGCAACAATCCTTTGCCACTGCCATCCGTAAGACCAGGCTGTTAAAGGCCAATTGGGAACGTGTCCTTCTCCAGGGAAGCCCTTTATTTCATTATCCAGGCTCTTGTCAGTTTGACACTATGCCAGGTGGATAGAGTGAAAGACTATCAAGACGCTTTGGAGAGGTTCATTCCATTCAAGCAATCTGTCCTGCCCTATTACCCCTAAATGTTTCTGTTTTAATGGAAGACACGCATTGTAGCACTTACCCATAAGGCAGTTTTCTGAGGACGTAATATGCCGTATACGAATGCTGATGCTCCTGCAGAATGAAATTAAAATGAGGACAAATGGATTACCAATGTAAAGTGTCAGCAAGTCTCTTATCACTATAAAACTTGCAGCAAATAAAAAGGGGAGGGGGAGAGAGAGAGAGAGAGAGAGAGAGAGAGAGAGAGAGAGAGAGAGAGAGAGAGAGAGAGAGATCTATGTTTAGGTACCTGCTTTGTATTGCATTTCCAAGGGGGGAAAGATATTAAAAACCAATTTTATTCTGTCATAGTGAGCAAGAGTGAATGAATGCATTGAACCTTGCTGTATATTCTTTCCACTTTTACCTTATTAGGATGTTTGGCAAGTCCTGCACCTTCCAGATGTTCTGTGTCATTGCTATGGATACCAGGACTTTGATTATACTTGGGGCACATGCTCCCAGCAACAGCTAAATTTGGAACAACCATTAATGAGGACACCTTGGACCGCCAGGGACAGGGCGCATAGCTAAAACTAGACGCGTTGGGGAAACAGTCCTTCACACTGTACCATCACACGGGAAGTGCAGGCATTGCGTTGGCTAGCACCATGGAGAAAGTCACAATGCCCTTTTCCAGCACTGGTAGGAAAGGCTGATCCCAAGGTCTGATCTTGCTGGTTCATTATCAAGGACACTCCTTTACAGCAAAAGTGCACAAATCTGTGACTCAAGAAGTCTAATTTTGAAAGTTCAGCAAGAATTTGATGGAAATTAAAACAAAGGGATTTCCATGGAGAAAAAAAAAAGTGATGCTGCTATTTCTCATTAACTTCTTCAAGGAGAAGGAGGGGGTGTCCTTCAAGAAGTTTACTGTCTTTAAAACAAATGCCCAGGATTTCTGCCAGTTGCTATTAAACAACTTCAAAGGGATCCCACTCAAAATATAACCAAACCACGCATAGTAATCAAATTCCTTATCTTACAGTGTGCTTCAAGGACATATCTATACCAGAGACTTGGTGGTGGAGGAAAGTGCTGTCAAGTCACAGCTGAATGTTGGCAATGGCAAACCTCTGTTAGTCTCTTGCCTTATTGTGCAGGAGTCACAATAAATCAGCTATGACTTTATGGCACTTTTCACCATAATTCCCTGAAAATGGTTTCCTGGCATCATTCAGATAGCTTTAGTGAGTACAAACAAACAAACAAACAAACAAACAAACAAACAAACAAACAAACAAACAAACAAACAAACAAACAAACAAACAAACAAACAAACAAACAAACAAACAAACAAACAAACAATTATAGGATTTGTGATCCCAGTTTGCACTATCCTGAAATTGTTGTTCTGATATAACTTTGATATGGAAATCAAGATGCAAATGATGTCAAAGTCATAGGGAAAACTGTGCAGGGGCTGTTCATATATTGCAAGGCAATGCAAATTTTCTGCTGACTTTAAACTGAATTTGTCTTCTTCTGTTATTTACCCTCAGAGGTTTGACATGACAATTGTGAAAATGCAGCATAAAAATACAGTGACTCCCATTGAGTTTGGAAACAGCCCTTTACATTTGCTTTGTCATTGGACTGCTCATAACCAAGTATAGCAGGGGTGGGGGGATACTGGAGGTATCCTGGTAGCATTCTGTTTTGGTCATGTGGATATCCGCAATTATCATTCTTTTACATTTTGTCTTACAGAAACTAGAAGTAGCCATCAGTTGTATAGACCGGGTTCTTAACAGGATCCAAACCTTGTGGTCTGAGTTTCGGGTCCCCTGGTGCTGAGGCTTAGAAGGCTGCCCACAGAGGTCGAGTGAGGTGTCCTTAACCTCTCAGGCTCTCACATGGGACAAGGGGAGGGGCCATGGTACAGAAGCAAGCCTTTCATGCCAAAGAATTTCAAGTGCTGGAAAACACCTTTCTATGCCTGAGATCTTGGAGAGCCACTTACAGCCAGAGCCAGCCCTGGCGCCAGGATTACTGGCACCTGAGGCCATCCTCGCGTGTGCGCACAGTGCATGCGCCCCCCCCGGACTGCATGATGATGTCATCATCATGCAGTGACGCCGGGGCCACTGGCCGGTGGGTGGCTGGGGCGGCGCAAGGAGGTCGCCTACGCTCTGCATGCCCGCAGCTGCTGTGCCCACCCGGGGGTGTGTGGCAGCGGCGGCAGTGCGGGGCTGGCTGGCGGTGCCACGGCACGCGCCTCTGCCCCCAGCACCCCCTCCAGCCCTGTGGCCCCTGTGGCCCCTGCCTCACCGCCTCAACGGTGGCACCAGCCCTGGCCAGGGCCCACAGTCCTCAGCAAGACAGACCAACAGGCCTTCCATACGAATTATCACCACTGACCCAGCTGCCATTTTCTGTTTCATAGCTTCCAAGGCCCTTAAAAATATTAAGTAACTTCTAGAAATGTCTGGCCTAAAGCATATAAAAGAACACTCCTGACCTTGCCACATGAGGGGCGTGGGGCGTGTTTTGCAACAGGAGGGCAGAGGAGAGACGCAAGTCATGTCACTACGTTCTTTGACAGATAAGGTTGCCAGGTTCCCTTACCCTCCCAGCAGGGGGAGGAGGAAACCGGCACTTACCTTTTGAATTTCCTTGTGTGTGCACACACGCTCCAAGTGCAGCACCATACTGTGTCACTTCAAGGAGTGATGTTATTGTGCAGGCTGCGGGAGTGCTCCTGTGCTTCGTGCTAGCTTGATTCTTAAAGAACCAGCCCATTTGAGGCCCAAATTGGCCCGGCGCAAAGTGCAAGAGCACTCCTGTAGCCTGCACAATGACATTGCTTCTGGATGAGCTGTCATTGCTCCATACTGGAAGCATGCCCCAGGAAGCCCATTCCCTGACCTTTGCCCCCTGCTGGCCAGGTGAGTGGGGAGATGGAGGGTGGGACCGGGGAATCCCCACCCCTATTTGGGACCGGCAACACTGACAGGAGTTGGGGATGGTTGACCAAGCAGTGAGCTGGTCCCCTCCTGTGGCGGTAGCAGCGAGCATCAAATTGCCAGATCTGCAGTATAGCTTATTTTCAGTTTGGTAGCCGGGGTGGTCCACAGTAGAACAGCAGAATCTGAGTCCTGGAGTAGCTCAGAGAACAAGACCAACACGTACAGCCTAGGTAAGTGTAACTATGAGGTAACTGGTTTAGTCCAGTAGGGCGGAGTCATTAGCTAGAGCCAGGCAACTGAGGAAGATGCTGGTTGCTGGGGAGCTGAATAATAATTAATATGCTCTTATCACCTTAAATAAGGTAATCAGAAATGTTGTATGTGAACAATATGACTAAAAGTGGCGTTTGTGCAGAATTGTGTTTGGTTGATATTACTGGGATTGTATTAATTTTGCAGGGCTGTAATTCCCCAAGAAGAGGACAGAAGCCTGGGCTACAGTTGCTTCGAACTGGAAGGACTGGGAAAAACGACTCTCTCACTTGGTGGGATCCAACAAGTTGAACTGTTTACCTTGTTTACATTGTGGGCTGAAATTTTCTGTATGGTTGCACTTATGCTTATGAGTTTAGTTAAAGGAAAAACATAGTTGTATTTATTGTTAAACGGTTTAAATTTTTTTTCTTAACTTACAATTGTGTGAAAGTTTGCTTTCTAAGCCCCATAGAACCCATACAAAGCGAAGTAACATAAGCACCCTGGGACATCATTTGGATGGTGAAGAATTATCCCTTAGACCAGGTCTGGGGCTTTAGAGCCTTCCTAGACCTGGGACAGGAAGCCCTCGAATGGTGTCATTAATTATCCTTGAGCCATAGAGCTTGTGGCTAGAGGGACAGGAAGTGGCACCATGAAGGCTCGGCAAGGAGGACTCTGAACCGTACATATGTGAAGGCTGAAGGCCTGGAGTCAGGGTGGCCTCACCTGTAAATCCAGGTATAAACAAGACGAGGCCTGACTCTTCTGTATTCTACTAATTGCCTGCACTGCAAGTAGGTTGTTGGTCTGCGGGCACTGCAGGT